>NW_023270442.1:1398322-1694729 GCF_011800145.1 Mirounga leonina
TCTTTCTTTCTTTCTTTCTTTCTTTCTTTCTTTCTTTCTTTCTTTCTCTTTTCAGCTTTATGGAAGCTGAGAAAGATTATAAGGTATTTAAAGTGTACAATGTGATGCTTTGATAAATGCATACTTTGTGGAAAGATTCCTCTCATGGACATAATTAACGTATCCATCACCTCACATATTTACCCCCTCCTTTTTTGTTGTTGTTGAGAACATTTAAGCTCCACTCTTTTAGAAAATTTCATTTACACGATACAGCATTATCAACTAGAGTCACCATGTTATACATTACATCCTCAGACCTTATTTATTTTATAACTGAAAGTTGGTACCTTTTCCCAACTTTTCCTTATGTCCCTCCCACCCAGCTCCCTGGCAACCACTTCTATCCATCCCAGCATCACCAGAAAAATGCATAGATTGTAAATGACACTTCCTTCATGAGAAAAGGTGGGAACTTTGGTTAATGGAGTAAGTGCTATTGTTTCTTGTTTACTATAATTTATTTAAAAAAAAAGAACCTACTTATTTTTATTTATTTTTTTTGTGGAAACCAGGTCTTAAGTGTCCATGTACATTAAACTCACCTGAGGAGACTGTGGAAGAGTGGCAGAAACTGTTTCTTTTCAGTCTTATTTCCTTCTCCACTGTCTCTAAAGGAATGGACCATATACCAAAGAGAAGCTTTTCTGTTGATAGGGAACTGAGTTACATCTTCACAATATTCTCTACATGCGTGTACCACATCTGTTCTTCTGGATAATCCTCCAAAACCCTTGTGGAAACCACATGAATCTGAGCACACTTTGTCCCGCTGAAATCCCCAGACTGCTTGGAGAGTAATAGAGCATGGTTTTTCCTCTGAATTATGTATGCTACTTACATTTTATCTTGCTAAAATTTTACTGGGAAGAGAGCAACCCCCTTGGGTAGCTTCGCTGGTAGAGAAGGAGAAAAAAGAAATTCTATCAACATACAAAGGACACTATATCTCATTTAGCACTTAGTTTAAAGAGTTTTATAAATGATTTTCTCTTACTTTTTCATAGTTCATACCTTTCTTCTGTTTCCTTTTACAATGACTAGATATTTCTATGCATCTATGTATCTATCATCTATCTATCTCCAGTGACTTTCTGAGAGAAAAGTTGAGAGAGACAGAGAAGGAGAGAGAGGAAACAGACTACTTTGAGGCAGGGCAAAAAGAGAAGAGAAAGCTTATTTGCTTACTTATCTGTCAACCTCTGGTCTCAGTCTTGACGGAGCCATCAATGCCCCAAGTTTTCTCATCTGAGTATCCTAGAGAATTAGTCTCTTCCCAAACCTCACACTCCCCAGAAATTCTCTTCCTTAGATGCTTGTTATTATTGTTTTGCTATAAGTAAGGAAACACCCTTCTCTTTGCCATGCCCTAAAGAAAATTGTCTCTTTTCATGAGTCAGTGAATGATAATTTTAGTTGCCAAGGGATAGATGCTATTCCAAAGAGTTAAGTAACAGGGTCTTTTTATTTTATATGTAAGATAGTTATCTGATATTAGCCACCCAAATTTCTTAGCCTTCTGCTCTTTAAATAACTTTTCTTGAGTTCTTTTTTTCAGAAATATTAACAGTGAGGAAGCTCTTCCTCCCTCAGTAATTCCACCTCCTAATCTTTGAAGGCACAACCCCAGAGAGGCTCATTCACAGTCAAGCACAGAAAACATTGCCTATTAATGTCTAGCCACAGGCCCAGTGAACAGCTGCACTTCTCTATACCTGACATGATTAACACTGAGGATTTCAACCATAGCATTGTTTATTTTCTTTTTCAGAGCACTGATAATCAGCATCTCTTATTTCTCTAATCAAAACCTTTATAAAAAGCAAGCATGCAAAACTTCTCATAATACGGAACAAGATGTAAAAACTAAAAAAAAATTCTCACGATTTCTTCATTCCCACTGATGTAACATACTTAAATAATTTCTTGAGAATGGCCTAGATGTTGCATATGATGCTACACTAGGGACAGTCATTAAATCCATCGCTTTTCCTGATGAAGGACGGATCCTCACAGGGCAGATGGCAATGTTGCCTTAAGCAGTAAAACAAGGTTTTCCAAAGATCCCTTACTATCCCTTAAACCATACATTTTCATTCAAATTTAAATTTTTATCAGGAAGACCTAACTCAGATATTGAGCAAGGGCAAAGCACAATTACTCTTTTTGCTTATCTTTCTATGATGATCCCATGATCCTTAATTATTTTTCTTCAGCCTTAAGAGGGTCACCTCTATTTCTGCTGATGTCAAGATGGATGGTGCTCTAGACTTTTGAGTTATAACTTACTTTTATGGGATTCCCACATTGATCTGAATGCTTTCTGGGGAGGATTCCTTAGAAGAATGTGAAAACAAGACCTTTCTATTACCTTTCTTACAGGTTTAATCAATTCATATTTTTTATTTGAAGACATTAGAGACTCTTCTTGGTTATTATAAAATATTTCTATTGTAGTTTTTAGGCAATGCAAGGAATATTAAAAATTCAATAAAAAGGCATTTGCTTTGTAGAAAGTGTTTGAATAGGAAAATATAAGAAAATTCAATGATGTTTAAAGATGAAGAAGTAAATCATCTCTTCAACATTTTCTTCTGAGTACCGGGTTTTAAGATGAAGACGGATACTTAAGAAATGTTATCAATAACAAAGAGCAAAAAAAACATAGTATTTTTTAAGCATGTATCAGTACTTTATTATTTTTTTCGTGGGAATAATATATCCAAAACATAGTATTTTTTAGATGAAGTAGTATTCAAGGGTCCCAAATATGTCTTTTCTCAGATTGAGTTGGCTCCTAGATTTGCTAGTAAGTCAACTGTAGTCAATGGCTAAAAGGAAGAAGCTAAAACTGAGTGCATGCATGTCTAAAGGGAGACATGCAACTGTAGCATTAACCCTTCAGTAGGTGAATAAAATTATAAATTATAGTCTGAAAGGGAGGGGTTGTCTTTGAACTTAATTTGAGCAATGCTTATATCTAGAGTATCTATTGGGAAAAGGGTCTTCTATTACCATTCATTGTTAAGCAGAGTACTCTGCAAGTCAACAGATTATAGAATCGTGGGTCCCAGTGGTTCAACAAATATGGATCAAGAATACTATCAAAACCAAGCTTGACAAGGAACAGCATCCAGTTTTTTAAAGAGGAGGCTGGAAACAACTAGCCCATCTTTTGAGGGATCTGGCCAACCTTGTGTTTGAGCAGCATGCGCTGCAAGGTTGGAAGAATAGAAGAAATGGAAGCCTAGGCTGAAGGCATAAAATAGGGAGGAAAAACATGTCAAGACTTGGAGATGTCAGAGGCATGATGACAGTCAAGGCATGGCCATAGGATGTACTATATCTAGAAGTTATTTGGATATTGTTTTATTTATTTATTTATTTTTAATTTTTTTTAGAGAAAGAGAGAGCATGCCTGCATGGGGGGAGGCTCACAGGGAAGGGAGAGAGAGAGAGAGAATCCAGCCTGACCCAGGGCTGTATCCCATGATTTTGAGATCATGACCTGAGTTGAAATTAAGAGTCCGGTGCTTAACTGACTGAGCCACTCAGTAATACCCAGTGCCCCTGGGTATTGTTTTAAATATCCTTTGGAGTCTATATATCCATGAGCATGAAAAAAATGCAAAGTTTTTTTCAGTTAGGAAAAATACCTCTATGTATTTTAAAAGCCAAGAAAATGCAACATCCAACTGTGTGTTCAACCTTCAAGTTGTAAGTTTCAGTTAGAAGAAAGAGAATTAGGGGAGCCTGGGTGGCTCAGTCGATTAAGCATCGGACTCTTGATTTTGGCTCAGGTCATGATCTCAGGGTTGTGAGATGGAGCCTTGTGTCGTGCTCCGTGCTCAGCAGGGAGTCTGCTTAAGATTCTCTCTCTCCCTCTCCCTTTGCCCCTCCCTCTGCTTGCTCTTTCTCTAAAATAAATAAATAAATTAAAAAAAAAAAGAAGAAAGAATTAGATAATTCAAGCCTTAAGAACAATTATCTTTCAAGGTCTTAAATCTATTCAGAAAAGTCTCAGTAAGACAATCTAGGAGTATGAAAAACATTCTGAGTGCTGCTCTGGTTTCAGAGCTGGTCAAAATCTCTGCTTGTAATATCTTGTTAAATTGGATGGGAATTGCCTTCCTTGAATGAGTAAGGCTCTTTCGACATTGGAATGATTTAGAATTAAGTATGTACATCATTAAACAAATAAAAGTCATTGTATTCATATTTGTGAGTTAAGAAACTGCACATTTGATATTTTATACTCTTGTAATGTTTAAGAGAATTATGCCCACTAAAGAATCAACCATGTAGCTCTAATTTGCAGGTGCAATTAAAGAATTGATTTAAACTTAGGATGTTAATTAAGCTCTTCCTAAACTTATTCAATATTAAGATAATTATAATATTTTGAGAACATAAAGGTCTCCATATTTAGTCATGAGACTTCATTAGTTAAAAAGGAAATCAAACATTTATAATGCAATTTAGAATGATATTAATGATATTACGTCAGCAAATGGATAGAACTTTACTCTGAAACCTCTCAAGGTGAATAAAATTTAATACAGTTAAAATAGAATTAGGTATCTGTTTTATGAATTAAGTTTAATAAATTAAAATACAATTATTTATATCAAAAAGAAATCTTAATGTCTCCTTTGCTTGCAAATATCATCCCTATACATATTTTAAAAACTCATATCATCAACGGATAGATATACAATTTGGTGCATTGTTTCTGTGGTGAAGGTATTCCTGAAAAACAAATCTGTTTCTGGCATTAAGCTAGAGGGCTAGATATTAGTTTTCTGATAGTTTTCTGATAGCTTTTGGTATCAGATAATACTAGAAATGAATCTAAATAATAGTAGAAATGAATCTGTGGTTACGATAATGTATCAGGATCTGGGAAAGACAAATTTCTATAACCATTCATATCCACACACACATATCCACACACACTCTCTTCATGGAACTTTTCAATCCATGGATTGAATCCATGGATCTTTAGTCAATGAAATGAAAGGGGCATAGCTTCCCACATAGATATTTCTGCTATTATCATTTCTGGTTAGATGAAAGTGAAATACAAACTGGGAAGAATTCCTGTAAGGAAAATATCTCCAAGTATCTTTAATAGGTAAAACAAATGTCTTAAATAATTGAAATTACCCTGTGATTGTTTAGTGAAAATGGATATTGTTCAGTAGAAATAGTGAATAATGGTTTCCCTTTTATTTTCACCTACAAATCATTCTTTCATCTGAATAATGTAAAGTCTCTGATTTAATGGTATATTTTCTAGAAGAACATTAACATGGAAAAACGAATTCTGAAATCTTTTAAGTCAATGTTATAATTCTGTTTTAAAATGCAGCTTCTGTATATCCTATTTTTGATCTGTTTCTCTTAATTACAAATGTTCTTTTTTTTTTTTTTTTTAAGATTTTATTTATTTGGCAGAGAGAGACACAGCGAGAGAGGGAACACAAGCAGGGGGAGTGGGAGAGGGAGACGCAGGCTTCCCGCCGAGGAGGGAACCTGATGCGGGACTCGATCCCAGGATCCTGGGATCATGACCTGAGCCGAAGGCAGACGCTTAACGACTGAGCCACCCAGGCGCCCCTACAAATGTTCTTAAGATAATATTTTTAATGTTTCCACACAATCCAAAGAGAAAAATAGGAAAAAAAAAATGCTTTAATGAAAGTGTTATGTCAGTTTTGAATAAGCCAAGTGTAAATAAAAGTGGCTTAAGTGTGTTGTTCAGACCTTTTGCGGTTATAAAGCTAAAAATAGTTTAGCCTAAAATTTCAAATATAAATTAATGTACAGAGCCAAAATAAAATGAAGTGTGGTATTTTCATGTTTTTTTTTTTTTTTTTTTTTTTTTTTAGCTGAAGAGTAATTTTTGGACTTTTAGCTATGTATTTGAATTTATAACCCTTTTAAAAATGTCTATTAAATGCTCCTGAGTTGATTTTTCTATTTTTTGCATCAGCCTACTTTCTTTTAGCTTAGTATGCTAATATATTCTTTCTCATTTTTTTTCAAAAATCTTTAAAATATGTTTTATCATACACTGCTAATTTGATAAATAGAATAATTGAAAAATTCATTTATTAGTTATGCAAACTTGTAAGTAACAAGTGGCCAATAATTACTGTCTTGCCCCTAAATTCATTATTCCTGAATTTTTCATTCACACACAAATAGAAGGAGAACAGGAAAGCAACAGGGATTTCTCTTCAGGTTCTTCTATCAAACATAGAAATCAGTGTTCATGGTTCCAAATGGTAACGTAGTCAAATAGTAAGAGCCTAGATGTCATTCAAAATGTCTCTCTTTTTTCCATCTTTTTGAGAATGTTTTCATGTTAAAACGAAATATAACTCAATACAAACAAGGGAAAAAAAACACACCCGATATACAAATAGAAGCCATAATTATTCATCTACTACATATACGAGTCAGTTGTAAATTCTCACTGTAAAGAAATTACTTTTAAGTGAATATATAAGCTGGTGTTTATTAACATTAGAATCTATATTTTCAGTAGGAATAATACCTTTGAAACTTCAGAAGACTACATAGCCATTATCTCTTTTGACAGCATAACTGTGATATATGAAGGACTAGTATTTTCCCCCTCCTAATGATAAGTAAACAAAGGTGCAAAACCGGAATGTTTTGTCCAAGTGACTAATGAAGTAATTCCACAATTAGAAATTTTCATCATAACTTGTGGCCTCTGTATACTTCATCTAGATAAAATAATATTTACAAGTACCATTTATGGATTATTTTTATCTAGCCTGCCCTGCATCATGTACTTTATATGAACCATCTTACTAAATTTTCACAAAAAGAATTATATAAGGGAATTACTGCTCTCATCCCCATTTTACTGATGAGAAACTGAGTACTGAAGAGCGATATATGTCATCCAAGGTCAATAGCAGTCATTAAGTGCAGTGCCATCACTCAAGCCAGGCATTCCAATGTCAAAACCTATGCACTTATTTAAGCCACTCTATTTTATAGACTGAATTATGTCCCCACCCAGATACATATGTTGATACCCTAACCTGCAGTGTAACTGTATTTGGAGATATGACCTTTAAGGAGATAATTAATGTTAGGGCGCCTGGGTGGCTCAGATGGTTAAGCGTCTGCCTTCGGCTCAGGTCATGATCCCGGGGTCCTGGGATCGAGTCCCACATGGGGCTCCCGGCTCGGCGGGGAGCCTGCTTCTCCCTCTGACCCTTGCCCCTCTCATGCTGTTTCTCTCTCGCTCTCTAAAAAATAAATAAAATCTTTAAAAAAAAAAAAAAAGGAGATAATTAATGTTAAATAAAGTCATAAGGGTGAGGACCTAATCCAACAGGATTGGTGTCTGTAAGAAGAGAAAGAAACACAGGAGGGCACGTGCTCGTAGGGTACCTGTGCATGCAACATAGTGAAAAGGCAGGAACCCCAGAAACCAACCCTTTGGCACCTTCATCTTGGACTTGCAGCCTTCAGAACTGTGAAAAAATACATTTCTTCTTTTTTTTTTTTTTTTAAATATCCTGTCTGTGGTATTCTGTTAGGGCAGCCTGAGCAGACTCACACAATGGCATCTGGTTCGATGATTTGGTGCCAAGTCTTCCGATTTTGGTCCTCCCTGGGCTATATTTAAGATATATATTCTTATCAGTAAACAGTTGCCTTCACACTCCCGATTCCTTCTCCTCCTCTTTTTCTTTTTTATCTTATTGTAAGCTAAAGGAATACTTGAAGGTTATTGGTGATTTGTGCTGTTGCAATGAGTTGGGAAGAATCTCTTATTTTTTGCTTATTGAACCTGAAAGAATTTATGCTATGAAAGACAAACTTTCGTTTGGTTATCTGTGTCTCTACTCAGATATCGCATATCAAGTGTCTTCCCCACTGTTGGCCATACCTCAAAGGGCAGTAGTAGCCACGGCAGATGTCACCAGAAACAGGCAGCTAGAATGTAATGGCTCAAACCAGAGAGGGCTGGTGGCTATCAGTGTTACTATTAATTGTGTAAATGTTTAATTTGCCCACAACTTCAAATAATATTTATGTTTCGACTCCTCTGCCCAGCCATCCACGTATATATCTGTATGCATCTGCCTTAGCATACGTATGGGTGTTTGTGTGCATGAGCATTCTGGATTTACATTACTATCATTAAATATTTCTCAGGGGGACTGTGCGGGCAGAAACATGAGCTTGATTTCTTTAGACCCTCAAGAGGCCATTCCAAATTTTATATCTCTGAGTGGTCCAATGCACAGTCGTAAGATTAATGTGCTGCAGGTCTCAGGATCCTTCTAGTGAAACTGACTCTCCGGATGCATATTATTTATGGATTTTATGTTACCTTCTTAAATGAGAAAGAGAGAGAAAGGACTTGAGAACTTGTAAACTAAAATCACTAGAGATAATAGCCTCTCACACCGAGAAGGCTGGGATGTCTCTGTTTATTTCATAAATGTTCTCGTGGATTCGACATACTCTTTCTCACTAAATGACTTCATGCTTTCCTTGCATTTCTTCCTTCTTTTTCTTTTTCTGCTCCACCATATTTCATTTTCTTTCTCTGCTTTTTTATCTCCCACACGGAAAATCACTTTGGATTTCATGATTACTTCTCTAAATAAAGTCACTGACACAGGTCACAGGAGGAGGCAGGAACACATTTATTTCACAGTGTGATAGTGATAGTTCAATATTCAGAAGAGAGCAATAATATTGTGTATGGAAGTTTTTTTGATGCATGATCATTATTTGAAAGATTTGTTCCCTAATAGTGTCTTGTTTTAGGGTTTGCAAAATAGTATTAAATGAACTGATGTCTAGAGAGATGTTTGTAAATTTTTAAAAACTCACTATTCATATAGAGCACAATTCAATATAATCAGCAATTAAGAGAAAAAAAAAACGTCCAGAAGGACTGGATAACTGGATATATTTCCTTGGCTTATTCCTGTGTCTATGTTAAAGTGAGACTATATTCTTCAAGTCATATTTAACTACTATAAATGTTCTGTATAAATTATGACTTTACTTTAAGATATGATACAAAAGAAACCTTAATGCTTCTTCCTTTATGGTCAAAGCCATAAAGAACATAAAATTCATTCTGACACTTTATCAGCCACATATTTTTTCATCTATCAAATTAGTTGTATTGAATCTATATGAAATTTCAATGTTTTTATATTTATTTTTTCACATTTTCCTACATCATTTTAAATTCTTAGGACACTTCCTCCGTGTAGGCATCAGATAAATACTGTTTTCAGGAAATACCAGCACTTATAATTTGACTAATTTGCATTTTCTAATGGGCATGGATTGAGGGTAATGGCTAGTGGCAATTGTGATCTATCATACTATGTAAACTACCTCAAGACCAACGATATATGTTCATCCCAGTCCACTTGATAGAGAGGTTCAAAACCTGTTGCTAATTATAAATTAAGGAATGGAAACTTTCCCTTCATATTTGTATTGCCCTTTATGCTGGTGATCATGAATGTCTTTTAATAGGAATGGAAATTTCATTTTATAGCCACATTGAACATATAGTATACAATGCAAAACAATTCATTGATCAGGACAAAGAAATTACTAAGTATTATTTCACACTATGTAGAAGAAAATAATGATTGCATTCTTGAATTTTCCATCTTTGTTACTACTATTATTAGTACAGAATATTTAACCACCTGAGATCCATTAATTGGACAGATACTACACAATATGCTTTACTTTATTGATCCCCATTGTATCAGAGAAAACTATAATATGACATAATTTTAAAATCTTATAAATGTGCAGATCATCTTCACTTTCTTCCAGATAATGCTGGTTATATCAATATCAGTTTAATATTGAGTATTAAAACAGAAGACACAAAATCCCCAGCTGTTGCCTTTTCTGTTAACTATAATTTAGATTTAATTTCTGCATTTCATTTTCATTATCACTACAAAAGGGTTTTATTTGACTTATTGTTACCATGAGTTTCGGATTAAGTTAACTATGTGTATGAGCTCCAATTTTCACATGATTTTAGTTAAATATATACTATTTTAATAGATGTCACCATATATTCATTTTGGTTAGTTTTTTACTAATGTGGGAAAATAATAATTTTCATTTGTGACATAAAATATAATGTGAGACTAAAATAATTTTATACTTAATATGCAATACATGGGTTTGATTATAGTTTATAGCTATCTTATGGACGTCCTTTGAATAGTTGCCACTTATACCTGAAGTTGTCCCAGTGTGTTAGATCAAAAGATTATGGTTGGCATGGGGAGCAGGCATAAATTTGTAAACATACTTATTGCTAATAATAATAGCAGATAGTTTATTGTTGTATAAAATTGGAGGGGTTCACACTCTTTCCCAGTTTAACCTATTGATATGTAAAATTTCAAAAACTTTCTCATCTCACTTCATTTTTAAAGACAAAACATGGCTTTCTCTTACATTCATTAAGAACTCTAATTTGCAGCAGAAAGGGAAAACTCTTTAATGTGAGTATGTCTCAGGTGACTAATGAAAGAATTGTAGTACCATTAATAACCAAATTGCTGGTGAAAAATGGTTTCATTAATTTTTTTCCTTACAGTAGAGACTGATAAAGTAAGGGATAACAGTTGACATGCAAAAGAGAGAATTCTTCATGTCAATAAAGTCAAATTGATCAAGGGGAGAAAAAAAGCATGTGAAAAACCTTAGTATCAAGAAAACTGTTATATGACTGAAGTGATAAAAAATCAATTAACATAAAGTTACTTTTTCCCATTGACATAGTAGAAAAGCTTGATGAGAAAAAGCAAAAATTACGAGAAAAAAAAAAACACACGATGAAAAGTAATGTCTATAGGATTATCTTCATTAGTGGCCTATAAATGTGCTAATCAAGTTGTCTTTCAATGTCAAGCTGTCATTCTACATCCTGTTTTTGGTGCTGAAGCCAGAACTCTGCAATCCCTGTTTCCACTTTGCCTGTAGCCTCCCTATGAGTTTCTGCCAAGAAGAAGCACCAGAGGAAGACTGAAGGACAGAGGATGAAGGAGGGAGTTGCTTCTCCACTTGTCTCTCAGGAATTAACTTAGATGTTGACCTTTTTCTGATATCTTCCATAACCCCCATACATGGTTAAGGTAGCTCCACATCCAATTGCCATGATACCTATTGAATGCTTACTGTAATACCTATCATTGCTATTTAGAGGTACCCATTTACTTGTCTTTCTCTTCTACCATGCAGTAAGCTCTTTGAGGAACTGGACCAACTCTTACTCATTGGAACTTGTACATTAGTATTACTGACACATACTAGGTGCTCAATAAATAAGTGAATTGCATGAATAAATAAATGAATTTTTTTGAGATGCATTATTTTTTTCAGAATTATGGTTGCTAGACTTTACAAATAAAAATCATAGGTCTCCCAGTTAAATTTGACTTTCAGGAAAATAATGAATAATTTATTTAGTATAAGTATGTCCCGGGGCGCCTGGGTGGCTCAGTCGTTAAGAGTCTGCCTTCGGCTCAGGTCATGATCCCAGGGTCCTGGGATCGAGCCCCGCATCAGGCTCCCTGCTCCGCGGGAAGCCTGCTTCTCCCTCTCCCGGTCTCCCTGCTTGTGTTCGCTCTCTCGCTATCTCTCTGTCAAATAAATAAATAAAATCTTAAAAAAAAAAAAGTATGTCCCAAATATTGCATTGCTAAAATAATATACATTGGTGATCTGGAATTCATATTTAACTGGGTGTCCCATATTTTTTGGGCTACTGTAGTCTGAATAAAATATTTCCATTTCAACAATGACTATTGATTGAATGAATTCTGGAGAAAAAATCTTAGGCTACATATAGCATATGCTACCTGAATCATATGCTACATAGAGCGTTTTTCTCTGTAAATGGTTTGAGTATTCAGACATGGTTCTTCTCGGCGCAAGATGTAGATAAAGATCTCTGATGTTGGTCCATTTTATCATACTGATGTGGGAAGCAAAGGCAGAAGAAAAATTATTAAATTAACTTACTACCTACAGCCCATTGACAAGTCCTTGAAACAGGCAGAGTGACCTTCCTCTAGGAACTCAACTGCCTCGATGTTGACACTTTGCTAAGGGCTAAAGGCAATCCTAGCCTGACCACTCCCCCACCCCAGGATACTATAAGTCTACTTTAACATAAAAATTCCTTTAAAAATTTCCTTTATCTCTAAATCCCCAAGATACATGTTGGCAATAACCCCTGAAGCATATGGCCCACCGATATACATCGAAAGGGTCTCATGACTAAGGTTTTATTAGACGGTAATAAATGGCCTTTTACCAACAACAGCTAGGCCCTTCAAGGTCCTGGAAATCTTGCTTCCAAAATTCTTTAAAGACTTACGCTATCCCTAACCTCCCCCCTTCCTCCACAACTTGAAAGTATATAATGGGCCACTTCACATGACCCCAGTGCAGCTCTTTCTGCCCATGAGTCCTGTCCCCATGTTTTAATAAAACCATCCTTTTGCACCAAAGATGTCTCAAGAATTCTTTCCTGGTTGTTGGCTTCAAACTCTAACATCTTTCCTACATCAATGCAATGAGTTGTTGTTGACTGAATAGACAAAAGTGACTTTTAGATATTTTTTTACGAAAGTATGTACATATTGAAATAGTATGCTTACATACAGATGTATTCATTTACATTTGTGCTAGCTATGAAAATCATGAGACTATTTTATTATGTCATGTGATGGATGGAGCATGCCAATTGCCATAATAGGTAGACTTAATTCCTTAGATTCAAGATTAATACTTTTCTAATAATAACAAAACATACTTCATCTCCCAGCAGAACATTTCTGGATATCTATTGACAGACCTTATACTATGACTACCTAGGCAAATACCAGCCTGAAGGGCATCCTTTGAAAATTATATTGTTCTAGGTGATCAATGTCAGTCCATCCTGGACTAGTCATCAAGCTTCTAATACATTGTGGTCTTGGAATATAAATATCCTAAACACAGTTTCTGACAGCTAATAATTGTTTAATAAATGATGGTTTCCTTTCCCAGTATATGTGAATCCATTTCATGAAAAGATTGTTTCAGAGAAACTTCTGGGCCTTGGAAGGCCAGAATTTAACCTGCAATTAACCTAATATGCAGCATAGCTATGGGGGTTTAATAGAATGCCGAAGCACACATTGTTTTTTCTTAACACAAAAATGCAGCTACCCAAAACCCTCAATATATACTCCAGAAACTTTTGGTACATCGATGTTTTTTATTAAATTTGTTCCAATTAGGAACTTAAATAAAATGCCTGTGTTGTTTACAATTTTAGGACTCATTATTATAACCATCAATGCTCATATATCCTAACTTCAAGTTTTATGGTCTGAGAACCTGAATGAATGGAGCTACCATTGAATGAGATAGATGGGGAAAGGTGGAGATGGAGCAGATTTTGACAGGAGGTGGGGTTAAAAGGAGGTTAATAATTTAGTTCTGAACATTTTAACTTTGACAAGTCCATCAGCCATCCAAAAGTAGATGTTAAATAGGGATGCGGAGAAAGGGGAACCCTCCTACACTGTTGGTGGGAATGCAAGCTGGTGCAGCCACTCTGGAAAACAGTATGGAGGTTCATCAAAAAGTTGAAAATAGAGCTACCATATGACCCAGCAATTGCACTACTGGGTATTTACCCCAAGATACAAATGTAGGGATCCGAAGGAGTACGTGCACCCCGATGTTTATAGCAGCAATGTCCACAATAGCTAAACTGTGGAAAGAGCCAAGATGTCCATCGACAGATGAATGCATAAAGAAGATGTGGTATCTATATATAATGGAATATTATGCAGCCATCAAAAAGGAATGAAATCTTGCCATTTGCAACGAAATGGATGGAACTGGATGGTATTATGCTGAGCGAAATAAGTCAATCAGAGAAAGACCTGTATCATATGACCTCACTCATATGAGGAATTCTTAATCTCAGGAAACAAACTGAGGGTTGCCAGAGTGGTGGGGGGTGGGAGGGATGGGGTGGCTGGGTGATAGACATTGGGGAGAGTATGTGCCATGGTGAGAGCTGTAAATTGTGCAAGACTGTTGAATCACAGACCTGTACCTCTGAAACAAATAATACATTTTATGTTAAAAAAAAAAAAAAGAAGATGAAGAAGAAAAAGATAGCAGGAAAGAAAAATGAAGGGGGGCGGAAATGGAGGGAGAGATGAACCATGGGAGACTATAGACTCTGAGAAACAAACTGAGGGTTCTAGAGGGGAGGGGGTGGGGGGATAGGTTAGCCTGGTGATGGGTATAAAGAGGGCATGTACTGCATGGAGCACTGGGTGTTATACGCAAACAATGAATCATGGAACACTACATCAAAAACTAATGATGTAATAAAAAAAAAAAACTAATGATGTAATGTATGGTGATTAACATAACATAATAAAATAAATAAATAAATAAATAAATAAATAAATAAATAAATAGGCAACCAAAAATGGGTCTAGAATTCATAACAGAAATTGGGACTGGAGTTACATTCGAGAATCATCTCCATGTATATGTTATTTAAAGTCATACGATTTGAGGAGATCCCCAAAGGAAAGAAGTAGATAAAAAGATGATGGGACCTAGGACTGAGCTTTGAGTCATTCACTCAAACCACCCCCCCACCTTTACTGAGGAATAATTGACAAAATATAATTGCATATATTGAGTGTACAACATGATGATTTGATACACACATACATCGTGAAATGATTACCAAGATCAAGATAATTAACACATCCATCACCTCACATCATTAACACTTTTTTGTCACTGACTCAAATTCAAAAGTAAGGGAGAAAAAAAGGAAGCAGCAAATGTGACTGAGAAACAAAGTGAGATAATTAGAAAGTTTAGTATTCTAGAATCTAACAGACCAGAGTCCAGTTATATGAAAAGCACAAGATATACCTAATTTAAGGGGCATACTACACAATACCAACAAAATATGCCTCAAAAATCTCAAGGTCATGAAAAATAAGAAAAGATTTAAAAAACTGTCATAAACTATAGGTGACTAAAGGGACAGTAGAATTAAGTGCAAATGTTCTAGACTGGATCCAACAACAGCTAAAGGATATTAATGGAAAAACTGGTGAAATCTGAATAAATTCTGGGGTTTAGTCTAAAAATCTTCCTAAACATGAATACTTGAATACTAGAATAATATAACAAATTGTTGATATGAACAATATGTCAATTCTTAGATCGTGGTAAGTACACTGGCTTCAACTAATTATAAGAATATTGATGTAGGACATGTCTGTACTACTTGGCAAACATCAAAGGAAGAGTATACCATTTTTTTGACAATGGCTTGGGACAAAGTTCTTTGTTCTAGTTTAAACTTTAATAGTTGGTTGTAGAAATATAAATATATCCCATGACTCTCACTGTCAAGCCAGATGTGCATTCACTTTCTCTCTTTATTTTTAGTCTTAATTGCCCTAAAGTGATCATAGAAATGATGAAAGTGTAAATATTCTACTGGTTTTCAATTTTACATCTAATTATAACTCAGATTTTTTTATATACATATTGTACCGTAGCCCTATGTGATTAGAAGGTATATCCTGATTACATGCAGAAAAAAATATGAATTGTCTATACCTTCACTTAGCAATGTAACAAACCCTTCCCGATATTTTTAGACATCATAGATATTAAAGGTCACACATGTTACAACTGTATTTTATGTACTTGTATTTACAGAGACACTCTCTCTATATATAAATAAAAACAAAAAGTGCTTTATCTGTATTTGTGTGTTTAAACCTTTTTGCAAAAACTTTTTTCAGTTCAGGATTAGCATAACATGTGAAATGCTCCAGTGCACTTTTTCACTTTATTCTTCTACAGAGATATTTTTTATGATAGGATTCTATTAAATAGTTATAAATCTTTTCCCTTTGCCTTGGGTATGGTTGACTAGTCTTTGCCAATCACATGTCAAGAGCAGGCAGTTTGGTTCAAAGGGGCAGTCAAGAGGCAAGAGATTCAAATATATGTAGGTTCAACTGGCATTTACTAATAACTCCTTTTGAGACCTGAGAAAAGGAAAAAAGGTATTTGCTTTCTTTTTAAAGCACACACACACACACACACACACATTTTCCTATGCAAATTGCTGCATCCCCATGTGCTGAATAAAATAAGTTCAGGATACCACTTTCCTCCCTCTACCAAATACAAATCTTGAAGTGCATTTACAGTTGAGAATATGAAAGTAATAGCTGTTTTAAAAGAGATTATACAAGCCTTCTGGAGATTAAGACTTTCTTGTAAAGTAAAAAGGGGTAGAATAAATAAAGGCTGAGAAATTTTGTTTTGTTTTGCTCCCAGAATTCAGAGTTGTAGACCAAATTTAGTTGTGGTAAACCAGCCTTGCATTAGATCATTTTACTCTGTGGGTATGGCATCTTAGATTCCTAACTTCGCTCCATCGTTTGAATAATCATTTTACTTGTTCAGAAAGTTGATTTATTTTTTTTCTACAACGCGCAGACAGCCAGAACGTGGCTCGGTATGCTGTTGTGTCTACCATATTTTCAGCAAGTCTCCCTCTACCAACGCATTCAAGTAGAGGTGTTTCCTTTTGTTGTATATCCATTCACAACTGGTGGCTAGACATTTATGTCAAAAGTATTCTGACCTATAAAGAGAGGATACACAGAAAGTAGTCCTAAGCTTGTTAGCTGTCAAGATAATCTAATTTCTTTGGTAGACTCTTAAGGAAACCTGAGTCTCCAAAATTGGTGTAGAGTTAAAAAAGACAAGTAAAAGGCAGTCTGTGACAAAACAAGGTTTATAACAAAACATAATAGAGTAATTCAGTTAGAACACAGTTAAAAAGAACATAGTCTAATTCCGTGTTACCTCATTTCAAACTGCAGTCTTGCATCTGTTGCTTGTTAGAAAATAAAACAATCTATAGCTAGTCGTTTAGAAAGGTGTGAATCAAATGAATCTGTACTTTAGTGAAGTCCTAGTACCTTGTTAATCACAAATATAAACAGGTACAGTATGTTTTCTTTCATTTTTTATTAAGAAATAACAAATAGGCTTATATTGCAAAAACTCCCCTAAATCTGGAAGAGGAAGATTACATCTGAGTCTTGATATTTAATATGGGTTAAGCTCTAGGAAGAATGTATTAACTTAAGATGTTAAGCTTCTAAAAATTTCAAAACACTTTTTAGGGATTATCAGATCAGAACAATTACTTCATAAGTACAAAAATATAAATAATGTCCAGGCACAAAAATGATCTAAATTATAGGGTTTTGGGCATAAATACATTGAATTATAATATTTAGACTGCTGGTACTTTAAGAACATGGTGAGGATCATTGTGTTATGTTCTAATACCACTTATCTCTTTTATTCACGCTGAGTGTAAAACCAGCTTAGACAACACTCTTCATTAGTGTTAAAGCATAATTGTTAATATAACTGGATGTTTTCTGTATAAAGGAAGGTTAAGATGTTTTCTTGGTTGTGGAATATTTAGATTAACAACAGATTTGTAATTATATTAAATTAGGTGGATAATTTATCCAATGAATTATCTGCATAGATAGCCACAGGAGCTTAAGGAGTAAATTTAGACACAGTTATAATAGTTGCCAGCTGAGATCATTGGATGTAGTGTTAGCTACTAATTTTTGTCATTTTGCTGGCTCTTTATCTGTAACTATGGTATATAAGTTTCGAGTGACCTTGGAAATATATCCATTTAATTATAATGTGTGTTCTTTCAGAATCCTTAAACATGTTCTCAAGTTTGACATGTTTGCAGGCATAGTTTATATTAAAAGTATCACCAATAAATTGGAGAATCATTGTGCATCTCTGCTCATTATTTCCTGCTGTTCAGTGCTTAAAAAATATAGATAGATGATGATGATAGATAGATGATCAATTGATAGATAGATAATAGGTAGAAAGATGGATATGTAGGTAGCTTTAATTCATGCTATACTGTGATCTGATTTGTTAATTTTAAGGCATCATGATATTTTATCAGGTTGCAGGGCTCCCCCTTCCCTTACTAGAGTAACTCCAGCTTAAAGGCAGAAATATTCTAGTGCTCACTGGAAAATATTAATTATCCATAATACTGTTCTAGCAGGGCATTTTGGTAGGCTATTACAGCAAATCTATGGTTCAGTGTTGAGAGAAAATCCAGAAATATGAACAATTCTTTCTACCTCTGAAAAAACATAGTACACTATTTTGATCCTGATTGATTGAACTATTGAATTTGCCTCTTTTTGTAAAATGCCCAAACTTCTCAATCTGTACTTGGCTTAGTTTCTTCACTTATAGGAAGGGATAAAAACTATAAGAAAAAAAGCTACTGCAAAGGCAGAACAAAATTTTCCAAAGTTCTTACTACAGAGTATAGACTCAATGAACAGTAATCTTTATTAAATTTATATTTAGAGCTCCTCCAGCATATAGAAAAGCTCTTTAGATATGAAGCACCCTCCTGCATTCTTACTTGGATCACTTTAAGAAAATCATTTAAATTCTTACAGCTTTAGTTTCTTCATTTGAGGAAGTATAAAGTTTAAACTCTAGGTTAGACTAGAAACAAGAGAATAGTGCCTGTTGTAAATTCTCAGATTTTTGTAGATCAGAAATAAAGTCAGCATTAAGAAATTCCAATGCAACTGTCATTTTCTTTTCATGATCTTAAGGTCTGGTGTTTATTTATTGGACAAGTGCTTTTGTTAAGACTGCCTAAACCTAGATAGAAAAAGAAGTTTTAAAATATTCTTGTGCCTCACAGCCCAAGATGATAAGGTCCACTGTCTTATAATTAAGTTAATAATCGAATCTCATTTCTGATTTATGTCACTGTTGTTAGAAATTTATGTATACTGCATTTCGTATTTCACTAGTTTCCCACTCTAGGATGTTCTTTTTTCTTCTGTGAATAATTTTAAGCAGAAAATTCTGTTAGTGACTTCCCTTGGTTGATAGCATATTCCCAAGTCTCTAATAAAGTATCTTAACTCCTTGTGGATTTATCGATCAAATATTCTCAATTCAATCAGCTCCAAATATATTTAGAGTTTTATTTTTCTTAATTTCCACTCTCCAGTTAATCTAGCACATTGGGTCAGTGAACATATTTCTAAATACCACTAAATTTTGGTACGATGGGAGTATTTTAAAATACAGCATTATATACAAATATGATGATTGACAACTAAATAGAAATAGAGACAAAGACAATATGTATTTCATTTAACAAATGTATTTGGACACACAGAAAACATTAAGAGAAACGTAACCGAATATATATCATACAGATTACAAATATTTATAAATTCTAACATTAAAAATACTTGTTGAAATATGGTAGACACCTCAGTAATTTACTTGTTATGTGGAAAAAAGGCATAACATTCACACATCTATCTAATGTCTATTTAGAAAATGGGACATGGTCTCATTTTCTATGGTACTTCTGGGTTGGTTTCCTATTACATAAATACACATTTAACCCCCCCCCTTTTTTTAATTCATTTGAGACACAGAGAGAGAGAGAGAGAGAGAACGTGAGCAGGGGGAGAAGCAGAGGGAAGGGGAGAAGCAGGTCCCCTGCTGAGCAGGAGCCCGACGCGGGACTAGATCCCAGGACCCCGGGACCACGACCCAAGCCGAAGGCAGCCACCTAACCATCTGAGCCACCCAGGCGCCCCAAACATTTAACTCATCTTAATCTGCCTTACCTATATTGATATGGTGTTTAATATCTCAGGCAAGAGGGAAGCATTTGTATCTTTTTTTTTTTTTGGAAATTAATTTATCATTCTTTTAGGGCCAAAATGTAGTCTCAACACTTCTAATCCTGCTGGTGTACTCAACTAAATATTGTAAAATAGGAAACACGATGCATTATGAAAGGTTAGAAATTGTTTCATAACTGAATTACATGTTCATTCAGTAAGAGTGTTTCAATCCACAGCACATGGTTTTAGGTAGTAAGTATGGGGTAAAAGGAAAAGAAAATCTGCATTGTGTGTGCTTATTCCAGTGTTGAGTATTTTTACAGAGAATGCTCTATTATGGTTTCTGTTCTCTGATTAGGAAGCCTGTCTTTTCAGTTCAAAAGCCCCCTGTGATTTGAGAGTGCAGGAAAAGCGAATACTGGTGAAGTGACTTGCCGGACCATTGAAGTTCAATTTAAGCATGGAAGGGATCTCTGGGGAGAGCGAGGCTGCTCTAGTCTGTGAAGATATCTATATACCCTGAGCTGGTAGGAGGTACCAGGAAGTGATGGCAGAACCACAGGGTATCTTTGATTCACAATAAGATACTGCTTCTTTTAGAATGAAAAGCCACCTGTTGTTTGTCAAAGGTACTACTTACTGATTATTGCTTTACATATTAATGCAAAGAACCCTTGGAAGTAGTCTCCTGTGCAGCTGCTGAAAGTCAGTCTTTCACCTGTCTCCAATAGGGCATACTTTAAAAAAATGCTTTGTACAGACAGTAGAGAATGCTTCTTTCTTTAAAGAAATCAGAGCCATCTGCTGGGGGCAATAAAGAGGGAGGATATAGGCAGTATTGAGTTGCTTATTGCCAAGCACAGAAAAATGCTAATAAGATCCATGCTGAGAAAAGCTCTCACTCATCAGGGTGCATCATTGCAGACATTAAGCTGAGGCTGTGAATTGCTGTTAGCCAAAACTGCAGAAAGGCTAACGAGAATTGTGCCAAGCGGTATCTCCAGTCACCCTGTGAATTGCTCTCTGGGGGCATGAGGTTTGCTATATTGTTTTTGAGATAATTTGCATAGCAAAAATTATCTGATGAACTTGGTAAATCTATCAGTACATGATCAATATATATGTATATATTTCTAAGTTATTTGCTGAGAAATATCAAATGGTTAAAAAATAATTACATGCCTTAATTAATAATCAAATGCATAAATGCAGGCACATTAAATAAACACATCATAATCTAGTGTTTGCTCTGTTAGGTTCTGAATCTCAATGACATGAGATTAATAGAAGACCAAAGAAAATCCGAACAGAGCCATTTACTGGCTTTTCAAAGGAAATTTTATGTTAAGACCATAAAATTCCATTCCCCCCTCATTTTTTGACAGCATGGCAACATATATCATCCATAACTGTGACAATTTACAAATAGGTAAACCCTCAATCTTTTTTATGAGAAATGAAACATAGTAAAATGGAGGGTCCATTCAAAAGTAAGTGGACTGAATGCTGATAATTGTGTGATTCTTCCTATTTTAACACTGCCACTTGGCTTATGCATTTCTGCTCAAGTGTATGTGTAAGAGAATACAAAGTGATCAATGAAAAGTTGGAGGAAATTGAGCACAGAGGATTTCCTGATGTTGCTTAAGAAGCACAGGTTAAGAAGTGCTAATGAGCACAGTTTATTTTAATTGCCAATAACTATTGGGATTATCTGATAAACATGAAAAATATTTTCCCCTTTCCATATAAAATCCTGATATAAAATATCCCTACTAGTGCAGTTAGGTATAAATTTAGGGTAGTAGAACTTCAGGAAATCTGAATTATATTCCCTGTTCTTTTGCTAATTAGCTTCCCTTGGGACAATGACTTCATTTGCATGTGCCTCACTTTTAAAAAAGAATAAGGGTCTGCACCATTCATTAAAATTTCAGAGCTATGTGTGGATTCTATGCATAGTCAGGGAATTAAGTTTCTCCTTCACCCATTTGATAGTTCAGAAATAGAAGGCGCACTCTAAGATTTTTCAGTGTGTGGGTGTGTGTGCGTGTGTGTAAGACAGAGAGAGAGAGAGATCTGGATAGGTCCTACCTGTGAACATTTCCTGTTAATTAATGTTGGGTTTTTTAGTTCTCAGTTACATTCCTTTCCTCTATGTTTTCCATACTAATTTAAAAGCCTGCTCAGGAGTCAGATAAAGAATGTGACTTTGTTCAGAAATAAATTTTAACTTCTAATACTCCATCTTAAATATTACTAATCTACTCAAAACTGCTGGTCTGCATGCTTACAAAAGAAAAAATTCACAGGGCACATTGTTAAACATGGCAAATGAGACCTTATTCAGGACTACTGCACTAGGACAGAGAGATTGAACTCAACTCCACTGAAATAAAAGGTAGGGTTTTTATAAAAACCTAGGATGACAAAACAAATGAGCAAAGGGAAAAAAAGAGAGAGAGAGCAGCAAAGCAAGAAACAGACTCTTTACTATAAAGAACAAACTAAAGGTTACCAGAGGGGAGGTGGGCCTGGAGTGGAGTGGGGGGAATGGGTATTAACAAGGACACTTGCTGTGATGAGCATCAGCTGTTGTATGGAAGTATTGAATCACTATATAGTACACATGAAACTAATATTACATTGTATGTTAACTAACTGGAAATTTAAATAAAAACAAAAAAATAAAATTGTGGTTTCTAACCTGCAAAAAGTAAAAATTAAAATCTGGGATGAGCTAATGGAGAGGTAATAGAAGACTTCATGGGGGAGGATGGTCAATGTGATTAGCCATCTATGTTTGCTAATTTTCACTTATTTAGTGAGGCTCTTACCCTCCCACAAAGGCTGGGAAGCAGGGATCCTATCTTTCTTGATGGTCACATTTCAAGGAATTGCTCCTAGGTCACTGAGAAAAATATTCCTGTGTTGAAGAATATTTGCATCTCAGAGGGACAGAGAAAGAATGTACAACTGCATGTTTTCTAAAGGAAATGCTCTAAGAAAAGGAAGTCAGAGGCCTAAAGTGAGGAAGAAGCCTATCTAAGTTTAATCAAGTTGAGGGGAACATTAAGGCCACCTTGGTCACATCACAGGCAGGAAGCTGACTTAAATGGTTATTAAATTCAGGTAACAAAGGAAAAAACTCTCATTCAATCTCCCTCTCTCTCTCTTTCTCACACACACACACACACACACACACACACACACACACACATGGGCTGATCCTGATAAGTGAGGGAGATCAGAAGACAATAGCTACCACATTGGGCATTCTACCAAATGTCCTACCATAAAAACCACTCTTTCTCTTGTGGAGAGATCTACGTGAAGGAATATGGAAAGAAAAGAGATCAGAAATGTTCTTCTGAAAAACTGCTTTAATTTGAAGAATAGGCAAAGTCTCCATACCATTAAAAATACATAAAAACTTGGGCACTACCATTTTATTTTTAGTTTCTAACCACAATCAAAGAACACATGAGATCTATATAAAATAGATGGTTTAGCATCTGTGGTTCTTTTTTTTTTTTTTTTTAAGATTTTATTTATTTATTTGACAGAGAAAGACACAGCGAGAGAGGGAACACAAACGGGGAGTGGGAGAGGGAGAAGCAGACTCCCTGCCAAGCAGGGAGCCCGATGCGGGACTCGATCCTGGGACTCCAGGATCATGACCTGAGCCAAAGGCAGTCGCTTAACCAACTGAGCCACCCAGGCGCCCAGCATCTGTGGTTCTTAATCATATTTCTATATCTGTTTCTATTGAATTTTTACCTCATTATGGATAATCCTTTTCTTCTTTGTATACTGGGTGATTATTTTATTGGATGCTGGACTCTTTCGTATACATTTAAATATTTTGGTTATATCTGGGACATAATTAAATTTCTTAGAAATAGTTCAATCAATTTGAAATTTGTCTTTGAAGGTTTTCTTAGATGGCACCACAACAGCTTTGAATTTAAGGCTAATTTGGGCCATTCACTGAGGCAATATTTTTCAGAAGGCTCAACTGGCTACTTGAAGAAGTCCTTCTAGGTGCATGTGGTCTCCAGTGATTTTTACACCTAACCCTCTGTGGTCCATCTTATGGTTCCTTCCATGCAAAGACTCAAGGGACACCTGTACATATCTAAAGATTCTTTTTCTTTGTGCAACACTTTCCTCTCTGGTAGTTTGTCTCCCTGCACTCTGAACTTTGTGTCCTCAACTCACTAAGACCCCTCAACTCCCTTTGAGTTTCCTCTCTTGTGTTGTGGCTGAGAAAGTCTTCACGTAGTGAATTGGGCATATGTGTTCACTTGGTTTATTTCTTTTCTCTCAGAGATCATTGCCTTGAGCTGTCTCTTCTCCAATGGCTGAAAATCACTTTTTTGTGGATTTTGTATTTTGTATTTTAATGTGGAAGGGTTAATCTTGTCCTTTTACTCTGTCATGACTATAAATCTCATCATTAGCATTTCATATAGCATGTGTGAGTGTATATAGAGAGTGGAGTGTGAAAGCAAAGATTAGTAAGAGTGAATCTAATAGAAGCGATAAAGATTTAGTCTATCAGGTAGTTCCCCCATGATTTGATTTGGATTGATGAAATATTTGTCCTGTACAAAATAACATTGACCACACTTTGTTACACAGAACATGTTTTCTGAGAAACTTTAGGTGTTTAGGTGGAGGCGATATTTTCAAATTAACATTGGAAATGATGCCTTCTAAATTTCATTGTTGAGAAGTCATCATAAGCATTTGGGTATTTACCATCTATGTGACCTTGGATAGGTCACTTAATCTGTCTATCTGTTTGCTCATATTTTAAAAAGCAATGGTAATAGTACCTCCTTCATTAAGTTGCTCTAAAGATTAAATGGTTTCACAACTATAGAGATTTTAGAACTTTGCAGGCCACACAGTAAGTGCTATAATAGTGTTAGCAATATTTAGTAATCTGGTAAGTCCTGCAGTAAACTCACATAAACACACATAACTGTTTAGATTTTTGTAACAGTTAAATGTACCTATGTATGAAGAGATTTTCCCCTCAGAACATGTGTTATCAATCATCTTTTAGAACTATCTGTTTTGAGGAGCATTGATACAAAGGAAAAGAAAGACTACAATGCTTGTCTCATTATTCTTTATAAATACTACTTTTCACAGCCACATTTTTGTTAGGTATGG
The DNA here is from genome assembly GCF_011800145.1 of Mirounga leonina. Classification (NCBI taxonomy): domain Eukaryota; kingdom Metazoa; phylum Chordata; class Mammalia; order Carnivora; family Phocidae; genus Mirounga; species Mirounga leonina. Next base: position 1,423,402 of record NW_023270442.1, read on the forward strand.
AGAAAGGTTTTGTTCTTAATGAGGTACCTGTAAGAGGTTCTCCGAAAGTCCCTATGAGGCCTGGACAGGGTTCATATATTTAACACCTCACCGTGGAGTATTTTGTAACCTCATATTAAATGGTATCCTAGGAGACAGATTTCTGCTGGTATAGATATTTGATAAAGTGTCACTCTGCAAAAGTTTTCCCCTAAACAAAAGACAAAATTTAAATATCCTCGTGGTTGCCTCAAAGTTGATGCTGTTGCATCAGTTATGTGTTCTGTGATCTCAAGTAAATGTGTGAGTTAGATCCATGCCACATGGATTATGGTTAGAATATTTCTCCTTGATGTGGTGAATTTTGCTGGGCTTTGACTATTAGAAGATGGCAGGGCTTACAGTTTGACTGTATCGAGACACCCACCATCATTTGATAGTCAGGGCACAGAAGGAATATGGCCCAGTAGATTCTTGAATTTTAGTTAGGACAATTCAGCAGAGCTTTTGCTTCATCTGATCAACATGTGGACAGATGATTGAGAAATTTCTAATTACTAAGCTGAGTGAAGACATTCTGCTACAGAGAGGAGTGATATGAAGGCAGAATTTAGGACTTAAATCTGGGCCATTGTGATTGGGAATAATGGTAATTCCCACTAACTTTTCTGCATGAGACTTAGAATCACATGGAATTTTGCATTTCTGTTTCACTCTGTACAATACGGCCACTTGAGGACACCAAGAAAAAAATAGTTTATAATGTAGGTTAATGTTAATAATTATGTTAGAGGTGTGGAATATCCCTTTTCAGTTGGCTGAATTGAGTGAATTTTCTGGTACTTTCTGGTAATTTGAATTATAATAATCAGTCTCTCTCTCTCTCTATATATATATTTTTAAAGATTTTATTTATTTATTTGACAGAGAGAGACAGTGAGAGAGGGAACACAAGCAGGGGGAGTGGGAGAGGGAGAAGCAGGCCTCCTGCCAAGCAGGGAGCCCGATGTGGGGCTCGATCCCAGGACCCGGGGATCATGACCCGGGCCGAAGGCAGATGCTTAACAACTGAGCCACCCAGGTGCCCCAATAATCAGTCTATATTTAAAGAAAAATCACTGGAAATTTTTTAGTGGTGAGGAAAATGGTGATTTAATCTTTAGTCAGCACCAGCTTCACACATAACCTCTAAACAAATCTGTATATGTTTGCGCTGAGAAACTTAATACTTTCACTTAGATTAGTCTGAGTTCTTAAATTATTCCTTTCTATATTAATTTTAATCATTTTCCTTAGTGATCAAAATGCAATCATTTAATCTTATGTAATTTTTATGCTTATGAGGCCCTTGGGGAAATTTTGTATATGAATTTCAGTCATTTCATTAGAAACATACACTTAAATGTTAGTTGTGAGCTCTTGGCAGTATTTTATCTTTTCTTTTTTAAGGTCTTAAAGAAGCTATGTAGTTCTGCTAGAACACTAAACATGCAATTAAGTTTGTATGTAACTTCTACTCTCTGTACACTATTATTGATATTAATACAATTTCAAAACTGTCTGTGGTAGGCTCCCTAAAGTATTGTTTCCAGGCTTTCTAGAACACCTCTTTGGTTACAGGGATCATCTTGCTTCAGTGGCAGCTAGTTATCTAACGTATAGTAGAGGGCAACTATGGGATGCACTAAACTACTAAGAACGCATAATAACTTACAATATGAAAGAAAGGGAAAAAATAAACAATTATTATTTTTTTTAAAAGATTTTATTTATTTATTCATGAGAGACAGAGAGGGAGAGAGAGAGGCAGAGGGAGAAGCAGGCTCCCAAGGATCAGGGAGCCTGATGTGGGACTAGATCCCTGGACCCTGGGATCATGACCTGAGCTGAAGGCAGACGCTTAACCATCTGAGCCACCCAGGTGCCCCCTAAACAATTATTTTTAATTATATTCAATTGTTAGAATGACAAAAACAAGCAAAAGTTTGCTTTATTTCAGATACTACAAAATGGCCATAACGTCAGGAAATGCAGATATTTATATATATAAATATACATCTTTTATAAGTATTTATGATTCTTTCATATATACATATTAAATATACAATGTAAATTCAATATAAATATAAATAGAATCTATACTTATTTATATATTATATTTATATATTATAAAATATGGTTTATTGATATTATAACACAGTACAATATATTATACATTCTGTAATATTAGTAACATGTAATTCAGTGCATGTATTGCATCTGAGCAATACAATGTATGCATTTGTGATGTGTACCCTCAGAAAATTTATGTGTCTGATTTTCACTGTATTAACGTGTCTGCCTCATAACTCAGAAGATATAATCAAGGGGTTTCAAGTTGATTACAAAAAATCCTAATATATTTTTAGAATTTAAGGCAATTATTAATTTTAACTTAGTTTTTCATAAAATTTTAAAAAATAAGTTGAACGGATTACTAGGCCAACCTCATATATGACATTAAAAGCCTATTTTAAAATATTTTGGTAATTTTCAGCAAAATACTAAGAGTTCTATTTTAGTAACATCATAAACATCAAATTCGTTATTCACTATGAGATAAATAATGTTCTTGACAAAAGGAATTCAGTGTTAAAATACTCTCCTGTCAGAGCAATAAAAAATATTTATAATCTTTTTATGTTATGAATTACCTATGATAGTTATCTTCTAGATAAAACCAAGTTTTTCCAGTGTAATATGTCCTTGTTACTTTTTGGCCATCCAGTATGTGGACCCCTTACTTCTACTTCTGCTAATAGGAATTTGGAAATCTCCCTTTCTCCATATTTGATCTGTAAGTTTTTGGTAGGGATCTTTCTCTCAACTCTAGATCTAAAACAAACAGTTTTTTTGATCACAGTGATTGCTTGATGGATTGTTACTTGATTCAGTCAGAACAAAAGGATTCAGTAAGATACTTGATAAAAACTCTGAGCAAGAGACCCTTATTGTTTTCCATAATACACTGTACATAAAATTCATAAGGGACGAAGTTGAGTAGACTATTTTTATCTGATAACAAAACTACAACAATAGAAGGCAATGCTGAGAAATAGAAACTGACTCATGATATCAAAATTGAGCCCTGAAGCTAGCCATGATTTTTGTCAACCTAGACAGTGAAATTTTTAATTTACTTGAAAAGAACTTTCCTTTTTGTCCAGACCAATTTATATTAGTTTTGTTTGGTAAGCAAAAAGTGGAATCTGGGGATTCCAAAAAGTGGATACCCTGGTTGGATTTACCATCCCTTCACACAAGCCCCTGCTCAGGGAATCATGCCTTGGATTAGCCAATATTGGAAGAAAGATCAATATCCACTGTCGGTTGTGTCCCTAATTATGGGTTGAAAACTAGAGCTTAGACAATTAGTTTCAATAGTTTTTTGAACTGATACTTAAAAAAAGAAAAATTACCACTTCAAATGTGAGTCAGAGAACAAGTCCATACAGAGATTCTAAGTAACAGTAATTATGGAGTGTGAGAATTGAAATCTTTCAACCTGGTAAATATGCCAAGTCCTGCTTTCCTGTGATCTGCCCTGATCATGGTTCTTGTTCTTTAGAGAAATAGATTTCAGCTTTTTCTCTGCACGGCTACATAAACTTCCATTTGTTAAGGTAATTTAAACAGCCTATTTCAGGGGACAAAAATAGCCTAAGGAAAATATTTTACTTTGGTGCCATGTGGATTTATAGTTTCCAGACATATTTTATCACTGAAATAATATCTATACCTTTATTTTTTATCATTTTATTGTTCCAACTCTAAGATTATTTGGGCATGTGGTGATAGTCATATAAATGTCAGTCTTTGTCGAAAGTCATAAACATATATACTAAAGAGGGTGAATTGTTTTAATGAGTGTAAATTATACCTAAACAAAATATCTATGTCTGTAAAAATTGCACAGACAGCCATAATCATCATGGTCATCATCATCGTCATCTTCCTAATTGCTCTCCAGTTATAGGATGAAGTGTGGATGGAGATAGCAATGATGCAAACATAGCAGAATACTCATAATTGTTGAAGCTGGGTGATGGATACATGGAGGTTCATTATAATGTTGGTTCAATTTGTATATGCTTGAATTTTTCCATAATAAAAGTAAAAAAAAAAACCCTCATAGACACACATACACAAACACACACATACACACATGCACCAAACAAAAATATTTGGACATTGCATGAGAAATTATTAAAACTAGACAAATGCCAATCCCAAGCATTTGCTTAACATCTTCTAGATTATGTGTCTAAGCTGCAGCTAAAATTGTCTAAAATTCACCAATCTCAAGTAATATACCTATGAGGGATGAAGCAAGCCTTTATTTTAAGCAAAGGTATAAAAATATATAAAAAGACAAACTACTTTAACAGGTGTCTAGGGAAAAAGTAGAAACATAATAGAATGGTGAAAGTTCATGAGATGTAGAAGTTAAAATTCTGTTGATTAGGGCCTAATTCTATCACTTGCCAGCTGTGTGAGCTTATGGAAGTAATTTAACCTCTCTGAGGCTGGTTTCTTCAGTAAAATGTCAATGAAAGCACTTGCCTCATTAGACTGAGGAACAATTGGAATAATGCATACACAAGCTATTTGTAAAACTGAAATTGTGGTTATTATTCACTCCTATTTTTTGTCTTAGAAACTTTTTTGAAAAGAAATACATAACCAGCAAGTCACTTATTCTGCAATTTGTAAAGAATTCAAAATGTTGGAAATGTCATCTCCTTTATCTAGTATTTGCTTTTTGATTTTGTAGTTCATAGACAGCAGTAGTCAATTACTACCCTAGTTTCAAAAGCTTTAATAAAGTCATTCTGTATGCTCAGAACAAATAACAACCGGAATTGAGAAATAAATTGTTGAATAAAATATGGCAGAGCACAAAGTATTTCACAAAGGTACATAGACTGCATTCTCCAATACATCAATCTATTTATTTCACTGAGAATTCATAAGAGAATAGTTTCCTTTATAAAACATGCACATACATCATTGATTTTGTAAACTGTATTTCTTAGCAAGGAATAGATTATAGATAGCTTTGGGGAAGATAGCTGTGATGTTGAAAGACAGATGAACTTGGCATTAAAACACTTGGGCCAAGATCTTTAATTTTCTATTTGTTAAGTATTTGACCTGAATATTCACCTACTTCTCAGAGCATTAGGTCCCTGATATTCAGTAATTGTAGTTTCTACTTCAGCACCTGCTACTCCAAAATTTGTGATAAACATTTCATTAACTAATAAATGTATCTCTTCTATATTTTATTGAGTTTAATAAATATTGAATGCATTAATAAAAAAACTCAGTTTTGGTTTTGTCACCTTCTTTAGTAATGACTTTATTTTAATCTGAAAATAATTAAAAATTTTGATAAATTATACCAGGTTTTATCAAAGAGATTGTTTATCACAAAGGATAGGTAAATTGTGGTTAGGTCTCCATCATCTGTGACTGTAAAATTTAAATTTTTTCTCTAGTTTTAAAATAAAAATATCTTTCTTGAGCAAATTTTTGTTGAAAAAAAGACTTTAACTTCTATTCAACATACAGCCCATATTTCAACAAACCCCAAGCTATAGTGTTTGTAAAATGAATATGTAAGGAAGTATATATAAATATATATGTATACAGAATAGGTATGTTTCTGCCTTTGCCTGACATTATTGTGTAATTTCTCATATGCAAACAAGTCACCTGCCCTATGTGACATTAAAAGGCACCTGCAGGAAATATAGCCATATTTGTTTTGGTCTTATAATAATCTATTTCTTTCAATGCTATTCCTATTTATCCAATTAAAATGTATAACCTTAATTTTAAGGTAAAATATGTTTTTATGTCAAATTAATATTAGTATCAGAAAGGTACAACCATGTTTACTACAAAATGTATACTCTAAAGCTGCTAACTTGCAGATTAGAAGTGACATGACAGCTACCTATCACTCATTTCATCTCTGTCTGCCCCTCCCAGTTTCATGTTACCCTGTGGATTGAGAAAGCTGACACCATGCTGATCTTACTTATTTCTTCTACACAACAAATCATATTGATAATAAAAATCTCTAACCACAAATCATATTGGCAATAAAAATAGAATTAGGCATGTAATTGTTTTGATAAGTAGCCATAAAAACACAAGATGGCAGTACTAATCTTTATTAGTTCTGGAAATATGACAATACATTTGAAATCTTAATATATTTTTCTTGTTTTTCTTCTCAGTATTTGTAAAGAAACTTTCATCTCCATGCATAAACTTTCATCAGTTTTGTGGAATTAAAAAAAAAATCTAACTGGAGTGTATTGTCTATACTCTTTGTATATCCACTGACAGATACTCATTTAGTAAAATTACTTTGTCTTTAAAATTTTCAGTTTCCTCGGGTGCCTGGGTGGCTCAGTTGGTTAAGCAACTGCCTTCGGCTCAGGTCATGCGAGGAGCCTGCTTCTCTCTCTGACCCTCCCCCCTCTCATGTACTCTCTCTCATTCTCGCTCTCTCAAATAGATAAAATCTTTAAAAAAAAAAAAAGAAATAAAAAAAAATTTCAGTTTCCTCATGCATATAATGAGTGTGTTTGGTCTAGATAAACTTTAAGTTTCTTCCACTTCTGTATATCTATAACATTTATTACATCAGGAACTGTACATTTCAAATGAATTTTCTGTGCCTAATGATTAAATGTTTTCCAAAATTAGAGATAAGAATATCAGTGGACTTTCTGCTTGTTCAGTGGATGAAGAAAGATCAATGGCGACTGACTACTCATTCTTCAATAGAATTGAAATATTTAGAGTTCCCCTAACTTTTATGTAAAAAGCAAATATACTTATTATTTAACATTTAATGACCATTGCCAGGCAGTTTGTATCAAGGAATACATGATATACCTTTCCATTTCATTAAAAAGTGTCAGGCATGGGATCCGCCAACTTCCCATTTTCCCATCTCCAAATAACTCTTTCTCTCTAATTCTGCAGATTTTAAAGAATTTGAGAACTATTTTCTTTCCCAAAGGTAGTATGATAGCATCTTACCCATTTCTGTTTTGGGGTTTTTTTTTTGTTTGTTTTTTGTTTTGTTATTTGGTTTTTGTTTGTTTGTTTTCCTTTTTCTTCTTACTCTCTTCAGGAAATGTAGGCTCGAGGATTCTGTTTGGGCTTCTGTAACAAAATACCTTAGACTGAGGCAGTTTATAAAGAACAGAAATTTATTTCTTATAGTTCTGGAGATTGGTAGTCTAAGATCAAGGTGCTGGCAGATTTTGTGTCTGGTGGGAAATCATTTCTTGGTTCATAGACAGCTGTCTTTTTACTGTATCCTCAAAGTGAAGAAGCAAAGGATTTTCTTAGGATCTCTTTTATTAGGACTCAAATCTCATTCATGAGGGCTCCACTCTTACCGTATCTCTTCCCATAGTTCCCACCCCCAAATACCATTTTATTGGGGATTAGGATTTAATATACGAATTTTAAAGGGACGTTAACATTCAGTCTCTAACATTTTCCATTCCTAAAATTTTAATCCCAATTTGATCGACCCTCCTATTCTGTAACCCAGCAAATCATTACAGAAAAATTCCCTCATGGCACCAGGGCTACAATGCATGTATCCACGTAGGCCAAGCAGATTAGGCTGAGGTGCAGTCTGACCCAAGTCTTTATGTAACGCCTGTGATCCTCCCAGGAATATGGCAAAATAGGTACCCTTGGGAAGAGTTGTCGCAAGGCTGTTTCCTTTTCACTTCGTTTTGTGGGAAGCTGCTACAAAGTGGTTTCTCATTAATCTGATTCCTGTGAGCCATAAACTTTTTACCTCATCCTTCTTAGGGTAGAGCTGATGGCTATAAAGCTGCTAATTTACAGATTGGAAGTGGCAGGACAGCTACCTACCACTCATTCCAGCTATATCTGCCCCTCCCAGTTTGGTGTTGTGGATTCAGAAAGCTGACACCATGCTGATCTTACTTATTTCCTCTCAATCCATTTGGGCTCATTTTATTCTTACTGGACAAATCTATGGAAATATGATGAGACAGTTTGGAAGCTGCAGTGTTTTCTGCTTTTTAGGGGCAACTTGACTACTTCTAAATATCATATTAAGGAATCCAAACACTTTAAGGACTTCATAAGATTTTATATAATAGAAAAAGCAAAAATTTAGTAACATATACTTTTATTTTCTCTTTAAATCATTCATGATAATAATTCTGTGCTATTTTCCTCTTTGGGGAACACACAGTTCTGAACCACACTAAAACCTTTATTTGATCTTCCTGTACTGCTAGATGACATTCTATTTTCTGTCTTTATTTTACTAGAATGCTTTTGTAACTATAGTAGCCACTGTTTTCATGATCTCCTTACCTACTCCTACCCTTAGACCCTTAAATATAAGTTCTGTACCTACATTTTGATGAAAACAGACTTTTTATAACTTCAGGAGTTCTATCACAAATGAGTTATTCTCAGTATTCATCCTATATAAACTGCAGCATATTTTACTTGGCCCAGATTTTTAAAATCTTCTTATATATATTTAATGATACTCTAATTGCTATAAAGTCCTCCCTTACTTTCCACTAGTTTCTTTTTCTTTTTAAATGTCCTCAGTGTTTTCTAAGATTTAGTTCTTAACCCTTCACTTTCCTTTTCATGCAGTACACTTCAAAGATGTTTAACATACATGCCTATCTTCCAAAATCACTTGCAGAGGAGTATAATATATGTCTTGCTGACACACAGTACATCAAGTATATATAATTATTGTCCAAGGTGGTCTTCATACTTGACAATAAAAAAGGGGGTTTTTGTTTCTGACTAAGATGGAGAAACAGGAACAAAATTTATCCATTTGCCTGAAATAACAACAAAGACAAAATATATAAAACAGATGTCTTCACGATTCCAGATATCAAGCAACTAGACAGTGATATTTGAGAGATGGAAAAAAAGCAAGCAGATAAACTGCCTGACTGTCCCAGATTACAGTCTTGAGAGAGTTTCCAGGCTATAGCATGAGGAGGGTGACTGCAAGTGGAACTCCATAGATTTTGTGAATTGAGAAGATGGAGATCACATTTTGAGGAGAACAGGAAAGTAGACATCAGAAGACAGAGAAATGCAGAGAATTCTACAGAAGGAGCTCTATAGCTATGCAGAGGCTGATCCTCAAGAGTTTACAAGAATACTCACTTATCAGTAAATATCTGTGAAGGAACTACTGGAGGGTAAAAAAGCAACAATCAGAAAGGAGGAAAGAAAATAGTACCTGAGACTCAGTACTGGGAACAATGTCTGTTCCCAACAGAGTGGAAAATCCTCTCAATTTATGGGTATTTGGTAGAGTAGTGTGACATGTCTTGACTTAGGAATAGGGGAAAAATAGTCCTAGACTAACAAATTTTAAATGTAACACCTAAGCATACAAAACTATCTATAGAAACATCAACTGTAGCCAAAGCTCAAGTAGGAATACAAAAATATCTGGCATTCAACAGGCAAAATTCACAATATCTAGCATTGGTAGAAAATCAGCAGACATGAAAAGAAGCAGAAAAATACAACTCATAATTAGGAGGAATTAAACAAGTCTAACTGAGAACTAACAAAGAGGTTAAAATTAGTAGAAAAATCATTAAGATACTTATTATAAACATATCCTGTATGTTCAAAACTTAGGAAGAGACATGAGGAATACAAAAAAAAAAAAAAAAAAGGAAAAGAAATTGGATCTATAGAGATGAAAACTACAATGTCTGAGATGAAACATGCACAGGATGGGGAAAATGGCATATCCTACACTGAAGAAATAAAGATTTGTGAACTTGAAATCATAGCAATAAATATTATTCAAAATGAAATATATAAGATAAATAAATATTAAAAATGAAAATCATTAATAAGCTTGTGTGAAAATTTCAAGGATCTATATATACATATAATTGGAGTCAGTGAAGGAAAGAGGGCCAAAATAATATTTGATGAAATTGTGACTGAAAACTTTTCATAATTACCTATATTACTATCCATAATAAACTCATAAATCTAAGAAATTGAATGAAAACCATTTAATATCAAAAAAGGGCAAAATATTTGAACAGAAACTTCATCAAAGGCAATATATGGAATGTAAATAGACATATGAAAAAATGCTAAGTATCATTAGTCTTTAAGAAAATGCAAATCAAAATCACAATGAGATAACATCTCAATAGACATCTATTTAATTGGTTAAAATGAAAAGATCTGACCATACCAAGGAGAGATTGTGGAGCAACTGGAATTCTTTCATGCTCCTGGTGAACAAGTAAAATGATATATCCATTTTGGAAAACAGTGTGGTAATTTCTTTAAAAAGTCAAATATGCATGTACTACATGATCCTGGCATTCCACTGCTACATATTTATCCAAGAGAAATGAAAGCATATGTCCATCCATATAAGATTTGTTCATAAACGTTCATGCTCATAGCAGCTTTATTTCTAATGGCCTAAAGCAAAAATAACCCAAATGTACATTATTGCGTGAATGGATAAACACCTTTTGGGTGCATTGGTTCAATATGATACCACGTAGTAATAATAAGAAATAAACTTGATTTAAGCACAAATATGGACGAATCTTAAAATAATTATGTTGAGTGAAAAAAGATTAAAAAAGTACAGATCATATGATTACATTTGTATAACTTCTGGATAATTTTATTTAATGATTCCGGCAGAAATACATCAGTGGTTGCTTGAGGAAGGCATGGGATGGGAATAGGAACAGGAGAGAGAAAATGCAAGGGGCATGAAAAAGCTTATGTGGTTGATGGATATGTTTACTATCTTGAACTGTACTGGTTTGAAATGTCAAAATTTACAAATGATATATTTTATTTTATTTTTTACTTTTTTTAAAGATTTTATTTATTTATATATTTTAAAGATGAGAAGTTTTATGTTAATTATACCTCAGCACAGTTACAAAAAAAAGGGTGGAAAGATCTCCTTTTTGTCCTATGACTGAAGAATTACTTTTAAAATTTCTGGAGGGAAATAGATAAAAATCATAGCACAAAAACTCATTGCCAGTTTTCTTTCAATTGACAATTACAGACATTGACTTCACATAACCCAAAATATTCGCATCAGTTACTGAGCATGTTTTTATTCAACCAAAAGAAGAGGGAGGCAAACTAAGAAACAGACTCTTAACTATAGAGACCAAACTTAATAATTAGGTTACTGGAAGATGTCATATTCTTTACATCGTAATAAGAAAGCATTATAGTTAAAATTGTGAAATAATGTAAATATTTCAAAAATACGGTTTCATTTTCTGAGTCAGTCAGAGAAAGACAAATACCATACGATTTCACTCATATGTGGAATTTAAGAAACAAAACTAAACAAGCAAAGGGAAAGAAAAGAGAGAAAGAGGGAGGCAAACCAAGAAACGTCTCTTAATAGAGAACAAATGGTTACCAGAGGGGAGATGGGTGGGGGATGGGTGAAATAGGTGATGGGGATTAGGAGTGCACTTGTGATGAGACCGGGTGTTGTATGGAAGTGTTGAATCATTATATTATACATCTGAAACTAATATTATACTGTATGTTAACTAACTGGAATTTAAATAAAAACTTAAAAAAAATGTATTACAAATGTACCATGTGCCATATCGGAACAGCAAGGAAAAAAAAAAGACACAGTGCAGTAGTCCTCCCTTATCTGCCATTTCACTTCCCACCGTCTGTTATCCAAGGTCAATCACAGTCCAGGAGCAGATGATCCTCCTGATGTATCCTCAGAAGTCAGTTGTAGCCCAACACTATGACATAGTACCTACATGATTCGCCTCACTTCATCTCATCACATAGATATTTTATCTCATCACAAGAAGGGTGAGAACAGTACAATAAGGTATCTTGAGAGAAAGAGAGAGACCATTTGTATAACTATTATTACAGTATATTGTTATAATTGTTATTTTTTTAATTAGTTACTGTTATTAATCTCTACTGTGCTTAGTTTATAAATTAAACTTTATCATAGGTAGGTATGCATAGGAAAAAATCATAGTATATCCAGGATTAAGTACTATCTGTGGTTTCAGACATCTACTGGGGGTCTTGAAACATATCCCCCAGGACAAGGAGGGACTGCTGTAACAATTATTCTACGACAGCTCATCACCTCATTGTTTTGCTCACCTCTGGTGAGCCAGGTCTGATTTGCTATTCAAAGTTCGCCCTCCTCCTTCTTCCTTTCTGTTACATACCTACTAATACTCTTCCTTTTCCTGCATCTAGCCATGCCATTTTTACCTTTTATTTTATTCTTTTCCTTGTGATTTACACTTGTGAGTCCAGCTAATTTATTCTTGCTATTACTCTGCTTCTCAGAGTCTAAATTCAGGACCCCCCCTAGGAAGGACAGGGTTAGTTGCTGATGATTTGTGATTTTCCAAATTCCAGGTTGGTCAAGTCAAATTCAAGTTAGGAAAATAAAGAAATCGTAAGCTATATTTCACTCTCCTTTCCTTTACCCAAAGCTTCATTCCTAACAATTTGGGTCATTTTAATTTACACTAACTTGTACTTTTAGGGGGCATGTAATAATAGAAAAGAGTTTACACCTATACTCTGTGTGTGTGTGTGTGTGTGTGTGTGATATACTGTCTTAAACCATCCTCAAAAACTTTGTAAGAACTATTGTTTTTCTCATTTTACATAGAAAGAAACTGAGGCATGGGGAGATTAAGTAAATTACCCAGCATGAAGAGATCCAGGCAGTCTGGCTTCACAGTGTGTACACATGTGGAAAGTACCAAGAAGAAAAGACCTGATGTTTAATATTCCAGGAATTCAGAAACATGGGAACAGATCTATAAGACAGCCCTTATTTTCTTATGTCCTATACCTAAGGACTCCACTTAAAGAATTATTTTCCAGATTGGCTTGGCATTTCCACTTCTACCATCTAGGAGAAAGAAGAGTGAAAAAGTACTGACTAACTGAGAGGAAAACAAGCCAATGTTAATTTTTGAAATCATTATTTAATTCCATATGTTAATTCTAAAGACAATTAAATATAACAGGATGAAAAATGTGTGTTTGTGTGCGAACGGCTGGTGATGTATTCTTCAAACACAAAAATAAAAGAACAGTGATTTTCAGAAAGCCAACATATAAATTTGGTTCCTAGCCAATTTAGGAATAAACAAAAAACACTAATTTGAAAAATCCTTGCCCCTTTCAGACCTGCCCCTTCGCTTTAGGGAGTATTATTATTGAGCAAAATAAGGTAATAAACATTCCTGCCCAGAACCTGGGAGAAATAATTAAAACTCCTGGTTACTGTGAGGTTTTTGGTATCAAGGTTCATAAAGGAAGGTTAAAGTCAATTAAGTGGAGAGTGGAGCTAAATGGCCCTGATTCAGTGGAAACCTTGAAAAAGTATGAAAGTTTTTAAAAAAGACATCATAATTCTCTGACTTGCAGGTATTTTCTCTTTAAGCAGCATGCCAAAGACCTCTCCTGCCAATGAAAGTAAGCTGTGTCTACTACTTTTTGATGGTATTGCCCATGATATGAAACCTGAAATGGTATAGGAGTTCATTTCAGATAGAGATCTGGAGCTAACCTATCCAACTTATCTGCTCAGAAAATCTTGTTGTAAATCTTTCAAAAACAAGATGGCTTGTGAGATTTTTAGTAATCCTGGATTGTGTCTGGGGAGAAAATGTGACAGGAGTAGTTGTCTCTACGGCTTCAGTGAAGACCAGGAAATACATGATCCAGGCAAATATAAATCCACATGTGAGTAAGAATTCCATGTCTTCCCGGAGTCCATAGTGGAAGAAGCATTAAAATGTGTATGCTTAGTGAAGGTTAATTTTATTTACCCCAAGGAGTTTCCAATTTTATCAAATTCACTGTGCCCAGTATTAGAATTTAAAGATGACAACAGAAATAATTACTATCCATTATGACTTTTTCTTCACAATCAAAATCTGATCACCAGTCTTATTTTCTGGAGGAGATAAATAAAATGGTAGTGTATATCTTAAAAGTGTCATCTGACCCTTCTAGTTTTCTAGATAAGCTAAACTGATTAAAAAAAAAAAAAGGGTGAGGGGTGGTCTCAGAAACTAATGCTGAAGCAAGAAATTTTCAATAAATTGGACTTTAAATTTGCACTTTTTTTTTTCTTTTGCGTAACAGTCACTGGGCATAACAGACTTTTAAAGGAGAGTAAAGGAACATTTAAAAAAATGGGTGTTTGAGAAATACTGAATAATGTAATAGTGGCTATAAAATGTTTAAATTCCTTGGAGATAATATTAAATGATACAAAGACACAGCCTTGCTAACGTAGAGGGGCCTCCCGTACCAGAGAAAAGCAAAAACTTCGAAGTGCCATTTTCAGCCCTTAGATTTATTATATAATTATGAAGAAGTAATCCTCCTCCTGCCACTCTCTTCTTGAGAGATTTCAGGCAAAACACTAAATCTCTCTTGACCTCAATTTAGCCATCTATAAAATGAGTGGGTTGGAGCAGATTATCTCTGTGTCTTGTAACTATAAAATTTTACGTTCTATATTATTTCTCCATTTTTTTCTTTCAGTTCCCCCTACTGACATGAGACCTTAAAAAAATGAATAGTACTTACTATATACCAGGCCACTTAAAATTCTTCATGAAAGTAGACACAATAAAGCTCTGAGCTATTTTAAAACTCAATTTTATAGATAAGGATGCTGAAGTCCAGTAAGTTTAATATCTTGCCCAGCCTTATGCAGATCATTAAGGATATAACAGCAATTTCGTTACAGGCTGCCTTGAATACAAATCTCATATACTTCCACTGACTATACCATATCCAACTAAGTACACAATGTTCAATATATTTGGTATTTTAAATGTGCTTTTCAACTGTTGGTCTTGTGCTTTGTAATTGTGTCCTTTGAGTCAAATATACTTGAGAATTTAAAAAGATTTTGTGTATGTCTATTAAAGAACATGAGGTCAGTTTCAAGAAAAAAAAAAAAAATAGAAGACAAAGGAGACTGTGACTCCAATAAATCAAGAAGAAATAACCGAAAGTAGCAAGTTAATGCTGACTTAACAGCCCAATCCAATCATTCCCTCCAAAGGTCAGAGGTTTACTTTTGAAAAACGCTAAGTGTCAAGTTCCAAGAAAAATGATGGGGTAAGGGCTACAGTGATACAGATTACCTAAGAGCATAAACTTATTAAAGGTTTTGAAGAAAAAGTTCAAAAATTTTGAAATTAGGATGCCTGTCTGGCTCAGTCCGTAGAGCATGCAACTCTTGATCTCAGGGGTGGTGAGTTCAAGTCCCATGTTGGGTGTAGAGATTACTTAAAAATTTTTTTAAAAAATATTGAAATTAAAAAAATAATTGTACAATAATAATAGTATCTTATTGAAGCATAAGAAAATGGTGCTTTTTGTGCCATTTGACAATACGAGATCAGGTGATGGATTAAATAAGTTAAATTGTCACTATCCAATATCATTGGCATCCATGAAGGAAATTTTTTTGGTGAGATAAGAAGAGATAGATACCAATGTCATTTTTTTTTTTAAGGAAAGAGGGATTAATTCTAGGGAGTATAAACATTTAGCATTAAATAAGATTTCTTAGAGAATATAAACTATCTCTTGCCTTCCTATACATTTATTTGTCTGTGTGGCATACTTTAAACTCACACATACTTTATTTTGTATATACAAATTTTAATAATCATTATTAGATACTTTTAGAGAATGAGTTTTTGTCCTAAAACTTTAATTTGCATCTAATTTCTATATATTCAATTATTGATTTAATTTAACAATTATTTCCTTGATTAAAAATTACATATGCTCACTGTAGAAGATGTACAATATAAAATAGACTGCAGAGAAGAAGTCCCCACTGTTAATATTTTCTTTCCTTCCACGTGTATCAATTACCTCCTGAAATAATGGTATTATGTAGGAAACCGCCCTGAATCCCAGTGGTTTAAGACAAACAAACAAAAAATTAATTTGGTCATTTTTGTTGAGGTCAGCTGAATGTAGCTGCTATAGACTGAACAGAGACAGACTCGATTATAATAAGCTATAGGTTGGTCTACGTTAGCTGACATGTCTCTCATCCACCTTGGTCTATCAGATTACACAATGCATGTCATTTTCATCATTGTGGCAGAAGCATAAGATGAGTCAAGGGGAAACACAGGGTTCCTTTAAGGAAATTACACACTATCATTTCCATCCATAATCTTACTTTTAAGGCTAAGCCCTACATCTATTTTTTTCCCACTATAAATCTTAGAAAGTTAGTTTAGCAAGAACTTTATTTTATCAAGATTAATGTAGCTAGAATTTCTAAGCAAATAATTTTTTTATTGAATTCAAGGAAAATGTTTTATAGTTCCCATTTATAAATCCTTTGATTGTAAGGTAAACTACTTTTGTTTGCATTTATTTTTTGTTCCTCAGTAGACAAAACTTAATAAATTATTTCAATAGTCTGCCCTTTCATTGAAAAGAGACTGTCATACACATAGTTAAATATGAGAATGAGATATCATCATCTTATAAAATTTAATAATTAAATGATCCTTCTATGGAAGCAAGTATCATAAATGGTTTGGTTTTATTAATAGTAATGTTAACTTTAAATATGTGAAGTCATTTGTGCTTTTCTTCCATGATGCAAGCTATAGCTCTTGAGGGTCTTCAAAATTTATTTATTTCTCTCTTAGCTCATATATATCCATCCCCCAGGTTATATAGAGTTTGATTAAAATTAATAACTTTGATATGACCAGAAATTCATTTCTGCATATAATTATCAACTAACTTTTTTAAGACAGTAGTTTATATTTTAGGACAAATGAAAATTTGTCTAGATGGAAATTTCTATACACTGAAAATGTGTGTGTGTGTGATTACTCCTTCATTTTCAAATAACTTGGACTCTATATACTATGATCAAATATTTTACTATTTGCTTTACTAATTTTTACCAGTGTTCATCAAATGTTCCCTCCCTTATTCAATTTATTTATTATCCAATTTACAGATATATTATAATTTACTGAAAAATTGTCAACTCCCTAAGTCTGGGAATGAAAATATTAAAATGAAGACACATGTTTACTCAAATGTCTAAGTCCACAGAGGCTACTGTAACAAAATATCATAGACTGGCATATAAGCAACATAAATTTATTTTTCACAGGTCTGGAGGTTGGAAGTCCAAGATCAGAATGCCAGCATGGTCAGGTGAGGGCCTTCTTCTGAATCTTAGACTTTTCGGTTATATCCTCACATGGCAAAAGGGGGCTAGGGAGTAGTCTGTGGGGTCTTTCTCCAGGAGCATTAATCTCATTCATGAGGGCTTTACCCTCACGACTTACTTTTTTTTAAAATGATTTATTTATTTACTTGATAGAGAGAGTGAAAGAGTGGAGGGAGAGGGAGAGAATCTCAAGCAGACTCCCTGCTGAGTGCAGAGCCGAAAGAAGTGCTGAATCTCATGACCCTGAGATCATGACCCGGACCTAAACCAAAAATCTGATGCTCAAACAGCTGAGCCACCCAGGCGCCCCCCAAAAGCCCTTTCTGATACCATTACATCGGCATTAGGATTTCAACATATGAATCTGGGAGACACAAACTTCCAGACCATAGCAAAAGTGTACTTAAAGTCTATCTTACTGGTGACACTTCACTACATCCTTCCCCTCGAGGGCAGAAAGCTTGCTCAGATTTATCTCTTGATCCTTTGCTGAGCAACTCACAGAAAAATCATTGTTTAGTGGGAGGAAAAAAAATGACCTCTGAGTTATAAGAGAAAAAGTAAAGTAGATCAGGAAAATCTTATGAATTGTGTGTAATCAATAGAAGTAACAGCTTATATCAATCCATTCTTGAGTTAGACAATCTATGTGACTACTGGTGGTTTTGCCTGTGGAAAGCCATATGTATATTAAACCCTGAAGCTTTATCACACTAATGTCATAGATTCCGTAATTGCTTTGGTGTAAATTTAGCCTTAATGATGTCTAAGTTTACATTGAAACAACTACCTGAAATTTAATGTCAGCTCATGATCTATGTGCTTTCTTGTGGTGCATGAGAGTTTCTGCAATATGTTTTTTATTTTATTATTTTATTATTTTTTAATTTTATTTTTTAATTTAAAATTTGTTAGTTAACATATAGTGCAATATTGGTTTCTGGAGTAGAATTCAGTGATTCATCATTTACATACAAGACCCAGTACACATCATAACAAGTGCCCTCCTTAATATGCATCACCCATCTAGCCCATCCCCTACTTTCCTCCCTCCGTCAACCCTCAATTTATTCTCTATCATTAAGAGTCACTTATGGTTTGTTTCCCTCCTTTTTTCCTTTTCCCCTTTTCTATATGTTCATCTGTTTTCTTTCTTACATTCCACATATGAGTGAGATCATATGGTATTTGTCTTTCTCTGACTGATTTATTTCATTCAGCATAATACACTTTAGCTCCATCCATGTCATTATAAATGTCAATTTAATTCTTTTTGATGGTTGGATAATATTCCATTATATACACATATATGTATATATACACACCACCCCTTCTTTATCCATTCATCAGTTCATGGACATTTAGGCTCTCTCCATAGTTTGGTTATTGGTGATAATGCTGCTATAATTACACTTGTGTACATTTCCATATAAGGACCTTACATCACCTTTATCTTCATCACTTAATTTTTTTTAGTTAATGTTCATATTACATTGAATTACATTAGATATTATTCAAACTTAATTCAGTAGTGCATGTGGATCTTTGTTCAAACTAGATCATATGCATATGAGCATAAATGGGTATATATACAAGGAGCAAGTTGCAAAAAATGGCAAGAATAAAGAAATTGCAAAGATATATGTGTGAAGTTACACTGATTATAAATTTTTACCCTATTCAAATAAATATTTTTTATAATGATAAATTAAATTTCTAATATATGATATAATGTTATAGATCCTTTCTTATTTTTTTTAAAGATTTTTTATTTATTTGAGAGAGAGAGAGAATGAGCAGGGGGAGGGGCAAAGGGACAGGGAGAAACAGGCTCCCCACTGAGCAGGGAGCAGGACCTGGGCCTCTACACTTAATCGACTGAGCCACATAGGCACCCCATCATTTCTTATTTTAAAAGATTGTTATAATTGAGGTCAAGAGACCCTTGAAAATTTGGGTTATAATGAAATTAAAGACAAACTTAAAGACATAACTTTATTTTCCTTGAAGGTAAAATTAAAAGCACTATTTATCCTCTCTGTGGAAAACAAATTTTAATAACACTACCCCAGTTTTGTTCTCTTAAGTGTTCTACTGGACTCCTACATAATTTATTAATTTAACAAATAATTTTATTGAAAGCTTGGTATATGCAAGGAACTGTGTTAGGTTTTGAGTATAGAATCATGAGGACACAAAACATTTCTGCTTTCACAGTTGTGATTAATGAAGGAAAGGGTGCTTATAAAAGCTTCAGTTTTACATAATTTTCCCAGGGATTCCTTCCTGGACATTTGGTATTGTTACAGAATTTTTTTAGTTCCAAGGACACTTTTGGAAGGTAAATTATTTTGCTTCCTATTTTGTATTTGTACATAGCCAGGTTTTAATTTAATCAAAGGTTTTAATTTTTTTATCCCTTTTTCATGTATTTCTACTCTTATTTGTATTATTTATTTTTTCTACTTCACCTGTCTTTATCCTGTCATTTTTTTCTAAATGAGCACATTAATTTTCAAATAGTCTTATTTTAATGTAATGTAAAATATCTGATTTTCAAATAGTCTTATATTTAATGTATTCATTTAAATTATAATTCTCTGGCTGCCTGGGGAGTAGTTAAGCATTGGACTCTTGATTTCAGCTCAGGTCATGGGTTAAGAGATTGAGCCGTGCATAGGGCTCCATGCTCAGGGCAGAGTCTGTTTGGGATTATCTCTCTTCCTCCCCCTTTGCCCCTCCTCTGGCTCGTGTGTGCACACATACATTCTCTAAGATAAATATAAATAAATAAATGATAATTCTCTTTCATTATAACTCTCATATAATTGCTGAACTTATAAGTATTGATATGTTTTATTTTTGTGTTTTCAATTGTGTTTCATATTTTCATATATGTATCTTTTCTTTGATTCATGAATACCTTCTAAAACTATTTCTTTTCAATTTTAATTTCCAGTGAATGGAAAATTTTGATTCACAGTTATGTTCTGTTTTATAATTTTATTGCTTTGTGGTAAGGGATGTGGTGTGTGTTATATCAATTTATTGGTATTTGGAGAGTCCTTTTATTGCTCTGGTATATAGTCAGTTTTTATACTTTTTTCAATGTGTGCTTAAAAACCAATGAATTTTCAAGAACAAAATTTTGGAGAACAGGATTTTACACACATGAGAACACAAACACATACATGTGAGCAATTTGTTAATTGCATTGTCAAATCTTCTATATCTTTTTAAATGAAATTCTAGTCATATATGTCAAAACCCTCACTATGACTTTGCTATGACCTTGCACACTGTGCCCTGTTAAACAGAATTTATGACTGCAAATATAATATTTGAAATTTAGTTTGCTCAATAGTCCTATTGTTTCTCTTTGTAACCTTGATCTTTGCCCAAATAACTGTTTTGGTAATTTACTCTCACATAGATTATATCACTAAATCATTACCTGTTCCACAATTCTACCTTTCAAGATTTATAACCCTCCCCCCAGCTATAATTTCACCTATCCATTTTACCTTCATCTTATTAGGGATGTCCCAGTGTAAAACAAAGCTACTCTCTCTTTAATCCTGCTATTCCTGAGCCACCTCTGCTTCTAGAAGTATTTTAGAAGACAGCCTCAAATACTTTCTACTTTTGCCTGGGTTTTAGGCTATTGATAATGTAGAGAAAAGGCAAACAACCATTAGAAAGTTATTTCATCTTAATCTCTTACTAAGCAATATACATCAATCTCTAAAAAATGATACAATCTAACATTTGATTGGATTTTGAATGCTATTATGATTACCTAATATTCCAAATTATTGATCACAGAAAAGTGGGCCAAACAGGACATTTCTGTTCCAGTTTTTTGCCCATTCCTGAGTTTTAAAATTTTCTATTTATTTATTCATTCATTCATTCATTCATTTGTTATTTTTAATTTAAATTTTAGGTAGTTAACATACAGTGCAATATTGGTTTCTGGAGTAGAATTCAGTGATTCATCACTTACATACAATACCCAGTACTTGTAACAAGTGCCCTGTTTAATATCCATCATCCATCTAGTCCATCCCCCACCCACATCCCTCCATCAACCCTCAGTTTGTTCTCTATCATTAAGAATCATTTATGGCTGTTTCCCTCCCTTCTTTTTTTTTTCTTTTCCCCCTTCCCATATGTTCATCTGTTCTTTCATACATTCCACATATGAGTGAGATCATATGGTATTTGTCTTTCTTTGACTTATTTCACTTAACATATTACACTTTAGCTTCATCCATGTGGTTGCAAATGGCAAGATTTAATTATCTTTGATGGCTAAATAATATTCCATGGTGTGTGTGTGTGTGTGTGTGTGTGTGTATCACATCTTCTTTATCGACTCATCAGTCAATGGACATTTGGGCTCTCTCCATAGTTTGGCTACATTGATAGTGCTGCTATAAACATTGGGATGCATGTATTCCTTCTAATCTGTATTTTTGTAGTCCTTGAGTAAATACCTAGTCGTGCAAATGCTGGATCATAGGGTAGTTCTATTTTTAACTTTTTGAGGAATCTCCATACTGTTCTCCAGTTCTCCAGAGTGGCTGCACCAGTTTGCATTCCTGCTAACGTTGCAAGAGGGTTCCTCTTTCTCCGACTCCTCTCCAACACCTTTTGTTTCTGTCTTAATATTAGCCATTCTGACAGATGTGAGGTGGTATCTCATTGTGGTTTTGATTTGGATTTCCCTGATGATGAGTGATGTTGAGCGTCTTTTCATGTGTCTGTTAGCCATATGGATGTCTTCTTTGGAAAAATGTCTATTCATGTCTTCTGCCCATTTCTTAACTGGGTTATTTGTTTTTTAGGTGTTGAGTTTTATAAGTTCTTTGTAGATTTGGGGTACTAACCCTTTATCAGATATGCCACTTGCAAATTTCCTTTAAGATTCTCTTGTCGGAGGAACAAAATAAGGTTACTGTCATTTTTACTCTAGTTGAATTGGTTCTTTAGCTATATTATATATTTAAATAGGTGTTATAAAAAGTTTTATTTCAACTGAAATATTCAGTGCCAAGATGTGCTTTTACTTTCAATTAAGGAGACAACCTAGTATGTTTCCAATTTGTATTTCATATGTTCTGAATGATGGATGTCTTTTTCTGCTTAATTTAATGACTTTTAGACAGTGCTTTGCAAAATTTCTTTAAAGAAATCAAAACAATTATCCAAATCTATATGAATAGTTCCTGAGGCTTTTATTTGTCAGTCTGATATTCTCATTTTCACTAATAATTTTGCTTCAAACCACTAAATATTTTCCCCAAAGATACCTTTCATTTTAATATCCTTTTATATGAAAAATTCATATCCATGTTAGTATTGTCATATAAAAAAATTGGCAGGAAAGTAAAATGCTCTAAAATTACCTCATTATTCTTTCAAATCTTCTGTTTACTGTGCCAAAATGGTAAGAGAACTCTTTTCTTAGGTGGTCTCGGAATCAATCACAAATAAATTATTTAATCTCTCCTATTTTCTTCCTTTCTTCTTCCTTATTTACCTTTTCCTTTCTTCTCCCTAAATCAAAACTTTATCAGTGCTCTGCATTGAGGGTCACTTAAAATGGATTCAAAATATATAATGAGATTCTTGAATTCAATTTTCTTTTATTTATTTGTCTTTCATACACCCATTATGAGAAGTGATGACTAGTTTTCAGCTGTCAAAATAATATAATTTACAAATTTAAGTTTACTGACAACAATTTTTAATTTGCATTGGCAGTATGATTGGCATTAATATTAATATTTTTAAGACAACAAATGTCGGGAGGATGGATATTTCTTTTTTCTTTTTTTTTTTTTTTTTAGAGAAACAGAGCATGAACAGGGAAGGAGCAAAGGGAGAGAGAGAATCTCAAACAGGCTCCATGCTCGGCGCGAAGCTGGATGTGGGGCTCAATTTCACCACCCTGAGATCAAGACCTGATCTGTAATCAAGAGTCAGACACTTGATTGTGACACAAGAGTCACTCAGGCACCCCAGGAGGGTAGATATTTTTTTTAAAGATTTTATTTATTTATTTGAGACAGAGAGAATGAGAGAGAGAGAGCACATGAGAGGGGGAAGGGTCAGAGGGAGAAGCCCGATGCAGGACTCGATCCAAGGACTCCAGGATCATGACCTGAGCCGAAAGCAGTCGCTTAACCAACTGAGCCACCCAGGCGCCCCGAGGATAGATATTTTTAACCTAAAGGTGACACAGAAAGACACTGAATCTCCATCAGCCATTTCTCAAATTTTAAATTCCTCACTCCCTTTAAAAATACAATCATGTTTCTTAAGGCAAGTAAATAGTAGTCAATTACAATCTTTTAATAAGATTATGCCTAAATTAAATGTAAAAAACACAGCTTCCCACACTTTAAATGACACTAATTTCATACATGTACATATGTCCCTTTGTGCCCTAAACAAGCACATATGATGCCCTCCATTGATCTCCAACTCCTAGTATTAATGCCTTTTGTAATCCCTTCTTGAGTGTGGGCTCAGGCTAGTAGTTGGATGCTGGTCAATATATCACAGCAGAAGTAAAAGGTTACCATTTCCATGATTAGGTTGTATAAGAATGAATTTCTCTTATGGTGCATACTATTCAATACTAGGAATGTATCCTCAAAGATCCTTGCTGGATCATTCCCATGAACATTCTTTCCCTGCTCCTAGTAAGGAATGGTTATATATAATTTAATAGTGAAACTAACAAGAATGAATAGATGCTTACTCATTCTACTATAAAATATACTCCTAATTTGTCAATTACCTCCCAACCTGAGTCTGTTCACAATCCAAGAGACTATCATAGAGGAAGGTTTTTTTCAATGTGGATACTCAGAATGTTTGGTAGTCTTCCTATAAGAAACTGAAACAATTTTCTAAGTGTGCTCTTAGTAAAAGAAAACACTCGGACATGCAGTGATCTTTAGAATAGCAGTTCTTTATTATGATGGATTCTAGGGGCCCTCTCATCGGCTAGTGAGGATGTAAATAATAATTGGTATGTTATTCATATCTGCTTCATGGTGAGCCCAGGGGTACCTAAAACTAAAATAATCCCATGATATTCTCTCCAATCTGGAGAGTATTTGAAATGGATAATCTTGCAACAGGAAAAACCACTCACAGTGGTTCCCAGACATTTGTAGTATGGATTTTATGGTAAAAAAAAAAAAAAAAACAACAAAAACAAATAAAGCCCATTAAATTCCCTTCCTCTAACAATACAGTCAATAAAAATAATTGCCTTCTTCTAGGGAATTACAGATATTAGCAACTCAATCAAACACTTGAAAGAAGCCCTGGTATGGATTTCTATTTCTTCTCCTTATTTTTCAGTTTGTCAGTTTGACTGGTAAGGAAGATGACAAATTCTAGTCCTCATCTCAGTTGACCTTTCAGCAGTTTTTCTCATAGTTAATATTCCTTCATCCTTGAAACACTATTTTCTGATGTCTTCTTGAATCCCGTACTTCTTGGTTTTCCTT
Source organism: Mirounga leonina (assembly GCF_011800145.1). Taxonomy (NCBI): domain Eukaryota; kingdom Metazoa; phylum Chordata; class Mammalia; order Carnivora; family Phocidae; genus Mirounga; species Mirounga leonina. The sequence goes on from NW_023270442.1 coordinate 1,448,284, forward strand.
CTACTTCTTACATTATTCCTTTTTATCTTTCTCTGTTTCCTCATCATTTATCAATCCTCTGATTTTTGACCAAGCTTTATTCTTCTGCTTGCTTTTTCCTCCATCAGAACTCTATCTTCTGGTGTTTCATCCCACTTGATGGCTTTAGTTGCCACCCACATGTTAATGACTCCCAAATTTGTAACTTCAGGCCACTCCCCTTCTCTAAATTCCAGAAGTGTATATTCAAATTCCTACTACAGACCTTCACTTAGATGTCCAATTTGCAACTCAAAATTCTCATGTCCAACAGTGAACTCCTGATCTTCACTATCCCCACTCCAAACCTGCTTTTGCTTGGTTTTCTTTTCAGTCAAGGATGACAATTTCATCATTCCCTTTACTCATTTACTCATGGAAAAACCTTGGAATTCTTGACCTCATTTCTCCTCTCACATACTATATCCAAAGTGTCAGTAAATATGTTGGTTCTATCTAGATAACTAAAGTATTTCCTGAATTCTGTTGCCTTTCTCTGCTCCACTGCTATCATCCTGATCCTGGTCATTATTATCTTTCATCTGTATTTTCTGAGACTCCTAACTGTTTCTAATCTTTGCCTTCCACTTCAGGGTCTTATTTATTGTCTATGTCCTCACCATGACTCTCCTGTTCACATTCTTCAGTCCTTTGGCCACTGTCTCCACAAGAACCATTCCCACTTCAATATTGCCTGTCTTCCTACTCTACATTTTTCCTTAGCAATGACTACCATCTGTCATACAATGTTTTATTTATTTTCTATATTCTTACACTAGAATGAAAACTACATAAAGTATTATACTTTTGTTATTTAGCTGTTTCAAAACCCACACTTAAAACTGTGGCTAGCATGCAATACAACAATTTTGTTGAACCCATCATTACAACTTAAAATACTTTTGAATTTTAAAAAAATGAATTTACAATGATAAATTTTCCCAAAAAAGAGCAAAAATTGCTGATTTAATTTTAAATCATCCTTGCTTTCTGAGCAATATGAGTGTTTACAGATGCCCTGTTACAAAATTTTAGTCTGTATCTTGTAAAGAAAAAAATTTATATTAGCTGCATAGCTATTTTTGAAGACTTTATACTGTATGGTTTTCTTTATTTCCTAGTGCTCAACTCTGTTTCTTTTTTCCCTCTTTGATCAACTATTACAATTGTTTTTAAAGCAATGTTGAAAACCTGTGGAGTAGTAAGCATTTTTCTCAAGTTAGAGGTAAGATTTCCTATTTTATCAGTCAGTGCCAGTCCCAGTCGCTATGAGATATATTTCAAAGCTGATATGTAAGCCTATGTATATGCTACCTGAAAACTGCGTTTGCCTTTTTTTCAAATGGAATTTTTCTGAGTTTAAAATGAACTAATTTTAAATATCCTGCCTAGATATAATTTCAAAGATGCATACTTATTACCCTCATGTGAAAATGGAAAGCAAAAGCATGCAGACTATACAAAAGTGTTATCTTTTAAACTACTTTTTCATTCTACTTTTACCTTTTTAAGAAATGATTCCCTGTGGTTATATAGAAAAAGTGAATATCCAAACACAATAAGATTCAGTAAGATGCAAAAAAATTATTCTAGGCATTCAACATCTGTCTCTTTGTAGGCTTTCAAAATAATTATGTAGGTATCTCCAGCATTGCTTTTCATTTGGTAGGTTTTCTTCAAATTTGGCTACACTGCACTGAGTTTTTTACCAGATGGCCATTTGTCAGTGACTTAGTATAATGTTGATTTAGAAAAATGTTTGCCAATGCATAGTCAATGCTAGAAATATAAATTTCAGAGTTGCATAACATGTGATAAACTGAAATTTGCATATGGTAAAGAATTAAGAAATAAACAGCAATGCTTAATTTTTTATTATTCTGTTAGGAAAGTTAAATGTTATATAGACATAAATTAGGATAATTCTGTTAACTATGAAACAAAATTGGACCTTGTAATTTAGGGGTCAAGATATAAATTCAAATATCCTATAATCCATGTATCTGTATCTGTATTTATATCTATATAAATTATATATCTAAATATCTTACAACCTAATTGAATATAATTATGTCTTTTCTGGCACAAATAGACGTTTGACTTCAAGCAGATGTATTAATCTAAATTAGCTAGGCTTTACTGTAATAATCTCATGATTTAAATAAGTAAGTTTATTTTTTTGTTCATTCTACATGTCTTGTTATGTATTGTCAGGGAGCCTTCATTAATGTGGCCAGATTTAGCAAATAAAAATAAAAGGTACTCAGATTTAAATTTCAGATGAACAATGAATACCTCTGTAGTATAAATATATCCCATGCAATAAATGTCCCCAAATAGTGTAAGCATAGGATATACTTCTACTAACTTTGTTGTTGTTACCTGAAAATCAAATTTTACTAGGCATTTGGCATTTTATCTGACAACCCTACCCTTGATAGTCACTCAAGGAATCAGGCTAACAGAACAGCCATAATCCCAGACATCGCTGGTTTTACCAGCGGGAAGGGGACCTTGGAGTTTCCACATTAGAGACAAAATGTCAGATATCTCAATCTCATCACATTTTCTTTTTCTTGTGCCATTACAGACTATCCAGGAGAGTGTTAAATTTTTTTCCCCATCTCCTAATTTACATAAATTAATTCAGCCCCCCAGAAGTCCTCCACAGGTTTACAACCAGTATATAATCATACTTCTTGGGATAGTACATTGAGAAGAATATGCTTCAATATAATTATATATTTTTATTAAAAATGAAAATATATTTTTTCTACCCTAGTAAGTATGGTTAAGAAATATATAAAGCTTTTGGTCAAATCTATGTGATTATATGCCATATTCGTTAAAGGGAATTTTTGAAATGACATAATTATACCAAATGTGTAAGTAAGTATAAGTATAAATGTATTAAGTTTAAGAACAAGACAAAATAAAATAGGGTGGGTAGACATCTTGGCTAATAAGAAGAAACGTTGCTGGAATAATCCAATTGTGCTTCTTTTTTAAAACTGTTACTGAAAACTATTTACAGTGTCCCTATGTCTATTTTAATTTAGAAAAAGTCTTGCATTAGAAAGATTTAGATGCATCTGTTGTTCTATATTTCTTTAACATTTCTTAAGAAAGATAGCTTGATATTGATTATTTATTGTCAATCTCTTCCATAAGAGAAATATCAAATTATGAATTTATTATAAACAGCTACTTGAACTTAATAACATATATTATCTCTACATTTGAATAGTAGAGCAAATTAGGCTAATTTTTTTTTTTTTTTTTTTAGATTTTATTTATTTATTTGACAGAGAGAGAGACACAGCGAGAGAGGAACACAAGCAGGGGGAGTGGGAGAGGGAGAAGCAGGCTCCCCGCGGAGCAGGGAGCCCGATGCGGGGCTCGATCCCAGGACCCTGGGATCATGACCTGAGCCGAAGGCAGACGCTTAACGACTGAGCCACCCAGGTGCCCCAAATTAGGCTAATTTCAATGATGGATATTTTGATTGAGTTTGGGGGCTATATTAGAGAATTTTTTTTAATATTCAAATGTGATTAAATCTGAATGTGCTGTTTAGTTTGGGATGTTGAAATACTGGCGTGCATGAAGAATACAAGTGATGTAAATAAACAGAATGGGTTAACCAACATTCCAAGGATAATTTAAAGTATGTTTGTTATTTGCTCTTTCATTGGAAACACATTCCTTAATGTTTTTATTTGTTTGTTGTTGCATGGAAATGGAGAATTTAGCTTATGGCTCAGAGAACTCGCTGTCCCTGAATTTGGAATTTCTATAGGCCTCTTTAGTTTTAAGGGTGCTCTAGTATTATTGAGTATTACTAAGTGGGGTGATAAGGATTTAAGACTTCTCTGCTTTAGGTTCTGAAGATATTTGCTATCTTTGTGAGTAGTAATTTTTGGATTATTAATTTTGTTAAAAAAAAAAAAAGAAGCCATGACTCTGGAACATATGCTTCCTTTTATCTCTTAGTCCATTTGTACCGCTATAACAAAATACCACAGACCGGGTAGCTTATAAACAACAGAAATTTCTCTCTCACAGTTCTGGAGGCTGGAAAATCCAAGATTGAGGCAGCTGCAGATTTGGCAAATGATAAGGGCCTGCTTCCTGATTCATAGACAGTGTCTTTTTGCTGTGTCCTCACATGACAGAAGGGGAGACAGAAGTCTCTGAGGCCTCTTTTATAAGGACATTAATCCCATTTATCCACCCTTAGGAACTAATTACCTCTTAAAAGCCCCACCTCCAAACCCATCCTACTGGGGATTAGATTTCAACATGTGAATTCTGGGGAGATTCAAGCATTCAGTTTATAGCAATCTCTTACTGTAAATACAATTTCCCATTATTATTAATAGCAATTATTTATATTTGGGGGCTATATTTGATCTTTAAAACCTTGTTGTTAGTATTAAAGTATCTGTAAGCCTAGTGCAAGTTTTAATATACATATTCTTTGATTCCTTAACATCCTATTATGCTTATCACAAAATAAAACAATTATTTACCAGAAACTATATGACTTGATTGTGTTTTCATTGTAGGTTATAAGCAGGCACCTCTTATTATTATTGTGATTATTGACATTATCAACATTGTGGGAATCAAGGCTATGGAAAATCAAGAGAAAGTTGGTACAGTAGAAGTTCTACCAATAAAAGAACTCTACATCTACATCCACATGTCTTACACAAACCATGAACAGTTGTTAAGATTAAATTGTTAAGGGTACCAATTAAATATACAGAACACAAAATAAGTACTAACTAGTGTTTTACTATCCATTGTCTCTGTCCTAGTATTTTTTTCTGGCAACCATAAAAAGGGTTTGTATCCTACCAGACTTAAGAAAAGAGGAAGGGTAATTTGCACAAACTTGGGAAAGCCATCTAGACTAATTACACCTGTTTTATGATAACAGAGGATAAAAATATTTAAATAAATATATTTTATCAATTCATTTGAGATACATATTTCAATGGTTAATATTGCAATGAACTGGCAACTGATAACAGCTTAAAACAGTATTCTAGAATGCCATTCTAGCTTACATAATTCTTTCATAGATGTTCAATAACAGCATTCCAAAATGCTCTCCAACAAAAGAAATGGCATTAAAAATTTAAAAACTTTACCACCATGGCACCTGGGTAGCTCAGTTGGTTAAGTGTCTGCCTTCGGCTCAGGTCATGATCCCAGGGTCCTGGGATGGAGCCCTGCATCGGGCTCCCTGCCCAGTGGGAAGCCTGCTTCTCCCTCTCCCACTCTCCCTGCTTGTGTTCCCTCTCTCGCTGTGTCTCTCTTTGTCAAATAAATAAACAAAATCTTAAAAAAAATAAATAAAAACTTTACCACCCATAATCTTTACCACAAATCTGAGAAATACAATTCATAAAAAGGTGTGGTCTCTATTTATAGATTAGTAAATCAAAACCAAGAGACAGGCTAGAAGCCTTGTTGAAGAAACAAACATTATTTAATAAGAAATGATCATTAAAATAGTCGTGTTATGTGATTTCCATCCCTGGAACTAAATTTGAATATGTCCTTGTAAAATAACTCCAAGAGTTTTCATATGAACTCTAAAATAGAATTGAAATTATATTTCAGGTAATTATTTAGCAGAGAGTAGTTTACAATAATTTTCTAGGAAAATAAAAGAAAGAATAAATATTGCCTGAATTATACAGATAAGTTAGTTCATTTGATATTTTTATTTTATCACATGAAATGGTTTTTAAAAAACATTTTGTACAAATTAAATATTTTCTCTCTCAGTCTGAGCCTCTTTCCTCTATTTTCTCATTTTTAGAGCATCAGAAAAATTGTTATTCTATAAAGAATCCTTTATATTTAAATACAATGGTCATTTCTCTATTTCTATGAAAATTGCTCTTACCATAATTCCGTATGGGGTTTCTATTTACCTGCTCATTTCCATTCTGTAGCTGCTCCTAGGAACTTCTAAGGCAGATCTGTCATTTCCAGCTATGGTTGGCAGGTTTTAATACAGGAGAATCTGGGGACTACGGCAAAGCAAACAAAGCTTCACGTAGAAACAGTCATTAAATGATAAAAGGCATATGGTTAAGAAGTACAGTCGTTCCCTCCTACCTACCATTTCACTTTCCATGGCTTCAGTTGCCCATGGTCAACCGTGGTCCAGAATTAGGTGATCCTGCTTCTGATATATTATCAGAATGCTACATCACAATGCTTATGTCATTCACCTCACTTCATCTCAACATGTAAGCATTTTGTTATCTCACTTCATCACAAGAAGAAGGATGAGTACAGTACAATAAGATATTTAGAGAGAGAGACTACATTTATATAACTTTTATTACAGTATATTATTATAATTATATTTTTTCATTAGTTGTTCATCTCTCACTGTGCTTAATTTATAAATTAAACTTTATCACAGGTATGTATGTCTAGGAAAAAACATGACATACACAGGGTACTGTACTATCCATGGTTTTCAGCATCCACTGGGGTCCTAGAACCTATCCCTCACAGATAAGGGAGAAATACTGCAGTAGAGACATGTTCATGGTATTTAGGCAGGAGAAATGACTTGACGAGGTGAAAGGTATAAAGGAACAAGAAAGGAGAGGCATATTAAGAAATGTTACTTGGGGCGCCTGGGTGGCTCAGTTGGTTAAGCGACTGCCTTCGGCTCAGGTCATGATCCTGGAGTCCCGGGATCGAGTCCTGCGTCGGGCTCCCTGCTCGGCAGGGAGTCTGCTTCTCCCTCTCCCACTCCCCCTGCTTGTGTTCCCTCTCTCGCTGTGTCTCTCTCTGTCAAATAAATAAATAAAATCTTAAAAAAAAAAAAAAAGAAATGTTACTTGGATTAAGTTTTCAACATTTGAAAATTTTTGTCTATTTTTATATTTTGTATAACTAGAAATTTTTAAGTATTATTTGTATTTATAGTTTCTTGAACTATTCTTTGACAATAACACCATTCTGTGATTGAAACAAATTGTCACAGCTTCAGGAGCATGTATAATGCCTTTTATTCCAGGTGATTGCTTGGAGATGCTAAGACCTGAGCCTTTGGGGAGGTTTTGTCATCTCTAGTCACAAACATTAAATCTCTGTTGAGTGTTTAGAACCTTAAATTTTGGCTTACTTGGTGGAAGGCCCAATAACTGAGTTTCCATAAAAAGTGCCTGGAAGATGAAACAAATTGAGGTAAAAGATTTATCTTTTATCTGAGAAATGAAAAGGCATAATTTATTTAAGTGGAAATCACATAACAACTATTTTAATGATCATTTTCTTATTAAATAATGTTTGTTTTTTCAACAAACATATGTTTTTGTACAAAAAAGGCACATAAATATTTATTTACTTATACTGGTTAAATGTTTTCAATAACTACTGTCAATATATGCAAAGCAGTGTGCTAGATACTGGGAGTCTTCTTTTGAGCAAGCATTTGGATTTGCTGCCTTTTGGGCTTACATCTCAGTTGGGAAAATTACAATTAGGGTTTCATAAAGGACAATATGAGAGAAGGCCTCAGGTAGCAAGGAATAGGTTCAAATAATAGAAGACTCTGTGACTAAAATACATACAGCAAAGAGAGGAGAATAGACATGGGATGAAAAGTGGTCTTCAAACTTTTTTTGAATACACACCTTATCTTTTAAAACTAAGTATCCACATAAATATTTTGTACAAAAAAGGCACATAAACATTTATTTACTTATACTGGTTATTGTCTAAGTACAAGCACTAGTAGTATATGTTATCAAAATATACTAATGTAATAAAATTTAATACAATGGAATAAAATAAAGGAGACAGTAGGAACTTGTATGTTAAATATGCATAATACTAAATTTAATATATTTCTCAATTTAAAAATATAGAGTTTAATTGTTTTCTTTCAGCCCTAGATGGATTATTTTTGTTCCCTTTTGTTGCATAGAGACCAGAGGGGTAGAGCAAGGAGAAAGATCATGCAGATCTTTCTAATCCAAGTAACAACTGTGACTTTATTCCATTTGCAATAGAAACCCCAGTGAAAGTTTTAAAACACTGAAATGAATAAACTGATTTGCATTTTCAAAGTAAAAATGCTGACTCCTGTGAATGATACATAAAATAAGTTTAAGAAGGGAGACAGGAAAATAAGTTTAGTAGCTCTTGCAGAAAGTTAAAACAAGAAGAAAACTTCAAGGAAGGGATGTTGGCCATAAAAATGGAGAGAAGTAAAAAAAAAAAGTCATCAACAGAGAAGGTAAAAGAGTCAGGAATTGATGTTATATGTGATGTTCATAACATATGAGGAGAAATAAAATGGATTTGAGAATTGTTGAATATTTGCGCTGTTGGCTAAATTTTTAAACAAGCAGGAAATACCAGGCCAGAATCAATTTCCTAGAATGAGATCGAGTGAGGAGGAGGGAATATTAGTTCTGTTTTACACTTGTTAATTTTGGGATGCCAATTAAATATCCTCATGCAGCTCTCCAACATAGATAGATAAATGGATCTGAGGATGCAAATTTAAATCAACAGGGCTTCTGGACAAAGATGAAAATGCAAATCCAAACCAAAATGAGACCCTACCCCACAGCTGTTGGGATGGCTGATAACAGAAAGACAAGAGACAACAAATGCTGCAAGGAGGGGGATACAAGGGAATCCTTGCACACTGTTAGTAGGATGCAAACTGGTATACATCTTTTTCATTTTACTTACATTTTCTAGAAAAGTGATTGTTTTTGTTTTTTTATTATGTATGTGATTGGATCTGAAAGGTTATGTGAATTTTATATTTGTATGTCTAAGGAGAAAATATAAATGTTAAGGCCCCAAGAGTTTAGAGATGTTGTGCCTTATATCCAACCCCAAAGATTTAGAAACTGCAAGAAACATTATAATCTATGTCCATAAACTGTCTGCCTCATGTTGACCTAATGTTCCTCGTGCATTCCCTCTGATAAAGCATGTTAGTAATTCCTCCTTTTAAATTAATATTTTATATTTAATATATGTCTTACAATATAAATTATATATTTATAGTAAAAATAGGAGAATTTGGAATGTAACAACAAATAAGATAGTTACAAAAATTAATCCATGATTTTTCCCAGGACCCAATCCATTAGTTTTTGCATTTACTTAAATAACCACAGAGGAAGCGGTCTCCTAACATTACATCTTAGTAATTGATAGATTGAAGTTTCACTTCTCAGTCTCTGAGGTAAACCAATATCCACTTCTCGCCAATATCCAGTTCTCCTTTTTTTCCCTGTTGTCTGTGTGTAAGACTGATTTGTCTGGCCAATATAAGCATAAGAGAGCATAAGAGATATGTGACATTTTGGACCCAAGGCAGCAAAGAAGGTTTCATGATTCTTCAGTCTGTTTCCTCAGGTAGAGGCACTGTGTTGAGAATAAAGAGCCATGATATTAAGGCCACCACGCTCACTGAGTCACTGCATGCAGGATAGGTGTCCTGGAGAATTTGCATGAGTCAGAAACTAATTTTGTGGTATTAATTCAGGTTAGTTGGAAGATTGATGCTTCTTCTGGGAATGATACCTTTTCTGAATCAATATCCTTCCCATCTTAGTGATATTTCTCTTTAGCCTCTAATACAATTGAATGCATCTGTATTTCTTTTTTTTTAAAAAACGTCTCCTAGCTTTACTCATGAACAATTCACAAATAGAAAATGTATACATATAAAATATACAATCTGATGTTTTGGCATACGTATACATTATGAAATGATTACCACAATAAAACTATTTAACATATCCATCACCTCACATAGTTTGTGTGTATGTGTGTGTTTGTGGTAAGCACTATATGATCTACTCTGTTAGCACATTTCAAATATACAACTCCGTATTATTAACTATAACCACCATGTTGTACATTAAATCCCCGGAACTTATTCATCTTTTCCCACAACTTCATCCTTTGACCAATATCTCCTCATTTCCCCCTCCTTCCAGTCCTTGGCAACCACCATTTTCCTCTCCACTTCTGTGAGTTTGACTTTTATAGATTCTACTTATAAGTTAGATCATGCAATATTTGTCTTTCTGTGCCTGACTTATTTCACTTAGAGTTCCTTCTTCGTAAAGGCTGAATAATATTTCACTAAATTAAGTTCCATTAACTCACTTCTATTTAATGATAATGAAATTCTGTGGTGCGAGAACACTTAAAGAAGAGAACTCTCTTGCACTTGGGCATGGAAAGAACCGATGAGGCCCAGATGCCATCACTCAAGGGACAACGAACTTGATTCTTCACCAACAGGTGGCATGCCTCATCTCAGCAGTGGAATGCGGTGTGATTACCTGGCCATGACAGAACAGGTTTTACTGGCTGTGGGTTCACCACTGGATAGTGGCAGATTGCAACACTGTAGCAGCCCAGGTGATTGCAACAAGAGCCAGGGCTATGGTGAGAAAGAACAGGAACCAGGGATTTCTCCCTGCAGGGATTCTTTTTCACCTAAAGTTTGTATACTTGGAGAAGAAATTTAACCTCAAGTATACATCATTATGAATATGATATTAGGTATACAAAGAAATGGTTAGGATGAGAAAACATTAAAATATTACAATTTTTTTAGAAAGGTGACAAATACTACCAGCATCACAATCCATGAAAATAAAACTTTTACTAATTAACTTTAGCCTGAGACAGTGCTGTAATATTTTTTCTACTTTTTTGCTGTATATTCTTAGATTACCGGTATTATGTAACAGTTTTTAAATATATTCTATAGAAAGGATAGAAAGATCTTTCACTCATGGTTGACCAAAATATATTTTTAATTTATCACTTGTAAAAGTTAACTTCTTTTTCTTTTAATTTTTAAAATTTTTTTAAATAATCTTTACACCCAATGTGGAGCTCAAATTCATGACCCTGAGATCAAGAGTCACATGCTCTTCTGACTGAACCAGCCAGGCGCCCGTAGGATTATTATTATTTTTTTAATTTAGAAAGAAAACCTCTGTCAAGATAATGTTTTATGGAGTCTCCAAGATGTGTAAGAATTTTCCAAAGACTAGTTTCTTGTGTCATTCTTTCAAACATTTTTTTTTTTTCTCCTCTACTTACTCACATGCTAGGGACAGGTTCTGGAGGGCATGCTCACACTGTTATAACTCCAGCCCTGCACACGTATCAGCACAGTGGGAAAAAGAAGCATTCGTGGAGGATATTATAATGGTATGGATATAGTGGAAGAAAGGAAACATGTATAAAGAGGAGAAATCTAGAGGGAAGTCACTGCAAAATGAGGTACATATATTCCACCAAACTCAACTAAATATATCTTCCCCTCAGCCAGATCCCAGTGATCACTTTGACCAGCACAAACACCACTGAATAGAAGGGAGAGAGAAGGGACATTAGGAGATGAGAGAAGGGAAGGTGGAGAAGAGAAGAAAGATATGATGATTGTAGCAGTCAAGTTCTCCAGGGAAACAGGACCAACAGATTATACACAAACAAATAAACACACAAACACACACACACACACACGCACGTGGGTAGTATGTAAGAGATTTATTTTAAGTAACTGGATCACATGTTTGTGGGGTTGGCAAGACTGAAATTTGTAGGGCAATCCAGTAGGCTAGAAAGGGTTTAATGCCGTAGTCTTGAGGGAGAATTTCTTCTGGAAACCTTAGTTTTCATTCGCAAGTCCTTCAACTGACTGAGTCCCACCTATATTTTGGGGGGTAATCTCTTAAAGTGAACTGATTATAGATGATAACCACATCTATGAAATAGCTTCACAGTAATACCTGGAATTCTGTTTGATTTAGTAAAGGGGTACTGTAGCCTAGACAAGTGGACACATTAAAGTAATTTATGTGTGCGAAATTCATGAAAGTGAGTAACAACATGAACACATTGCTAGGCCTTCACGATAAATCCATGACTATCTCATAAATTTTTCAGAGCAGAAAATGCAGAACAGTAGTGGTTAACTACAATACCGGAAGGCACTGCATTTTGAGATAAAGTTTCAGAACATAATAGAAATCCCATGTTGTGCTTTTGGGTGGGGACCTGACACTGGAATGGCTTGTTGGGGAAAGAGACATCTGCCTTTGCAGATGAGGATTTTGGACTTGACCCTTCATTTTTTAGACATTGAAACTGTATTCACCCTAAGAGCAGTACTTATGCAGGACATAGATCTTAGAAATGACTTGGTAATGGCTTAGTCAAGGAGTCCCTTTATTTGAAAAAGCTTCTGTAAATAACCACTGGAAAAATAACAAAGGACATGGCCATAAGACCCTGAGTCATTGAAAATGACAGGAGTCTGATACCGCATATTATGTTTCATCTTCTATTTGTTCTTCATATGTTAAACTCATTACACAGCTTAACCTTTCAATTAAAAATAAAAGTTCTTTTCTAAAAGAAGTTGAAATTCTGGAAAGATGAATATAACTAGAGGATTAAATGTATCAGTATGATATTGAAGAATCCTTGGGTGTGCAGAGAGGTTCAGTGAGAAAAGGTAGGAAAGAGAAGCAGTAATATAACAGGAGTGAGGAAGAAAATAAATATTTTAGCAAAAACAAAATTTATAGTAGGCAAACTAACTTTAGGGCTGTTGAAAAAGGAATTGATTTTTTAAGGCACAAAATCCTCACAGGGAAGAGAAAAAGTTGTTAAATATCAATTTACATAACAGTTTTGCAATATAGTAAAAAAAGAACTCTGAAGCTTTATTCTGTTACTGTAGCTAGCTTATGCTGTAGAAGAAAGAAAATAAATCAAATGTATTTATTTAATCCTTTTTGTCAGTAATACCCAGGGTGAAGAATTCATTTGTAGCTTTTTCGGTGCTGAGTTGCATCTTAGAACTTCACATATATTAAAGTAAAATATAATGCTTTTTGATCCTAAGACTTCAGGATATAGTTCATTTCTAGTTATGAAAAAAGGATGGTTTCTGCATAATGAAAATGTCACAGAAATTGTCTAACAATCTATCAGTTATCAAAATAAAGATTTTCAATATTTTTTGTTCATAGAATATATCTATTTAGATTTTTAAATTTTTATGTGATTCACGTTTCCTTTCACATTGAGTTACATAAGGTAGATAAGTCCTCATAATTCCAATATATTTTTAGAAACATTTAGGAGATTGTATTACAACAGCAAAAGAAAAACTTTCGTATTTTCCTTTAAGCTGTCATTGGGCTAATTTTTACTTTTTAGTCAGATAATGATCAGCTATAGAATCAAATATATTTTGCCTTTAAACTTTTCTACTCTTGAAAAGGGAGGTAGATAATATAAAATGGAAGAAAACTCAATGAAATGATATAGCATATTAAGAATTGCATCATTTATACTTAATAAAAGTTCCAGAAACCTGGATCATTAATGGAGACTCAAAAAGGATGAGTGAAGAATCCACTAAAATATGGATGAACCTTAAAAACACTAGGCTAAAGGAAAGAAGCCAGACATAAAAGGTTACATATTGCATGGTTCGATTTCTACAGAAAGTCCAGAATAGGAAAATCCATAGAGACAGAAAGATTGTCTCCACTATCCTTGTTGCAAGAGAAGAGAGACATGGAAAGACTAATGCCAGCAAGTACATGCTTTTCATGCAAGTGACACACATATCTACTCATAACTGCACATAATGTCTATTTCATAGCAAGTAACATGGACATGCCTACCACTTGAGGTGAGACAGTACACGTCACCCATATTCTCAGAAGGAGAGCCAGACATCTTGATGAATGGTACTAGGTTCTAAAACAATGTACTTTTAAAAATGTTACATTTTTAACTATGATCATGTGTTAATCAAAGAGTTTATTTTATTTAAAAATACTGTTCTAGGGCGCCTGGGTGGCTCAGTTGGTTAAGCGACTGCCTTCAGCTCAGGTCATGATCCCAGGGTCCTGGGATCGAGTCCCGCATCGGGTTCCCTGCTCTGCAGGGAGCCTGCTTCTCCCTCTCCCACTCCCCCTGCTTGTGTTCCCTCTCTCGCTGTGTCTCTCTCTGTCAAATAAATAAATAAAAATTAAAAAAAAAATACTGTTCTATCAAGAAAGAAAAAAGAACAATAATTACTGATAATCAGTTTATAAAACTTGTTAAGAATAAGAACAACTTTATAAAATCTATCATCTAAGTCTATATTTATCATGATTTTTAGCATGCAGTGAAAAAGCTGGAAAATAAACATAAGTATAATCAAATTGGTTATCTCCAAGTTAAAATAACACTTATTCTATTTATATATTTTTCTAGACTCTTCCCATAAATTTTCTAAAATGCATATTTATGATAAGCAATAAAACACTAAATGTTTTTAATGTGATTAGTGTTTTTGAATTGCACATCAACATTTTGGCTCTTTACTAGCCTAGTATTTTGAGCCCATAAATGATATTTTGTAATCAATATTAATGTTTATAAAGGACAGAATTACCATAGTCTCTTATAATAATATACACAGAATTGTAGTAATAATAAGGTAAAAATTTTTTATGGCCAAATAATAGTGAGGTTCAGTGTGGATACATATGTAACCTATGTTTTAATTATAATGGATATTTGTGTTTCTTCATTTAATTTGAAAAAATGTTATTTTTAGATACAAAGCAGCAAATAATAGACGAAAGAGCAGTAAGTAGGACTGGAAGGGGAAAGGAGCTATGCCAGAACCTAGAAGGAGAGAGTCCTATGGAAGAGATCATCTTGAGAGATGTAGTAATACTTCAGCCCAGAGACAGAGCCAGCCCATCACTGTGTTGGGTCATGCATGGACCCAGGAGAATAAGTACACTGCCATTACCATCCTTCCTTTTCCTATCACTTTTGGGTTCCCATTGGCTGAAACTTTCTGGTAGTAAATGTGCATGGGTGCCTTTTGAAGTTGTCATAGGGATCAGACTTGAAGACTTTAATAAGAGGGTAAGATGGGGAAGTGAGGCAGGAAGGCGAACAGAAGCTACCTGGAAAATATAGAATCACCAACTTATACTCGAAGGAAACAATGCCCTTACTTTGCATGTAAATCATAATTTGCTTCATCGCATGCATTAATTGTGGCAAAGATTGCTTGAACTGCACAGATTTATGTCCCCTTTTCATTGTGCAAAGTTGAGGGAGTTGTCCACCTGCCAGGCACTCCCATTTCCCAGCTTCCAATGAAACGATGATGCAGCTGTACAGCGGGTAGCAGACAGGAGTGCTGTGCACGTCATTGAGGGGCTCAGGGGGTGACTGCACAATCCTCCAAAATTTCTTTTTCTAGTTGAACAACTAAATGCAGGGTACTATGAGGACTTGGGGCATTGCAGAGTCACTAAATGATAAGAACTTCAGTCCCAGAGTCATCATTTAGTGGAGAAATGTCCAGGAGGACCACTTGACGAGAAATATTAGCATTTTACTTATCATGGGAAAGAAAAAAAAATGCTGTGTTAATGCACTGAGACTTAGGAGTTGTTTGTTTCAGTATCTAATGCCAATTATCCAGTCTAAAAATGCAAGTGGTATTAATCAAAAGAGGAAAAATGAAAATAAAAAAGAAGTCAGAAACAATTCTAAATATAATCATGTTAATGTTCATATATACCATATATAATATTTACATTTATATAATGCATGGTATGTATACTTTATATATAACAAAATGCATAACAAATCTTGTCTTCTGTGCACAGTCTGTTAAAAATCGTTCAACAAGTTTGATTCCTTTCAGAAATTGTATTTTACATTCTAAAATGTACATTTGATTCTATTTTATAGATTAAATTTTTCTATTACAATTTCCGGCTTTTCATCATTTTGACTATCATATATTATATTGATCAAATTAATAATAAGTCCTTGTTTGTACTAATGTCACTATTAGGATTATCATTCTGTTTGTATTCATTACTGGTCACCTTTTACTTGCCTTTTCCATGTCTGGTTATTTTTTTGAAAACCATAGTGCCTTCACAAAGCCAACGAGGGCTTTCCCTTTCCCTTATAGAAAGACAGGGTAAAGATCTGATCTCAAATTAGAGATTGAAATGCTTTGTCTCTATAACCAGTTAGATAGTTTAAATGCGCAGTCTTTGTAAGATTCACTCTACCCCTGGTCCATCTCTGTTCTTGGGGCATGTTCTTAGGACATTTCAATCTTTGGATTGAGACCCTGTCAAATCTCTGTTTCTTCAGCCCAGAAAACCTGGGAGATTTTGACCTGCAGAAATTTTATGTTTAGCTCTCCAGTTCCCTGATTCCTCCTGCCTCTAAGTCATTCAAATATGTTGAAGAGAAAATTGTGTTTTGAGGCAGGCTCCATTTCTCTGGTGAGATCTGTGCTAAGTATGACATAATCATAGGAGTTATTACTTTGTTTACTTGTAAACAAAACCACCAGCTAGCAGATGGAGATTCAGAATTTGTTCTTTGGGGAAAACTGGCTGTATTCGGGTATTTCCTTTTCTTTCTTTTTTTAATGGGTTTGCTTTTTTTTTTTTTTAAGATTTTATTTCTATATTAGAGAGAGAGAGAGCAGAGCAAAAGAGAGCCTGAGTAGGGGGTGGGGAGGAGCTCACCACCAAGCAGAGAACCCAACGTAGGGCTCGATCCCAGGACCCTGGGATCATGACCTGAGCTGAAGGCAGACACTTAATGGACTGAGCCACCTAGGCACACTTGTATTTGGGTATTTTCAAGTTGTCTATTTCTTCCATCAGCCCTGTAAAGTTTCAAGAGAATGACAATTTTACTTACTTTCAGTCGAGTTCCTCAGCATGGGCAAGTCTGACCCAGAGCCAAGCCCCTCCTTGGTCCCAGCTTATAATTAGCAAATGTCACCAAGAAGAAAACAGTTAGTGATAGGATAGTCAGCTCATCTAAGAGTCCTGCCATCTCTGGAATTCCAATTCTATTCTTACTGTTTTCACTGCTCTTAGTGTCTATGAAATTATGATTTTTGCAATGGACTGAGCTTTTCCAATTGTTACAGTGGAACTGTTAAGGTTGTCATGATTTACACAATATGAGTATGAATATATGAATTAAATGCATTATGAAGGTCATGTACATGAATTAAATGTATTAATAGAAGTTACATTACTATAACAGCTTCTGATGTGTCTCATTGCTTCTAATCTTAACATATCCCATGTCAGAGTACATTCTCCCCAAAAAAGAAGGCATGGTCCTTTAAAATATAAAGATATTTGTACTGCTTCTCCAACCTTTCTAATGGCTTCTGTGCACATTTAAATAAATCCATAGTCTCTCCTAGGGCTTAAAACATTACATTATATGATTCCAGACCGGCATTCTGACTTTAATTTCTAGAAGTTCCAACAGAAATTTCATATCCTTAAAATAGGTTCCCATCTTTAGGTTTTCCTATTATGACACCTGTCACCCATGATTACAATGCCTCACCCAAACTCTATCCTGTGTACTTAACACACACAGACCATATTTCTTATGTCTGAAAATCCCAAGCTTATTTTCATCTCAATTCTTTATCATTTGTTCATACTTTTCATAGAACTGTTGAATTGGCAAGCTAATTCCTCACCATTTAAGAATACAATCAAATGCCACTTCTCTGAACACCTTACTTAAATTAGTCCTCTCCCATCATGCTCAACTACACTATTTTACTTCCTTTATAACACTCAACCTTATCTGAAATTATCTTTTGTGTTTGTCCATTCTCTGCAGCATACTTCCAAAATGTAAGGAAGGCTATAATAAACTTTCTTGTACCATTTGCCATTTGTCAAATTATTTTGATAATACATATTTGAGGTGGATCAACTTTTTATCAAAGTTAATATTATGTCTTTGACTCATTTTGTTATGTGTTTAGGGAACTATTTTTTCCAATTTACATCTATTCTAGGAGAATGTGGAAGTTCAGTAAAGTATTAAATACAAAGAAATTAACAAAACATTATACTGTTCTTTATTTAAATTTCATGATTTTTAGCATTGAGTGATTAAATATTTTTGGATATTTATATAAGTAGAGGAAAGTTAAATTTGAATTTCCCGTGTCTCAACTTTTTATGCCTAAGAAAATTTTTTACATAATACAGAGAACATTTTCCATATGTACACAGATCTATCTTTATATATTACATGACTCAGATTCAAAATACAGTTTATATGAGTGAACCATTCAAATTCAAACCTACACAATGAGGTAATAGTGACTAAAATAAAAATATTTTTGTAGTTTCAAAGTATTTCAGAAAAAATTAATTCAAACATAGAATTATTTTTTAAGGTTTTATTTAAGTTTCAGTTAACATACAGTGTAATATTAGTTTCAGGTGTTCAACATAGTGATTCAACACTTCCATACAACACTCGGTTCTCATCACAAATGCACTCCTTAATCCTCATACCTATTTAACCCATCCCCCACCTACTTCCCTTCTGGTAACCATTAGTTTGTTCTCTATAGTTAAGAGTCTATTTTTTGGTTTGCTTTCCCCTCTCTTTTATTTTCCCTTTGCTCACTTGTTTTATTTCTTAAATTCCACATATGAGTGAAATCATATGGTATTTGTCTTTCTCTGACTTATTTTATGTAGCAGTACTTTAGCTCCATCTGTGTTTTTGCAAATGGCAAGATTAATTCTTTTCTTTGGCTGAGTAATATTCTTTTTTAATGGCTGAGATATCTTCATTATCTATTCATCAGGTGATGGACAGTTGGGGTGCTTCCATATCTTGGCTATTATAGGTGGTAGATAATGCTGTTATAAACATCGGGGTGCATGTATCCTTTTGAATTAGTACTTTTGCATTCTTTGGGCAAACACCTAGTAGTGCAATTGGTGGATCATAGGGTAGCTCTATTTTTAACTTTTTGAGGAACCTCCATACTGTGTTGCACAGTGGCTGCACCAGCTTGCATTCCCACCAACAGTGGAGGAGGGTTTCCCTTTCTCCATATTGTTGCCATCACCTGTTGTTTCTTGTATTATTCATTTTAGTCATTCTGACAGGTGTGAGGTGATATTTCATCATAGTTTTGATATGTATTTTCCTGATGATCGGTGACGTTGAGCATCTTTTTGGTGTCTGTTAGCCATCTGGATATCTTCTTTGGAGAAATTTCTATTCATGTCTTCTGCCCATTTTCTAATTGGATTATTTGTTTTTGGGGTGTTGAGTTTGTAAGTTCTTTATATATCTTGGATGTTAACCCCTTATCAGATATGTCATTTGCAAAGATCTTCTCCCATTCTGTAGGTTGCCTTTTAGTTTTGTTAATTGTTTCCTTTGCTGTACAGGAGTTTTTATTTTGATGAAGTCCCAATAGTTCATTTTTGCTTTTGTTTACCTTGCCTAAGGAGACATATCTAGAAGGAAGTTACTACCACGGATGTCATAGAGGTTACTGGTTATGTTTTGCTCTAGGATTTTTTTTTTAACGTATTTTCTTTTTATTATGTTATGTTAATCACCATACATTACATCTTTAGTTTTTTTTAATTGTTATGTTAATCCCCATACATTACATCATTAGTTTTAGATGTAGTGTTCCATGATTCATTGTTTGTGCATAACACCCAGTGCTCCATGCAGTATGTGCCCTCCTCAATACCCATCAACAGGCTCACCCATTCCCCCACCCACCTCCCCTCTAGAGCCCTCAGTTTGTTTCTCAGACACAGTCTCTCATAGTTCGTCCCCACCTCCGATTTCCCCCACTTCATTCTTCCCCTCCTGCTATCTTCTTCTTCTTCTTTTTTTTTTTTTTTAACATATAATGTATTATTTGTTTCAGAGGTACAGGTCTGTGTTTCAACAGTCTTACACAATTCACAGTGCTCACCATAGCACATAGCCTCCCCAATGTCTATCACCCAGCCATCCCATCCCTCCCCTCCCACCCTTCCAGCAACCCTCAATTTGTTTCCTGAGATTAAGAATTCCTCATATCAGTGAGGTCATATGATACATGTTTCTCTCTGATTGACTTATTTTGCTTAGCATAATACCCTCCAGTTCCAGCCACGTCATTGCAAATGGCAAGAATTCATTCCTTTTGATGGTTGCATAATATTCCATTGAATATATATACCACATCTTCTTTATCCATTCATCTGTCAATGGACATCTTGGCTCTTTCCATAGTTTGGCCATTGTGGACATCGCTGCTATAAACATCAGGGTTCACGTACCCCTTCAGATCCTTACATTTGTATCTTTGGGGTAAATATCCAGTAGTGCAATTCCTGGGTCATATGGTAGCTCTATTTTCAACTTTTTGAGAAACCTCCACACTGTTTTCCAGAGTGGCTGCACCAGCTTACATTCCCACCAACAGTGTAGGAGGGTTCCCCTTTCTCCGCATCCTCGCCAACATTGTTGTTTCCTGACTTTTAATTTTAGCCATTCTCACTGGTGTGAGGTTGTATCTCATTGAAGTTTTGATTTGGATTTCCCCGATGCCGAGTGATGTTGAGCACCTTTTCATGTGTCTGTTGGCCACTTGGATGTCTTCTTTGGAAAAATGTCTGTTTATGTCTTCTGCCCATTTCTTTATTGAATCATTTGTTCTTACGGTGTTGAGTTTGATAAGTTCTTCATAGATTTTGGATACTAGCCCTTTGTCCAATACGTCATTTGCAAATATCTTCTCCCATTCTGTCGGTTGTCTTTTGGTTTTGTTGACTGTTTCCTTTGCCGTGCAAAAGCTTTTTATCTTGATGAAGTCCCAATAGTTCATTTTTGCCCTTGCTTCCCTTGCCTTTGGCGATGTGTCTAAGGAGAAGTTGCTGCGGCTGAGGTCGGAGAGGTTGCTGTCTGTGTTCTCCTTTAGGATTTTGACAGACTCCTTTCTCACATTTAGGTCTTTCAACCATTTTGAGTCTATTTTTCTGTGTGGTGTAAGGAAATGGTCCAGTTTCATTCTTCTTCATGTGGGTGTCCAATTTTCCCAACACCATTTGTTGAAGAGACTGTCTTTTTTCCATTGGACATTCTTTCCTGCTTTGTCGAAGATTAGTTGACCATAGAGTTGAGGGTCCATTTCTGGGCTCTCTATTCTGTTGCACTGATCTAGGTGTCTGTTTTTGTGCCAGTACCATACTGTCTTTTTTTTTTTAAGATTTTATTTATTTATTTGACAGAGAAAGACACAGCGAGAGAGGGAACACAAACGGGGAGTGGGAGAGAGAGAAGCAGACTCCCCGCCGAGCAGGGAGCCCAATGCGGGACTCGATCCAGGGACTCCAGGATCGTGACCTGAGCTGAAGGCAGTCGCTTAACCAACTGAGCCACCCAGGCGCCCCAGTACCATACTGTCTTGATGATTACAGCTTTGTATTAGAACTTGAGGTCCAGAATTGTGATGCCACCAGCTTTGCTTTTCTTTTTCAACATTCCTCTGGCTATTCAGAGTCTTTTCTGGTCCCATACAAATTTTAGGATAATTTGTTCCATTTCTTTGAAAAAAGGTGATGGTATTTTGATAGGGATTGCATTATATGTGTAGATTGCTCTAGGTAGCATTGACATCTTCACAATATTTGTTCTTCCAAGCCATGAGCATGGAACGTTTTTTCATTTCTTTGTGTCTTTCTCAATTTCTTTCATGAGTATTTTATAGTTTTCTGAGTACAGATTCTTTGCCTCTTTGGTTAAATTTATTCCTAGGTATCTTATGGTTTTGGGTGCAATTGTAAATGGGATCGACTCCCTAATTTCTCTTTCTTCTGTCTGGTTGTTGGTGTATAGGAATGCCACTGATTTCTGTGCATTGATTTTGATCCTGCCACTTTACTGAATTCTTGTATGAGTTCTAGCAGTTTTGGGGTGGAGTCTTTTGGGTTTTCCACATAAAGTATCATATCATCTGCAAACAGTGAGAGTTTGACTTCTTCTTTGCCAATTCATATGCCTTTTATTTCTTTTTGTTGTCTGATTGCTGTGGCTAGGACTTCTAATACTATGTTGAATAGCAGTGGTGATAGTGGACATCCCTGCTGTGTTCCTGACCTCAGAGGGGAAGCTCTCAGTTTTTCCCCATTGAGAATGAAATTTGCTGTGGGTTTTTCATAGATGGCTTTTATGATATTGAGGTGTATACCCTCTATCCCTATACTCTGAAGAGTTTTGATCAAGAAAGGATGCTGTACATTGTCAAATGTTTTTTCTGCATCTATTGAGAGCATCATATGGTTCTTGTTCTTTCTTTTATTAATGTATTGTATCACATTGATTGATTTGTGGATGTTGAACCAACCTTGCAGCCCAGGTATAAATCCCACTTGGTCATGGTGAATAATCCTTTTAATGCACTGTTGGATCCTATTGGCTAGTATTTTGGTGAGAATTTTTGCATCCATGTTCATGAAGGATATTGGTCTGTAATTCTCTTTTTTGATGAGGTCTTTTAAAAAAGGGATTGATAAGATGTTGGTTGAAAAAGGGAAAAAGAAAAAGAAAGTTAAAAAATTAACTTTGAAAGACTAAAGACTTATGGGAAAAAAAGCCATAAATTCCAAGTGCAGTATTCCCCTAGCGCTGGAGTTCTGTCATTCTCATTGATGGGTAAACTTGGTCTTGGCTGGCTGTTCTTACTGATCTTCTTGGGGAGGGGCCTGTTGCAGTGGTTCTTAAATGTCTTTGCCGGAGGCGGAATTGCCCCGCCCTTGCCGGCCAGGCAAGTAATCTGCTCGGTTTTGCTCTTGGGAGCTTTTGTTCCCTGCAAGCTTTCCGTACAGCTTTGGAGGACGAGAATGAAAATGGCAGCCTCCCAATCTCCGCCCCAGAGAAGCCAAGAGCTCAGTGCCTTGCTCCTCAGTGCGCCTCCAGAGAAAAGCAGTCAGTCACTCCCTCTCCCCTGTCTCCGGCCGCACTCCGTGCTCACCCGGCCTGTGACCGAGTGTTTCTATCTCTGGCACCTGACTCCGTGTGGAGTCTCCAAACCCAGCAGATCCCTGCGGTGCGCTCCTGCACTGCTCCTCTGGGGGGAGTGAGGGGAGTCTCCCTGGATCTGCCGCTTGTTGGGTCCCTGCTGGAGGAGCAGGGGCCCGACTGTGTCATGGATCATGGTTTATGGCAACCCCAAGCTGAGAGCCCACTCCTTGGCTCCGTCTCTGCAGCCAGCTTCCCCGTTCTGATACCTGGGAGCTCTGCCACACTCAGGCACCCCTGGTCTTTCTGTGCCCCGAGCGTCCTGGGACCACACTGTCCCAGCGAGGATACCACCCCCCGCTTAGCCACTGGAGCGATGTCCCTCAGCCGAGCTGACTTCTAAAAGTTCCGATTTTGTGCTCCGCAGCTCTATCACTTGCCAGTAGTGGCTAACGGAGGCCCCCCCTCCCCCTGCCATCTATCTTCCTGAATATCACCTCAGATTCACTCCTCTGCACGTCCTACCTTCCAGAAAGTGGTCACTTTTCTGTTCAGAGGGTTGCTGCTATTCTTTTCTTCAATCTCCTGTTGAGTTTGTAGGTGTTCAGAATGGTTTGATCCCTATCCAGCTGAATTCCTGAGACCAGACAAAATCCAGGTCTCCTACTCCTCCGCCATCTTGCTCCTCCTCTGCTCTAGGATTTTAATGGTTTCCTGTCTCACATTTAGCTCTTCAATCCATTTTGAATTTATTTTTGTGTATGGTGTAAGAAAGTGGTTCAGTTCATTCTTTTGCATTTTGCTGTCCAGTTTTTCCAAACACCATTTGTTGAAGAGACTTTTTTCCATTGGATGTTTTTTCCTGCTTGTAGTAGATTAATTGACCACATATTTACAGGTTCAGTTCTGGGCTTTCTATTCTACTGATCTATATGTCTATATTTGTGTCAGTACCATACTGTCTTGGTCACTACAGCTTTGTAATATAACTTGAAGTCTGGAATTCTGATGCTTCCATCTTTGCTTTTCCTTGTCAAGACTGCTTTGGGCATTTGGAGTTTTTTTGTGGTTCCATACAAATTTTAGGATTGTTTGTTCTAGTTCTTCAGAAATGCTGTTGCTATTTTGATAGGCATTGCAATAAATGTGTAGATTGCTTAGAAATGGATTATTATTTCCTTTCCTAGATTAGATGAATATCAAAAGAGCTGATTTAATTTTAATGCCATCGATTATATTTATTACCAAGTCGTGTTATTCCTTAGTAAGGCCAAAAATTGACATATTCAGTTTTTATCCAAATGTTGATTTATGAGTGGTATTTTTAATATTTTTCCTCACTTTTTTCTTTCTTACTTCACCTCACTGTTATGATTTCTAAAAAACTCTTTAATGAAGCAGAAATTTGTTTGTGTTCTGTCAATAATGAAAGTACCTATTACGAAATAAAAAAAGGACCTGACTTTACTCCTGCCCAACTATCACATCTTCTAAACATGAATTTGATGCAGCTGATGTATCTGCATTAATAATATCTGCTGCTTTCATCATTAAATTCCACCCACTGCTTAATGCCTGGAGCTTCAAAAATATGAGAATTAGCTAAAAGAGTCTTAAATTAAAGAAAAAAAATTGAAGCTTTGAAAACATGTATTACCACCTATAATCTTTCATAGTGGGAAAAGTCACAGCCCACATCCATACATGGAATACATCAAATTCCTTAACAGTTGAGGAAATTTAAATCAAAGGAAATTATTGGTGGAAAGTTAAGTCTATGTTGTGTTGCTGGGTCAAATGAAGACTAAGACAATAAAGTAATGAGTGTAATAAATGTGATGCTTAAGGTCTGAAAAGAGGGCTCATTTCAAAGTAATTATATATTCAACTATACATAACATTAGATAATTTTTAAGTAAGGAATATTTAAACTAAATTTAAACATTAAAAACAGGTAATATAATTGGATATATTATATATATGCAATCTGTATATAAAAATGAGTTTTTTAACCTATTTATCTTCAGTATGTGAAGATTACAGAACAAAGAATACACTAAGAGGGATATAAGTAGGTAATCATAGACATTATATTGTAGGTATATCCTCAGTTTTAAAGCCCCCTTTTTTTTTTAAAGATTTTATTTATGTATCTGACAGAGAGAAACACAGCGAGAGAGGGAACACAAGCAGGGGGAGTGGGAGAGGGAGAAGCAGGCCTCCTGCGGAGCAGGGAGCCCGACGCGGGGCTCGATCCCAGGACCCTGTGATCAAGACCTGAGCCAAAGGCAGACGCTTAACGACTGAGCCACCCAGGCGCCCCTAAAGCCCCTTTTTACTATACAGTAAATGGTGGGGGGTGGGAGGGATGGGATGGCTGGGTGATAGACATTGGGGAGGGTATGGGCTATGGTGGGTGCTGTGAATTTTGTAAGACTGTTGAATCACAGACCTGTACCTCTGAAACAAATAATACATTATACGTTAAAAGAAAAAAAAGAAGATAGTAGGAAGGGAAAAATGAAGGGGGTGGGAATCAGAGGGGGAGATGAACCATGAGAGACTATGGATTCTGAGAAACAAACTGAGGGTTCTAGAGGGGAGGGGGGTTGGTGGATGGGTTAGCCTGGTGATGGGTATTAAAGAGGGCACATATTGAATGGAGCACTGGGTGTTGTATGCAAACAATGAATCATGGAACACTACATCAAAAACTATTGATGTAATGTATGGTGATTAACATAACATAATAAAATAAAATTTAAAAAAAGAACTGTATCTTCCCCTTCATGCCATTCACTGAAGATATGCTTGTTGATTTTATTTGTCCATTGTGAAAGATATTAAGTGTAGCATTATCCTTGACACCAAAGTCAAGTTATACATAACTTATAGGAATTGATCATAGACATTTCTTCACTTTAATGAAATATAATTGATATATTAATTTCAGGTGTACAACATAATGATTCCATATTTGCATATATTGCAAGATGATCACCATAATAAGTCTAGTTAATATCTATCACCATACATGGTTATAAATGATGAGAACTTTTAAGATCTACTCTCTCTTTTTTTTTTTTTCCACTTTATAATACAAGTTCATAAGCATTAGATTAAGAGCCACCTCTAATCAGATGTCAGGGCCTTGGTTTAGGGATTTTCTAAGGGAGATTCTTTTGCTATATACTTGGGTAAATCCTTTGTCCTCATTTACAGATTACTAAGATTCTTTTTGTCTAGTGACATTATTATCTTTAAGAATTCATAGGTCCATTTTGTTGAATTGCACATTTCCTCCCCACCATTCTGCCCAGCAGCATCCTTCATAACACTACTAATGCTCTCATTGTACTGGTTAAGTAGCTCATAGCTCCTCCTCATTAAGAGTTTGAAACATTCTCCAGAATTTGGAAATGTATTTAGTAAATATATAGTAAGCCACATTATTTTTCAGATTCCAAAAAAAAAGCTAAAATGTTAAGTTTCTAACTTTAAATTAATACTTCCAAGTATAATTTCCAACATTTATAACTGTAAATTAATTTACATTTTCCAATTATAAATTAAAATTATTAGGTGATAGCTTCATCAGAATGGACCATATATATAATATTTAAAATATATGTATATTTTTAAAAATCTGTTTCATTGTATTAGGACCCAAATTTCAAATGATGTTATTGAATTTTTAAAAATGATTTTTTATGTGAATACTATGCAATTTAAATTGTTGTCTGATACATACAGGCTTTATAGAGTATTAAGACACATATCCTGATTCATCAACCAAAATTTTATTCAGGATCTGAAATCAATGGCAGGCTTAATGCTTTTTAAAATAGATAGCACTGTTTTAATTAAAAATGTCAGCAGTGTAATTACTCCTTAAGCAAAAGGCCACAGAGAGGAAAATTGGACGATACTTAAATTGAGCATATGAGAAAATTAATTTGCGTTAAAAAAGTAGCAATTAGACACTTCCATGGCAGCATGAGAAAGATCACAATTTTGTCTTTTCTCCTTTGCAAAGTAGAATTTTTTGAATTTATTTATTTTAAAGGGAAACTAAACCAACAGAAGTATGGAAAATAACACTAGTTGCAAAACCCAAAAAATGCATGCTATCTTAAAATATTTCTAGGATATTTCATATTGCTTTTAACCCTCTCAGTCTTTTTTTCTTTATTCCCAAAACAGATTACTTAAACTAAAATTTTAAATCTGCTTCCAGTCTAAAATGCTGAAATACTTATATAGTTTTTGTGGTTTCTTAGATAATTGCTAAATATGTACTGCTTGATATCTGAGCAGATTGATCATTTAGCATTTAGTCAGCAAGAAGAAACAGTTGTCTTTCCCCTAAATTCTATTACACTTTGTACACAGATTCTTCATTCTCAGTACCCTTTTATAATTTATAAAAAAGGAATCTCAAAATAAATAACTGTCTATATACAATCCTGACAGAGAAAGAAGACATACTGGATTTACTTGATTGAAGTACTTTTTTTTTTTGGTTAATCATAATTGTTGCATTATAATTTTATAAATACAAGGAAGGTAGGCCCTATCATTTAGGTACATTCTGTAATGAGTCTTTAGACTTACTAGGATTAATCTCTATCTTGTCTTTCAATGTTTACTGTTTTTCTTTTCCAATAAAGACTGCTGCCATAACTGATAGGTGGATGATACATGGTTATCTAGTACATTTAAAACACTATACCATCTTACTGACCATAGGTCATAGTCATGATCACCATTTCTTACCCTTCACCTGGGCCAGATTTCATACCACAAGGAAGAAAGTAACAATATCTATTTTCTGTATATTTAGTTATCAAGGATTGCTCTCTCTCTCTGAAACCTTATTTCGTTCCATTGCTTCTACAGAAAAGTAAGACTG
The DNA here is from genome assembly GCF_011800145.1 of Mirounga leonina. NCBI lineage: Eukaryota > Metazoa > Chordata > Mammalia > Carnivora > Phocidae > Mirounga > Mirounga leonina. The sequence continues at coordinate 1,476,125 of NW_023270442.1, forward strand.
AAGCCATTATACTCTTATTGTAGAAGAGCAAAGTTTAAATGTCACTAATAATTGAGGTATTGTTTTCTTATTTTCATACTTCAATACATTTAATGGTTTAACATTTCTAAATTTTCTACTCTTTCAAATCAGTCTAGCCTCATCAAAATGTCATTTTTCTTCTAAAAAAACTTCCCATTTTTTCTAAGTATTTATGAGATAACATTATTTTAAAATTCAGTTTTTCTTATAACAGATGTCCCCAGAGGATATTTCTTTTCTTTGCTCAAGTTTTTATTTAAATTCCAGTTAATTAACATATAGTGTAATATTAGTTTCAAATGTAGAATTTAGTGATTCATTATTTACATACAACACCCAGTGCTCATCACAAGTGCCCTCCTTAATCCCCGTCACCCATTTAACCCATCCCACATCCACCTCCCCTTCAGCAACCCTCAGTTTGTTCTCTATAGTTAAGAGTCTGTTTTCTCATTTGCCTCTCTCTTTCTTTTTCACCTATGTTCATCGCTTTTTTTCTTAAATTCCATATATGAGTAAATCATGGTATTTGTCTTTCTCTGACTGACTTATTTCACTTAGCATAATACTCTCTAGCTTCATCCATGTCATTGCAAATGATAAGATTTCATTCTTTTTTATGGTTTAGTAATATTCCATTATATATATAGCACATCTTCTTTATCCATTCCTCAGATATTATTGAACTGTAATGTCTCCTCTTGGAATCAAATGGATCAAAATTTAAGGTGACAAGAGTGATATTATGATAATGTCTTGCTAATATAAGAGTATTCTTATACTATATTTCCTTTCTATGGCAGCCCTGTTTGTGGATTTTCCAGGTGGCATTCATCCTCATACATCAGTGATTAACTCTTAAAGGAAATGTAAACATAAATTTTCCCCAAAGTTTTCAGTGATGTTTATCATTGAAATACCTTTAAATTTCAATTCTTTAAGTTATTTACTTTTAAAAATATAACTTAATTCCTTTAATTTTTTATTTTTTTCTGGAAGAGAAAGACTGAAGTACTGAAATTTTATATGTTTTTTTCTTGTTTGTCTGTCTTGGATTAGGTCAAATGTGAATGTCTGAAGAATCTCTCAGTGGGGTCAGTAAGGATATGCCTGACATAGAAATATATGCCTGCAACTGATAAAAGTGTTATAAACTGAAATTTAGAATTGAAAATTATAAGCATATATGGGAGAATGAAAATAAAGCACTTGGGAGTGGATATGTAGTGTGGTCATAGGGAACTTGAGGAGATACAATTGATAATGGGACTCACCAGTGAGAGATGATTCAGTGAAGACATTTGAGAAAGAATGGTCAGAAAAAATTGGAGTAAAACCCTGATGCCTTGGAGTCATAAAAAGAAAGAGGACAGCATCACAATGTAGAAAGACATGCCAATGATATAAAATACTTCAGAGAGATTAAATAATAATTAAAATGTATCCATTTGAACAATCAGTAAGTTTATGGGGGTCACATTTATGAGTCATTCAATGGAATGGTAAAAATGGATGTTTAAATGCAGTAAGTGAAGAAAGCTGAGGAGGCGATGAACTGAATACATAGTTTAGATAACCTCCACTGGCAAACTAAATGTAGACAAGGAAATAGCAGAATACCTATTGGAGGAAGGAGGGGTATACCACTGAGGTTTTTTTTTTTTCAGCCTCATGGCATTGATATTTTATCTATTTAGGAGGAAGTGTGATCCCTGATAGAGAAAAAGTGGGTGGTAAGAGGGATTGCCTGCAAAAATAATCATGTAAGGGCGCCTGGGTGGCTCAGTTGGTTAAGCGACTGCCTTCGGCTCAGGTCATGATCCTGGAGTCCAGGGATCAAGTCCCACATCGGGCTCCCTGCTCGGCAGGGAGTCTGCTTCTCCCTCTGACCCTCCTCCCTCTCATGCTCTCTGTCTCTCATTTTCTCTCTCACAAATAAATAAAATCTTAAAAAAAAAAAAACAACATGTAGATTTTGACACAGTTACCCTCAGTAAAATTATAACCTAAAATTAATTACATAGAACTGATACTTACCAAGAATAAAGTATAAAAGAAGTTATGTACAAGATTCAGGTCTGGATTCTGACCTGACACATTTCCCTGTGTCAGAATACTTGCATACTAAATTTTAAAACTCTAAATAAAATGCAAATGGCACCACTCAGCCGGGCCCAAGCCTTCTCAGTAGCAGTGCCTGTGTCTTGGTGGTGGCCGTAGCCCAAAGTCATACTGGGGTTATACCATTTTTGTATTCCCTTAGGAAGGGGGCAGTGTGTATGACTGACTACAGTATCCACATTTGCACTTGGTGCTGGATGAACAATGGTGACATAAAAGCCTGAGGTTCTTTGACTACAGAAGACCAGATATTTATTCCAACTCAGATAGTCATGTAGGTCTTAAAGAATGGCTGTAGCAGGCTAGACCGATATCAGTGGGGGAAAGGCAGGCAATGAAGACTCAGACTTGAAGCACAAGAAGGATTCACCATACCATTCCTGGCATAAAAACAGAAGCAGCTATGTTATGTGGAAAAGGTAGTCTCTAGAAATTGTAGAGACAGCCAACTTTGTTGCTTATATTTACAATGGTCAATTAGTGACTATTTTAGAAGCTCTTTATGTCCTAGTAAGTGATTTTTTTTCATACTTTCTAAACAAAAAGACTAAATCTTCATGGGAAAATGAGGTGATTATTAAGCTGCCTGGGATCTACAATTACGGTCATTCATGCTTCAAAGAAAGAGAGGATCAGAGGATAGAAACTTTTAATACGTGTCTCACAAGTTAGTTGATCTGGGTTTGGTTTATTTTGAAGCATTTGTGGTCACTGTGTCTTTAATACTAATCTTTGTGGTAGTATCTTGCTCTAGATGTACAGACGTTTATATAACAATATGCTTACTCTGTAATTGGAGCATTTTCAGCATCTCATTTTATAAGTCTGGGTGTTTTTATTAAATACGTTTTTGTTGGAAAGTCTGTACTGGATATCCCTTGGCTCTTCTGCTTAGCTTTATAGTCTGTGTAAGCACAGAGATTAATTATGTCTAAATAGGGCCCTGGATATATTCAACACTTCCATGGTGATTCTATTATATTAGGTATTCTTTACAATTTCAGTTTTAACTAGTTTAGCTCTTCTTTTAAGAGGTGACAAGATGTGCCTACTGATGGTACTATGAGTGTTTATCTCACCATTTCATGCGAAAACACTAATATTTTTGTGCCTTTAAAGATGTCATTTTTTTCTACCAAGTCAGCCTATGTGTTTTCAAAAAGATGAAAAAGTAATGAATGACAATCTCTCTAATATGTATGCAATTCTTCATAATAATGAAAAAAATTAACTGGTGCAATTGAATAGCAAGCTGGAAAAAATCCCCTAGAGAAATGGAAATCTGATCGCATTATGAGAAAAAAATATTTAAAAGGCTAATCTGTAATTCTGCTACTAAATGAATTTGAATATCAAATGTGACTGAAAAAGCATTTTTCTTGTGTTAAGCAGAATTTTAGGATGTCCCTCATGACCTTACCTCAGGTGTTAGTCCCATGATTATGTCATGTTACATAGAAAAAGATGTTGCAGATGTAGGTAAGATTACTAAGGAGTCGACCATAAAGCAGAAATTATTCAGGTGGTGTTAATCTAATCACATGACCACTTTGAAGCAGAAAGTTTTCTCATTGTTGGCAGATGAAGTTAGAGAGATTTGAAGTACAAGAAGGATTTACCATGCCATTGCTGTCTTGAAAATGGAAGGAACATACAAAAAGAAATGCAGGTGACATTTAGAAACCAAAAGCAGATCCTGGCTGACAGCCAGACATGGAACAGGGACTTCAGTCCTAAAATGACAAGAAACTGAATTCAGCCAACAACCCGAGTAAGATTGAAAGAGAATTCTTCCCCAGAGTCTCCAGATAAGAACCCAGCATCCTGAGTCAACATTTGACTTTGGCCTTGGGTATAACTAAGCAGAGACCCAGCTGAGCTTGTCTGTACTTCTCATTAACAAAAACTGTGAGATAATAAAAGGAGTTGTTTCAAGTCATGAAGCTTATTTGTTACTCAGCAATAAAAAAAACTGAAATAGTCCCCAAACAACATTCTCTTAAGATAATCTTCCTATTTCCTAATTTAAAACAAGAACAATTGCCTTTCTTATAGTATAACAGGTCACAAAAATGACCTCAGTGTATGATTGGTTTCTATTTCTATTAGCATTTTATTATTCTAGAGATATTTTAAAGGTTGACTCCCTTACCAAAAATAAATACACTGATGGCAATTTAAGGAATCAACAAATACTTCATTTCCTCATTGGTGAAATAGCCATTGTAGAAGATGGAAATGCACTAGTAAGCTAAACCTCTTCACTGGTGAATTTGCATTTTCTTTGGTATTAAAACTTAAGGCAAAAAAAAAAAAAATGAATATCCACCCCTATATATATGATAGACTGCATTATTTCCCCAAGTTATTTCTATTCTGCCCAACCTTGCCATGGCTTTCTTGTTGGTTCATTATACTTTCATACACCTCATTAACTAAACATGAGACTTTGGCAGATGGAAAGAAAACAGAAGTAACAGTGGGTCAAATTCTGAAATAAAGCTGTAAGAAGCATGCCCAGTTTCCCTTAGTCCTCTTGGAGCTTTTGCTGCCTGCTGTGATGAAGCAGGTCCCAGGTGAATGTGGCAGCTTCAGCCTGGATTCTACCTTCAGCCGTGGTCCAACAATGAAGGCATACAAAGGTGACGTGGACTCACATCAAAGTCTGAAGTTCAGCCTAGCCCAGATGTACCTAGTTGACTGCAGATGAGATAAACTTAATCTCAATCAACATGTGTACTTCTTCTAAGTATGATATAAATGCTTGCATTGTAGCCATCAATATTTTGTGAGTTTTTGTAATACAGCATTATCTGTTTTTGTTTTGGGTGTTTGGTATTTTTAGCTTCCACTTATGAGTAGAATCATATGGTATTTGTCTTTTTCAGTCTGACTTATCTCACTTAGCATAATACCCTCTAGGTCCATCCATGCTCTTGAAAATGGCACAATCTCATCCTTTTAATGGTTGCATAATATTTCATTATATACATATATTAGATATCACGCACCACATTTTTTCCTTATCCATTTGTCTATTGATGGACACTAACATACAAAAAGCAGAATAAGACCTGTAAATACAGAGAACAAACTGATGGTCACCAAATGGGAGAGGAGTGGTTGGGCAATTGGTGAAGGAGAGAGGGAGATTTGGGCTTCCAGTTATGGAATGAATAAATCTCAGGAATAAAAAGCACAGCATAAGGACCACAGTCAGTGATACTGTAATGGCAATATAACAGGACAAGATAGATGGTAGCTACACTTGTGGTGAATATATCTTAAGGTGTAATCTTGTCAAATCACTAAGTTGTACACCCGAAACTATGTAACATTATGTGCCAACTATACTCAAATAAAAAGAAAATGTAATAAGAAATTTGATGAGTACAGTCTAATACCAGATATAATTTATGAAAAATATAAATGGTTTGGGTATGGAGAGCTATTATCAATTTTCTTATTGTAACAATAGGAATAATACTGCTTTTACTAGAGTTTAACCCTGACCTAACAGGAGAACATTAACGACTGAAGGCTCCATTTTAGTTTCTATTTTGATATTAATCCCCTTCAATTTAGCTTCCTCTCAATGATGTATAATACAAGTATAACCTTAGAGATAATTATTACCTAGTACAGAATGTTTTATAACTCTTTACAACATTATTCATATTTAAAGCATAAATTTATTTTCTTTTATTTGATGTTGATGGTTTAGTCATAATCACTTACCTTAAGGGAAAAGATATCTGTTTTTTCCTCAATATAATCATGGTAAACAATTATGTTATATATTAAATTATCCATAAATACTGAATTACTGAAACAAATACAACAACAAATGAGTAAGTGACATGGTAAATAAATACAGTTCTTGGCCATTAAAAACCGTCCGTGAAGACTGACAGTAACTATAATACATTACTCTTGTAATACATAATGATGATATACAAAATAATTTTATTAATGATAAATATATTTGAATTCAAATGACATGATTTTTCCCCTATTTTGAGTATCTAGCATTACGAAAAGTAGAAAAGAATTTTATGTAATAGAGCTACCGTATGCCAGAACAGAGAATTATCTTTAAAAATCAAAGATTATGCTCTGCTTCATTGCCCAAGTAATCAATTTCATAGTGTGACTATTTAGTCAGCTTTACAGATGAAGGTAGTACAGGGGAAAAGTTTAGAAATATATTATTAAGTCTACTTAAGAAAAATACATTTTAGAGTACAGTACTTAAGCTAAAAGTTTTATAATGTCTAATGGGAAACAAAGTGCACTAAAGACTAAGTTGAAAGAATGGATTTTGGCTATAGAGAAAAAAATAGATGAGTGTATTTAAAGAAAACTAAAGTCCAGCCAAATAAGCTATAATTATTTCATATTCTAGTCCTTTTCTGACACTTTTCTGAGATGGTAAATAAGTCTATGACATGCTTCTCTTAAACATAACAAACAAAAAGATTTTCCCGTAATACTTAGGATACATGGCACTAATTAGAACTATTTTGTAATACTGAGTATATATAAATATGAAGTGTAAACTTTTCACATATCATTGAAAATAAAAAATATACGAACATATGAAAATACATTAGAAGAGTGGAAAATTTTTATAGTACATAAAAATGTAACATACAGTAATGAGATATTTCAGAAAAATATTTTAAATATATCATGTGGTTGATACTACATTTTTAAGATTATATTAAGAAAAACAATGCTTTAATTTATTATTTTTTAAAGATTTATTTATTCATTTGAGAGACAGAGAGCATGAGCAGGAGGAAAGGGCAGAGGGAGAAGCAGACTCCTCACTGAGCAGGGTGACTGACATGGGGGCTCGATCCCAGGACCCAGGATCATGACCTGAGCCAAAAGCAGATGCTTAACTGACTGAGCCATCCAGGTGCCCCAATGTTTTCTTTTAAATAGCATAAATGGTAAATGATTTTGTGAAAAGCCCTCTTTTAACACAATAGTTTTTTTTTTTTTTTAAGATTTTATTTATTTATTTGAGACAGAGAGAATGAGAGAGAGCACATGAGAGGGGGGAGGGTCAGAGGGAGAAGCAGACTCCCTGCCGAGCAGGGAGCCTGATGCGGGACTCGATCCAGGGACTCCAGGATCATGACCTGAGCCGAAGGCAGTCGCTCAACCAACTGAGCCACCCAGGCGCCCCACAATAGTTTCTATACATTTGCAAAAAACTGAGAAAGAATAGACATTTACTTATACAATTAAAAAAAATTAATCTTAAAATGTTCACACTGCTAGAGAAAAGTTCCAAAGGAATTAAATATGTGCAAATATTTATATATGTAGACACATATTTATCTATCCAGTTAGAAAATGTTTAAGCATTTTAATCAATATTTTAATTGATCAAAATTAAATCAATAATTCAATTTTTCTTGTTTAGTTATTAAAGTCATAACAAAACATTCTAACATGTAATCAGTTTTCTTTCATCCTTTTGATCCAAAAATCATAGTTCACTCTTTTTTATTCAATAGAATCTGGAGAACTCAAGGAGACAACTTCATAAGCAAACTATGGTTTTTATTACAAGTTCTGCATCAAGTCCTATCTCAGAGAAATTTCTTGGTTCATAAATAAAATATGTTCTAAAAATGTGAAAAATCACAACCTTAACATTTCTCTTATAGGTATGGAGCAATTTTTAACCTCTTCTTTTTTATTATTTCTTTCTTTAATTATGCATTTATTTTTGCTTAATGTGAAATTTTTAAGTTTAGCTTTGTTTCTATTTAACTGCATAGTTAAGATATCTCTATCTATAGGAAATATCTTCTCTATACCTCTCTTTAACTTCAGAGTGCAAAATTTGTCTCTAGCTCCTCTAATCACATTGGACTAGTTATAAACGAATTGAATAAGCAATATATCATGCCATCTAATAAAAGCTTCCAAATTTCAGAAAAGATGAGAGTAGCATCTCTCAGACGTCTCATTGTTCATGATCTAACAGAAAGCTTAGTAAAGAATGAATCATGGAACACTACATCAAAAACTGATGATGTAATGCATGGTGATTAACATAACATAATAAAAAAAATTCAGTCAAAAAAAAAAAGAAAGCTTAGGGTATGAACGAGGAATACAGGTTGGCAGACTTCTCAGCCTTTTTTTTTTTTTTTTTAGCAAAAATAGACAGCCCTATTTGCCAGGGATTTCAGAAAGTGTCGAAACTGATTTTCTTTCATTTATTCACACATTGTAGAAATCTAGAAATTTAATCTATAATTAATTTTTTTAAAGATTTTATTTATTTATTTGACAGAGAGAGACGCAGCGAGAGCAGGAACACAAGCAGGGAGAGGGAGAGGGAGAAGCAGGCTTCCCGCTGAGCAGGGAGCCCGATGCGGGGCTCGATCCCAGGACCCCGGGATCATGACCTGAGCTGAAGGCAGACGCTTAACGACTGAGCCACCAGGCGCCCCTATAATGAAAAAAAAATTTTTTTTTAAAGATTTTATTTATTTGACAGAGAGAGACACAGCGAGAGAGGGAACACAAGCAGGGGGAGTGGGAGAGGGAGAAGCAGGCTTCCCGCCAAGCAGGGAGCCCGATGCGGGGCTCGATCCCAGGACCCTGGGATCATGACCTGAGCCGAAGGCAGACGCTCAACGACTGAGTCACCCAGGCGTCCCTATAATGAAAATTTTTGATCCAAAGTTGAAGAAGCTTTAATTTTAAGGTAGGCTTAACATTTTAGAAAGGAGTAAGAGTTTATTAAATATCTCTTTAGCTCACCTAATTAAGCCCACTTTCATCTAACTAGTTACTTGGTAATCTCTGGACAAATATGCTCTAAATCAACAAATTTGCTAAAGTCTTTTTATGTATATTTCAAATTCCAATATGATAAAAAAAATATCTTTTAGAAAATGTCCTGAGATGTTTGTTGTGATGAGACAGACAGACAGAAGCAACTTTAAGTGCCCCGGCAGAATAAGTTAATTTTATTTTGTATAATTAAAAGTAAATCACCTTAGGGGCTTGAACAGTCATATCTAATGCTCCATTGCAGGGCAAGACCTAGCTTTGGATGTCTGCATGTAACTATACACGGCTAGTGCTCCATTTAGAAATCCATTTGTAATTAAGAAATATTTTTTTTTGAGAACCATAAGAAAACCAGTATTTCTCTAATATGCAGGCACATTCCAGGAGCTATGTTATTGTTTAAGGTTTTATTGTCAATGTAATATAGTAAAACAATTAAGAACAATATTAAATACTGTAAAGCATTAAAAGAACTGGAGATTATTTTAACATAGAAAAGATTTCATATAGGGTATATAAATTGAATTATAATTCCATAGATAAGAGGGATTTGGAAAAGTGAAGAAGATAAATAACATTCTAGATAACAGCATACTCTAATGTAAATGGAAAAAGTTTGATATGTGAGTAAAATGACATAATAAAAATTTGAAAACCCCAATACCATCAAATCAAAGCAAATACATTATACTGACTGATAGTAAGCTCTAGTGGAAAGTGGTAGATTTGTAACTATATACTTTCCATTTTTCCTTTTTCTAGTAATAAAACCTCTTTCCTGGTGAGAGTTAGTACATTGTCTTTACCTGATACAAGGAAGAATAAGTGAGCCAGATCTAGCCAAATATCCTAGTCGTCTGGACAAAGTGATTTGTTCATAGAAAAGTGAACACAAATATGTCAATCAGACTTCCTCTATGATTTCCGATTCTGAGAAAAAAAGAATTGCTGAGATTTCTGGAGATAGATATAGTCTTGGAAAGATCAGTTTGCCACCTGTCTTGGCCTTATTTGGCACCTTTAATATTTCCATCTAAATTTTTGTTTAAATCCAGACCTCTGCATGAAAAAGGAACTAAAATCAAAGAAAATGAAGCCCAGAGGTAGAGAAAAAGGTGCCAACATCATTTTAGCATTTGAACTTATCCTTACCTGACTTTTCAGTTATATAACACAAAAACATATCCTTCTTACTTTTGTTTCTTTAACATGCAACTAAAATAGGTTTTAAACTTGGAATGGTTATAAATATAGGCAAAAATTTGGTCATGGAGTTGAGAAGGTGTTTAGTGTATTTAATCAGTAATAATGATGTCACTTTTTAAACATTTTCCAGGATAGTAGTGTACATACTGAGTAAATGCCTTCCTTATACTCAGGAAGGTGAGTGTCAAGTGGCCAAGTGTCTTCCTAGAATACAGAAAGTGGTCAATCAATGTTTCTGGAATAAATGAGGAATTGAATGGCCATGCTATAAAAACAAATTAAATACAGCTTAATCCCCTGGTTCAATGAAAGTGTTTTTATGTTCTTTTTCTTCTCTTATTCTCTCTGCTGTGTTCTTAGTTATTTCTATCCTAGTACAGAAGGTTTAGCTACTCTACTAATATATTTGAGTGAAGAAATAATACAAAAAAAAAGTCTATATATGACAAGGGAACTATCTTAATGTTTGTGTTGGACAAAAAACAACAGACCTAATAGAATAGAAAGATCATCCATTCTCTAAAATTGTAGCAAGGGGAAAACAACAACAACAACAACAACAAAAAACACCAGTACTGTTTGGTTGATAGTCTGATATATATCTGAGTGTTTAATTATCAGAACAATGAATAAACTTTTATTTTGTAGAAAATAGAAAGTAACTGCAGGATAATTAATGACATCATAAAATAAACAGAATAATGAACAAAATATTGGCATCATTTTGATGATGCCAGGTTTTAAGATAATCAACCTTGCAGCTTCTGCCAGAGAATGAAGTGTGTGTGTGTGTGTGTGTGTGTGTGTTTGTACACACTCAAATGTTGAAAAAGGTACTTTCTAGGTTTAGGAGAGAGCAACTTGAATATATTTTATTGTTAGCATTTCTCTGCTAGTTTAGTCTAAATTCAAGAGTTATATGTGGTGGGGCACCTGAGTGGCTCAGTCGTTAAGCATCTGCATGATTACAGGTCATGATTACAGGGTCGTGGGATCGAGCCCCGCATCGAGCCCCGCATTGGGCTCCCTGCTCCGCAGGAAGCTTGCTTCTCCCTCTCCCACTCCCTCTGCTTAGGTTCCCTCTCTTGCTGTGTCTCTCTCTGTCAAATAAATAAATAAAATCTTTAAAAAAAATGAGTTATATGTGTTTTTTTCTTCTAATCGCTCTGATGCAATATCAAAGTAAGAGTATAATCAACAAAGCTGATAGATCTGCCTATAAAAGTCTTGAAAAATTTGTAGATTAGAAGTCTGGTCAGGCTTATCTGCAACCTCTGCAAAGGGCCTTACAAGGCCTAAGCAAGGAGTCTACTGGGTTCCTATCTGGAGGGATCTGCTTCCAAGCTCATTCAGATTGTTGGCAGAATTCAGACCTTCTTGCTTGTAGGAGTGAGGTTCTGGTTTCCTTTCTGGTTGTCAACCAGAGACACTCTCAGATTTTATAGGCCTACTGAATTCCTGGTCACATGGCAACCTCCATCTTCCAGCCAGCATTGGTGGATTGAATCCTCTTCGTGCTTCAAATCTCTCTGACTTCTTCTGTCACCAGCCTGAGAAGACTTTCCACTTTGTAAGGATGGGATTAGATTATGCCCACTCAGACAACGTCTCTACCTAAAGTCACCAAATTAGTAATCTTAACTACACCTGCAAAATCCCCTTTTGCCATACAATATAAAATAATCACTGGTATAATGCCAGAGGCAAAGGTTACAAAGCCAACTTTTTTTTTTTTTTTCCAATTATGGTAAGAACACTTAACATGAGATGTACACTCTTAACAAATACTTAAGCCCACAATATAGTATGGTTCACTATATGGCAGTATTGTACAGCAGATCTCTAGAACTTAATCATCTTGTAAAACTGAAATTTTATTCCTGTTGAGCAACAAATTCCCATTTCCCCTGGCAACCATCATTCTACTCCCTGCTTCTTTAGATTTGACTATTTCAGATACCTCATTTAAGTGGATTCATGTAGTATTTGTCCTTCAGTGACTGGTTTACTTCACTTAGCATAAAGTCCTCTAAATTCATTCATTATGTTGCTGCATAATGACAGGCTTTTCTTATTTTTAAAAGCTGAATAAAATTCCATTGAATATACGTACCACTTTCTTTATCCATTCATTCATAGGTTGTTTCCATACCTTGGTTACTGTGGATAATGCTACTGTGAACAGGGGCATGCAGATAACTCTTTGAGGTCCTGATTTCAATTTTTGTTGGAATATACCCAGAAATGGGATTGTTGGATTACAAGATGATTCTATTTTTAATTTTTGAGGTGCCTCCATAGTATTTTCTGCAGTGGATGCAGCACTTTACATTCCCACCAACAGTGTACAAAGATTCCAGTTTTTCCATTTCCTCACAAACTCTTGGTGTTTTTTTGTTTTGTTTTGTTTTGAATAAAATAGCCATCCTAACAAGTGTGAGGTGATGTCTCATTGTGATTTTGAGTTGTATTTTCCTGATGACTAGTGATGTTAAGCACCTCTTCATGTACCCTTTGGATATTACCATGTCTTGTTTTGTTATAATGTCTGTTCAAATTCTTTGTCCATTTTTAAATTGAGTTATTTGTTTCTTTACTCTTTTTTTTTTTTAAGATTTATTCTATTTGTTTGAGAGAGACAGAGAAAGAGAGCATGAGTCGGGGGGAAGGAGGGGCAGAGGGAGAAGCAGACTCCCCGTTGAGCAGGGAGCTTGATGCAGGGTTGGATCCCTGGACCCTGGGATCATGACCTGAGCTGAAGGCGGACACTTAACCGACTGAGCCACCCAGGCACCCTGTGTTTCTTTGCTCTTGAGTGTAGGGGTTGCTTATATGTTTTGGAGATTGAACTTTTATCAGATACGTAGTTTGCAAATATTTTCTCCCATTCCCTGGGTTATCTTTAAATCTATTGTTTCCTTTGCTGTACAGGAGATTTTAACTTGATGTAGTCCCACTTACCTGTTTTTGCTCTCATTATCAACGCTTTTGCTGTCATATTCAAGAAATCATTGCCAAGACCAATGTTATGAGGATTTTCCCCATGCTTTCTTCTAAGAGTTTTGTAGTTTCATAAACTGAATTTAAGTCTTTAGTCCATTTTGACTTGATTTTTGTGTAGTCTATGATGAAGCTCCAAGTTCAATCTTTTGCATGTGAATATCGTTTTCCCAAAACTATTTGTTAAAGAGACTATCTTTTCCTCATTATATAGCTTTGGCCCCCTTGTCAAAAATCATTTAGTCATATATACATAGGTTTATTTCTGGGCTCTCTGTTTCATTGACTGTATGTCTGTCTTTATGCCAGTACCATACTATTTTGATTACTGTAGCTTTGTAACGTGTTTTTTTTTTTTTTAAATATTTATTTATTTATTTATTTGAAAGGTAAAGAATGAGACAGAGAGAGAGCATGAGAGGAGGGAGGGTCAGAGGGAGAAACAGACCCCACTGAACAGGTAGCCTGATGTGGGACTCAATTCCAGGGCTCCAGGATCATGACCTGAGCTGAAGGCAGATGCTTAACCAACTGAGCCACCCAGGCGCCTGCTTTGTAACATGTTTTGAAGTCAGGAAGTATGAGTCTTCAAGCTTTTTTTTTTTATGTTTTCTTGTTTTGTTTGTATTTGTTTGTGCTTTTTTAAAGCTATTCTAAGTACTTTGTGATTCCATATGAATTTTAAGGTTGTCTACTCTATTTTTCTATAAATGCCATTGGGATTTTGATAGGCATAGCACTGAACAAGGTCCATCTTAAGATTCTGCCTGATATAAGGACAATGCATTTTCAGACAGGTTCTGATGTTCAAATTGATTTAATAACAGAACTGTTTAATCTTCCTAAAAAAATCATATTTCTATTTCTTTAGGAGATATTTTTTTTTATCAGTTTTCTGATTCATTCCACAGGTTAAATTGTCTTCATTTTCTTAAAGAATTCCATATATATTAGAAAGATTTCCATTCATTCATTTTCAGCTTTTATTAAAAAAAAAACTTGCTAGATGATAAGTGACAACTTTAGAAGCATAAAAATATTCTTATGATGATGGTAAAGAAGCTATTAAAGCATAAAACCATCAACAGGCATAATTGCTAGTCCTTTAGGAAATAGCTGAACAAATTAACCTGATGTTATAAAGAATATGTAAAAATCTTATGGTTCACATTCCTTCAAAATTTGTCTATAAAATATGAAGATATTTGTTGTAGTCCTCATTTAACCCTGCATAATTGGTAATTAAAAAAAATTATAGTTATTTAGTAGGATTGTAAATAATTATTCTCAGTATAGGGAGGTTCAAATATAGCAAGTTAAACAGACCACAGAATTTTCAAGAAGAAATGCAAATATTAATATTTTGTCTGAAATGACACTTGTCATCAAGTTGATAAAACTATTATTTTTCAACAAAATTAGAATTACCATTAGCTACTCATAAATGTTTACTTTTTACACTTTTTGATCAAAAGGGTTAATTCAAAGATATTTTACTAGAAATAAGATTTTAACGATTATGGAAGATAAGTTCAATAGTGGATATCTATTGTTTGAAGAGATATATGTGAACAATAATTATAATTTTTGAGTAACACCAAATATTTATATAGGTCATTGAGTATTTTTACACACTCAATAGGTTAAATGAGTCATGCAATAAGTAAATTAATCATATTAATCAAAGAATGCAAATTACATTGTGAAACTTAACACTTGCATAGATTACAGCTGCAAGTTCCCAAGTTCAGTCAAATTTGCACTGCTAGTAGAAATTAGAAAGAAGTAGAAAAAAATGCAGTCATAAACATTGAGTAATCCTCAAACACATGTATTTGTAATATACATGGGTCGTATTTGTCAGGAGTTAAGTCTTGTCCTTGATTATTTTTATTCTTTTTTTGTTTGTTTGTTTTTGCACTGTCTCACAAGACTAGTTTAAAGGTATGGATGTGCAAATGATGCCTGTTTCCAAAAAAAATGGTAAAATACCAGATAAAGAAGACCTGAGGTGATATTGAATGTATGTTAAAAATATAAAATATTATTAACCTAGAGGTATTAATTGCACTATATTAATTTTTGGTCACTTATTTTAAGCCTTATTCTAATTGGTGTGTCTTAGTATATGAACGAATGCATATTTATACATGTTTATAAATATACATATGTATTGAAAGATTTGCATACACACATATTTATGAGTTAGAGTGAAAGGAAGAATAGCCCTCTGAAAGATTGTAGATAATACTTAAATTCCTAATTGGCAGTTTACAGTGAATACAATTGAATACTATATTCATTTTTTTTTTAAAGATTTTATTTATTCTAGAGAGAGAGAGTGTGCACTGGGGGAGGGGGAGAGGAAGAGGTAGAGGGAGAGAGAGAATCTCAAGCAGACTCTGTAGAGCCCCACATGGCGCTCTATCTCACAACCCGGAGATCATGACCTAAGCCAAATCAAGAGCTGGATGCTCAACTGACTGAGCCACCTAGGTGCCCCTAGGGTATTCATTTCTGTGTAAATCAGTTCAATTGTAAAAGTTTTTATAGGCTGTTTCAAAAATTTTTTAGTAAAAACTTACATTTATCCAGCAAAGTAAGGGAACAACTAATTTTGACTTTTATTTTACCCAGTAACGTATTGTATTATCAAAATATTCAATTTTTAAGTAAATAACATTCAAAATTCCTATATAAATTTATTCATAATTGAATATGGTGGAAGCACCATTGCATTAATCCTTAATGACTGAATTATATGGAAGACTTGACAGCTCTCTTTCTAGTTGGATATTTACATGTGAATTACCAGGAAATTATAGGCTAGTCAAAAATTGTCTACTATTGGTAAGGTAGAATGCTTGAACTATCAGATAAATTCAGTTTATATAAAGAGTGAACCAAAATGTCAGTCTAAATATAGAGCCACTATAGTTCCTGAATTATATCCCTTTTCTGTCTTAAGTTAGCAATTTAATAGAATAATTGGCTAGATTTAGAGCTATTAAAGCACAACCTTAAAGAAATAATTTTAATTCTTGATAGCATAGGTAGACACATTCATTAGTAATAAAAGTGGCAGGATCTATTATTGAATTAAAGGACAGAATATAGTGAATTATGGAAAAAGTATAATAAAGGTGGTCTAAAATTCTCAATGGAAATATGCATTTGCATATCTTAAGATCTGAGGAAATGTATTTTAAAATGTTCAGCAAATAATATGGAAAATAAAAATGAAAGAATAGAAAAGTTGAAATACATTTGGTCTATCCTTTTACTTTGTCATACATATTTAGTTAAATATGAAAGTGTCACCAGTCACAATAAACCACCACCACCAAGAATCCCAAGGTGATTTGATTATAACAATCTGAGTGTTTCATAAATAGCTATATATTTTATCATCTCAAAAATTGTTTGAGTATATTCATTTAATAATTTAGATTTAATATATTCACTTTTTTTTTTTTTTTTTAAGATTTTATTTATTCATTTGACAGAGAGAGACACAGCGAGAGAGGGAATACAAGCAGGGGGAGTGGGAGAGGGAGAAGTAGACTCCCCGCTGAGCAGGGAGCCCGATGTGGGGCTCGATCCCAGGACCCTGGGATCATGACCTGAGCCGAAGGCAGACGCTTAATGACTGAGCCACCCAGGTGCCCCTCAAGTCAGTGTTTTACTTGGTAAACATGTCTGAGACCATGCATCCCTGGCTGCTAAGCACCATGGCGGACAGGGCTAGAAAGGTAACAGCTTTAGTTTGAGCAGGGGGCAAAGACAAGGCAGCACTTTACAGCTACATTGTAACTAGATCCTGCATCTTAATATATTCACTTAATAATTATGTGCTTAGTTTCTTCAAAGTATGAGCTCTTTTTCAGTATTAGCTCTGCTTCTTAATTCAGTGAAGTGAACTTTGGATCCAAAGTTGATGCTACAACTCTTTCCGACCATCCTCCTATCAAAAGATCAGGTAAAAATAATGATGACTGAACTGATAAGGCCAATCAACTTTTACATTGCTTCAATTAACTATGCACATGCTCCCTATTTACCCTTAAACAAGATATAGCAAGTCATTTTAACTGCCAGTAAAATAGTATAGAGTAAAACACAAAAGTAGCAATTAAGAAATATCAATTTTATTGTTTCTTGAAAGAATGTAATGAATATATGATTTAAGGACTTGGGTTTTTCTTAGTGAATTTCAAACGTTAATATAATATTCACTATGAAAACTTATTTCCATTTATGAAACAACACTTGGAAATGGTAAAATAGTTAGGGAAAGTTCATTAAAAAGGAGATATTTTATCGCTTCTGGAAGTCAAGCATTAGGATGTGCACTCTATGCCCTTTGCTTAATCTCATTGCCTGTCAGCTTCGCTTTTTCCATATCAGCAATATAACTCTCAGAATATTAGTTACCCAGGAGGCTTTATTTCATATCATAGAAGCTCTCTGATTTATATAATCACAGAGATTTCCTATGTAAGGTCAGTTATTATGTTATGTGTCACATCTCTTAAAAATTAAATATAGCCATCTTTATCTTTCTGCTTCACCTAAGTAGTCAGTGTGTCATGCTTATTACCCAGCACATAAATTGCTCTTTGAAATGAATTGGATTTATTTGGCTTAACAAAAAAAAAAAACTTTGATATTTAAATTAAACACAACCTTAATTAAATTTGTACTTTAAGAGGAAAAGCAATGATCCTTCACTATTACTAGAGGGAAATAGTTGTAATCATGCCCACTATTTCAGAGATGATCCAATTTTACTTTTACCTATTAGTAAGAAATATGTCAATATTCTGGCAACTGCTTTACAAGTTACCTGTACATTTATTTTTATCAAATCTCTGTGTTAATTTCCAGTGTAAACACTAACTTTTGTTTATAAAATTATAAAACTTATATAATTATAAAAACTTTAGTCTTTATTTGATGAAGATTTTTCTAATTGTTCTTAACTAATTTTAATGTAATTAAGGTTTTAAATAATATTTCATTCCATAACACAAAATTAAAATGTTTTCAATAAATTAAAACAAAATAAAATGTTTTAACATTATATATACATCTTAAGTGACCACTGTGACTATATGATTTGGGAATGGAAATTTAAACCTTATCTCGATTCTTTTATAAATATGTGCCTATAGGCTTGTCACTCAGCACAGAGCCTGAAATATTGTAATCAATCAAAATAGCTATAGCTTAATTAATCTTCCTTTAATTATAAAATATTTTATATAAAAACTGCCTTAGATTTCCTTGACAGTCCAGTTGTATTGTTTTATTTTAAATTTGTCCCAATTTATTTTTAATCTGTACTTCCAATGATAATTTCTACTTCAGTTCACTAAACTTTGAGTGTTAAATGTATAAAAATGGGTAAGAAATCAGAGATTATAATCATAGAATTGTATAATTGTTATGTATCCTAAAGATCATCTCATCCAGCACCTTCATCCATGAGACAGAGACTAGTTACATAAAGCCTATCTAGTTATAAGCAGACTATTGATTAGAACTAAGTTATAATGGTGACAATAAAGCAATCCATCTAGAAGACCAAACTGCCCTACAACATATACAACTCTTAAACTTCCATTAATTTCTTTATAAAAATATAGTGTATATTTTTTGATGAATAATTATAAATTATTGAAAATTTTTATTCTATTAATTTGGTAGAAAATGCATATGTACTTCATCACATTTTTCTGTTTTTTAATTTTAATTATGTTTATTTTATTATGTTTAATTTTATTTTATGTTTATTTATAATATTATGTTTATTACATCATTAGTTTTTGATGTAGTGTTCCATGATTCATTGTTTGCATATAACACCCAGTGCTCCATGCGGTACGTGCCCTCTTTAAGACCCATCACCAGGCTAACCCATCCCCCAACACTCCTCCCCACTAGAACCCTCAGTTTGTTTTTCAGAGTCCATAGTCTCTCATGGTTCGTCTCCCCCTCTGACCCTCCCCCCTTCATTTTTCCCTTCCTACTATCTTCTTCTTTTTTTTTTTAAACATATAATGTATTATATGTTTCAGAGGTACAGGTCTGTGATTCAACAGTCTTACAAAATTCACAGCTCTCACCATAGCCCATACCCTCCTCAATGTCTATCACCCAGTCACCCCATGCCTCCCACCCCCCACTGCTCCAGGAACCCTCACTTTGATTCCTGAGATTAAGAATTCCTCATATCAGTGAGGTCATATGATACATGTTTCTCTCTGATTGACTTATTTCGCTCAGCATAATACCATCCAGTTCCATCCACATTATTGCAAATGGAAAGATTTCATTTTTTTTTTTTGATGGCTACATAATATTCCATTATATATATATACACCACAACTTCTTTATCCATTCATCTGTCGATGGACATCTTGGCTCTTTCCATAGTTTGGCTATTGTGGACATTGCTGCTATAAACATCAGGGTTCATGTACCCCTTCGGATCACTATATTTCTATGTTTGGGGTAAATACCCAGTCATGCAATTACTGGATCATACGGCAGCTCTATTTTCAACTTTCTGAGGAACCTCCATACTGTTTTCTAGAGTGGCTGCACCAGCTTGCATTCCCACCAACAGTGTAGGAGGGTTCCCCTTTCTCCGCATCCTCGCCAACATTGTTGTTTCTTGACTTTTAATTTTAGCCATTCTAACTGGTGTGAGGTGATATCTCATTGAGGTTTTCATTTGGATTTCCCTGATGCCCAACGATGTTGAGCACTTTTTCATGTGTCCGTTGGCCATTTGGATGTCTTCTTTGGAAAATGTCTGTTCATGTCTTCTGTCCATTTCTTGATTTGATTCTTTGTTCTTTGGGTGTTGAGTTTGATAAGTTCTTTATAGATTTTGGATACTAACCCTTTATCTGATATGTCATTTGCAAATATCTTCTCCCATTCTGTCAGTTCTCTTTTGGTTTTGTTGACTGTTTCCTGTGCAAAAGCTTTTTATCTTGATGAAGTCCCAATAGTTCATTTTTGCCCTTGCTTCCCTTGCCTTTGGCGATGTTTCCAGGAAGAAGCTGCTGCGGCTGAGGTCGAATAGGTTGCTGCCAGTGTTCTCCTCTAGGATTTTGATGGGCTCCTGTCTCATGTTTAAGTCTTTCAACCATTTTGAGTCTATTTTCTGTGTGTGGTGTAAAGAAATGGTCCAGTTTCATTCTTCTTCATGTGGATGTCCAATTTTCCCAACACCATTTGTTGAAGAGACTGTCTTTTTTCCATTGGACATTCTTTCCTGCTTTGTCGAAGATTAGTTGACCATAGAGTTGAGGGTCCATTTCTGGGCTCTCTATTCTGTCCCATTGATCTATGTGTTTGTTTTTGTGCCAGTACCATACTGTCTTGATAATGACAGCTTTGTAATAGAGCTTGAAGTCCAGAATTGTGTCTGGCTATTCGGAGTCTTTTCTGGTTCCATACAAATTTTAGGATTATTTGTTCCATTTCTTTGAAAAAAGTTGATGGTATTTTGATAGGGATTGCATTAAATGTGTAGATTACTCCAGGTAGCATTGACATCTTCACAATATTTGTTCTTCCAAGCCATGAGCATGGAACATTTCTTTGTGTCTTCCTCAATTTCTTTCATGAGTATTTTATAGTTCTCTGAGTACAGATTCTTTGCCTCTTTGGTTAGATTTATTCCTAGGTATCTTATGGTTTTGGGTGCAATTGTAAATGGGATCAACTCCCTAATTTCTCTTTCTTCTGTCTTGTTGTTGGTGTATAGGAATGCCACTGATTTCTGTGCATTGATTTTATATCCTGCCACTTTACTGAATTCCTGTATGAGTTCTAGCAGTTTTGGGGCGGAGTCTTTTGGGTTTTCCACATAAAGTATCATATCATCTGCAAAGAGTGAGAATTTGATTTCTTCTTTGCCAATTCATATGCCTTTTATTTCTTTTTGTTGTCTGATTGCTGTGGCTAGGACTTCTAATACTATGTTGAGTAGCAGTGGTGATAGTGGACATCCCTGCCGTGTTCCTGACCTCAGGGGGAAAGCTTTCAGCTTTTCTCCATTGAGAATGATATTAGCTGTGGGTTTTTCATAGATGGCTTTTATGATATTGAGGTATGTGCCTTCTATCCCTATACTCTGAAGAGTTTTGATCAAGAAAAGATGCTGTACTTTGTCAAATGCTTTTTCTGCACCTATTGAGAGGATCATATGGTTCTTCTTCCTTCTTTTATTAATATATTGTATCCATTGATTGGTTTGTGGATGCTGAATCAACCTTGCAACCCAGGATTAAATCCCACTTGGTCATGGTGAATAATCCTTTTAATGTACTGTTGGATCTTATTGGCTAGTATCTTGGTGAGAATTTTTGCATCCATGTTCACCAGGGAATATTGGTCTGTAATTCTCCTTTTTGATGGGTTCTGTGTCTGATTTGGGGATCAAGGTAATGCTGGCCTCATAGAATGAGTTTGGAAGTTTTCCTTCCTTTTCTATTTTTTGGAACAGTTTCAGAAGAATAGGTATTAATTCTTCTTTAAATGTTTAGTAGAATTCCCTTGGGAAGCCATCTGGCCCTGGGCTCTTGTTTGTTGAGAGATTGTTGATTACTGCTTCAATTTCCTTAATGGTTATAAGTCTATTCAATTTTCTATTTCTTCCTGGTTCAGTTTTGGTAGTTGATACATCTCTAGGTATGCATCCATTTCTTCCAGATTATCTAATTTGCTGGCATATAGTTGCTCATAATATGTTCTTATAATTGTTTGTATTTCTTTGGTGTTGGTTCTGATCTCTCCTCTTTCATTCATGATTTTATTTTTTGGGTCATTTCTCTTTTCTTTTTGATAAGTCTGGTCAGGGGTTTATCAATCTTATTAATTCTTTCAGGAAACCAGCTCCTCATTTTGTTGATCTGTTCTACTGTTCTTTTGTTTTCTATTTCATTGATTTCTGCTCTATTTCTCTTCTCCTCCTGGGTTTAGGCTTTGTTTGTTGTTCTTTCTCCAGCTCCTTTAGGTGTAAGGTTATGTTGTGTATTTGAGACCTTTCTTGTTTCTTGAGAAAGGCTTGTATTGCTATATACTTTCCTCTTAGGACTGCCTTTGCTGTATCCCAAAGATTTTGAACAGTTGTGTTTTCATTTTCATTGGTTTCCATGAATTTTTTTAATTCTTCTTTAATTTCCTGGTTGACCCATTCATTCTTCAGTAGGATGCTCTTTAGCCTCCATGTATTTGAGTTCTTTCCAACTTTCCTCTTGTGATTGAGTTCTAGTTTCAAAGCATTGTGGTCTGAAAAGATGCAGGAAATGATCCTAATCTTTTGGTACCAGCTGAGACCTGATTTGTGACCTAAGACATGATCTATTCTGGAGAATGTTCCATGGGCACTAGAGAAGAATGTGTATTCTGTTGCTTTGGGATGGAATGTTCTGAATATATCTGTGAAGTCCATTTGGTTCAGTGTGTCATTTAAAGTCTATTTCCTTGCTGATCTTTTGCTTAGATGATCTGTCCATTTCAGTGAGGGGGGTGTTAAAGTCCCCTACTATTATTGTATTGTTGTCAATGTGTTTCTTTGATTTTTTTTTTAATTATTTGGCTTATATAATCGGCTGCTCCCATGTTAGGGGCATAGATATTTACAATTGTTAGATCTTCTTGTTGGATAGACCCTTTAAGTAGGATATAGTGTCCCTCATCTCTTATTATAATGTTTGGTTTAAAATCTAATTTGTCTGATATAAGGATTGCCACCCCAGTTTTCTTTTGGTGTCTATTAGCATGGTAAATTGTTGTCCACCCCCTCACTTTCAATCTGGAGGTGTCTTTGGGTCTATCATGAGTCTCTTGCAGACAGCTTATCAAAGGGTCTTGTTTTTAATCCAATCTGATAGCCTGTGTCTTTTGATTGGGGCATTTAGCCCATTTACATTCAGGGTAACTATTGAAAGATATGAATTTAGTGCCACTGTATTGCCTATAAGGTGACTGTTACTGTATATTGTCTCTATTCCTTTCTGGTCTATGTTACTTTTAGGCTGTCTCTTTGCTTAGAGGACCCCTTTCAATATTTCTTGTAGGGCTGCTTTCGTTTTTGTAAATTCCTTTAGTTTTTGTTTGTCCTGGAAGCTTTTTACCTCTCCTTCTATTTTCAATGACAGCTTAGCTGGATATAGTATTCTTGGCTGCATATTTTTCTCACTTAGTGCTCTGAATATATCTGCCAGTCCTTTCTGGCCTGCCAGGTCTCTGTGGATAGGTCTGTTGCCAATCTAATGTTTCTACCATTGTAGGTTACAGACCTCTTGTCCCAAGCTGCTTTCAGGATTTTCTCTTTGTCTCTGAGGCTCATAAGTTTTACTATTAGATGTCGGGTGTTGACCCATTTTTATTGATTTTGAGGGGCATTCTCTGTGCCTCCTGGATTTGATGCCCGTTTCCTTCCCCAAATTAGAAAAGTTCTCTACTCTAATTTGCTCCAGTATACCTTCTGCGCCTCTATCTTTCTTCTTCTGGGATTCAAATTATTCTAACATTGTTTTGTCTTATGGTATCACTTATCTTTTGAATTCTCCCCTCATGATCCAGTAGTTGTTTATCTCTTTTTTTTTTCAGCTTCTTTATTTTCCATCATTTGGTCTTCTATATCACTAATTCTCTCTTCTGCCTCATTTATCCTAGCACTTAGAGCCTCCATTTTTTATTGCACTTCATTAATAGCCTTTTTGATTTCAACTTGGTTAGATTTTAGTTATTTATTTCTCCAAAAAGGGTTTCTCTAGTATCTTCCATGCTTTTTTCAAGCCCAGCTAGTATATTTATAATCGTCATTCTGAACTCTAGTTCCAACATCTTACTAATGTCCATATTGATTAGGTCCCTGGCAGTCGGTACTGCCTTTTGTTCTTTTTTTTTTTTTTTTTTTTGAGGTGATTTTTTCCATCTTGTCATTTTGTCCAGAAGAGAATAGATGAATGGGAGAACAAAATGCTAACAGGGTAACAATGACCCCAGAAAAATATACACTAAACAAATCAGAAGAGGCCTGAAACCCAGAGAAAAGAAAGGGAAAGAAAGAAAAAAAAAAAGAAAAAGATAAAAAAAAAATGAATATGATCAAATATGATCAGGCTGGTGAATAGATCAGTGTCACACACTAGATTTTGGGTGTATTTTGCTCTGTTAGAAGAAAGTGCCACCCAAAATTTTAAAGAAAGAAAAACTTATATATGTACAAAAATAAGGGTAAATATGATGAAGGGATGGACCATGACTTCCAGAAAGTGGTCGCTTTTCTATTCAGAGAGTTGCTGTTATTCTTTTCTTCAATCTCCTTTTAAGTTCCTAGGTGTTCAGAATGGTTTGATACCTATCTAGCTGAATTCCTGGGACCAGATGAAATTTAGGTCTCCTACTCCTCTGCCATCTTGCTCCTTCTATCCATCACATTTTTCTTAATCCCTTCCTTTTTTCACTCCCACTGATTACAGAAAAGAGCAACTAAGTATATTTATTTGTCTGAATTAGTTCCATTGTATGTGTAGTTGTTGGGAAATTACCATCTGTTGAATTTGTCATTATAGGAATTCAGAACATAATTTATATAAAATTGAGTTAATTATCAATTGTATAGCAAATTATCGTTGACCTCTCTGGCTTATCACAGCATTTATTATCTCAGTTCCTGTGGGTCAGGAAGCTAGGTGTTGCCTAGTGGGTCTGATGACTTTGGTTACCCAAACAGCTACCTTCAAGGCCTCTGAAAAGAGCAGTCATTTCAAGACCCTCTGTAGAAAGAACCCTTTCAAGCTCACTCATGTGGTTGTTGGCAGGATTCAGTTTTTTGCATGCTGTTAGCCAAAATCCTCCTTTGTCTTCTTGCTTTGTGGATATTTTCACAGGAAATTCACCTTTTAAAACATGGTTGCCTTCATCAGAGTGAGCAAGCAAAAAGGTGAGAGAGAGAGAGAGAAAGGGAACACAATGGAAGTCACAATCTTTTGTAGTCTAATCTTAGAAGCAACATAATATAACTTTTGCCATTTTATATTTATTAGAAGCAAGTCACTAGTTCCTGTCTATATGCAAACTCAGGGTTTTTTACATAGGGTATAAACAGCAGGGGGTGGAGAACATTGGGATCTATTTCAGAAGCTGCCTACCACAGAGACTGTAAATGAGGAAGTGGTTTTACCAATGTCTTAACTCTTCATATAATCTTCCCACATTCATCTAGAAGTAGCTTTCTTAAAAAAATGACCAAGGTGTTTTACTCTACATACTTAAATTTTTTTGCTTGATACATTTTTAAAAAATTGTTGAGTTTCATGCTACTCAATGAAACAACTTTTTGAGACAAATGAAATACTTATAGAAGATGATATTTAAGTAATGGTAAGCATATAGGATGTACTTTATAGTCCCAATTTTAAGTTGAGAATCTATTTATATTTTCCATTTTTTGTTTGTTATTTGTAGCTTTCCCTTCAAATTCCAAAACTCACTTTATCACTTTACAATTTTATTTTTGTGGAAAACATATTAAACTCAGCTTAGCACAATGAAAGTTGAAGAATATTTCTTTTGATCTCAGAAGCATAAACTGAACCTTCAATGCACAAAAATATATAAAATATTCCAGCAGTGTGATTTTAATTAAATGAAGCCCTCACTAACCTAGATGGATTATCCTTTGTAATATAGACCATTGGACTCATTTTCTACTTGCAAATACCAGACTCATTGATAGAATATTGGAAATGTAATTCACACATATGAGAAGCAAAGAGAAGGAAAGTGGATTTATTAACTTGGAAGCCAATAATCTTAGCAAATAAGATATTTGACATAAAAATCAGGAAAATGTATAATTCAAAAATATTCATAAAATCAGCAAAGAAATATATAAACAGAAAGCATGATAAAATATAATCTGGATGTCTGAGTAGCATGCTTTGTTTTAAAACAGAAACAAATTCTGGGGAAACTCATGAATTTAAATTTTTGTTGGACGGTTAAATAGAATAGTGCATGTACTTTACTGTCAGGTGACTTTCACCTTACATTTGTTTTGGATTTCATATTCATTTTATATCATGAGACATTAAATATCTTGACTTCATTATTGAAATAATTATGCAAATGCAATTAGAATAAAAAGAAACAGTGTAATTAATGTACTGCCATACAGCCTTCCCCAGCAAATGCTCAACAAAGTAGGATACAATATTTGAGGAGTAAAATTTCCATTTGCATAAATTTTGTTCTATTATTTTAACTTATAATCAGATAGCTAATCCATTATTGCTGTAGACAAATTAGAAGGTGCAAAAAAACAGAAACAAAAACTATTTTCACTTTAAGTTTATGAACAGGAGATAACCACAATTACCATTTTGTTGGGTGTTCTTTCAGACTGTATTCAATACAAATATATACCTATTTGTACACACTTCTAACTAACTCCTGAACTTACTGCTTTATGATCCACCTTTTAATATAAACATTGTGGGGAAAATATAGATATTTTGGGGGATGTCATAGACACACACAAGAAATTTAAGGTTCATATTTTTCCCTCTTCATTATTTTCTTAGCTAATTTTCCCACCTACACTTACCTCTAAGGATGGGAAACTGCAAACTTTTATAAATAAGAGAACGAGGGAAATTTGAATGAACACTAAACATTAAAGATGGATTTATGTAGTATTAATATGTGGAACTAACCACACTAATAATTATAATAAAGTAAATGATTCATTGATTTTGCAAACAGTGTAAGAGATGTATCTTTCAGGGAAATATTTATATTTATACCCCTCCAGGAGGTAACATATATACCCCTCTGTTATCTACCTCTCCCTTTTTAACTGAGACATAATTTTAAATATGATGCTATTCTATTGTTTTATTGAGTGAAATAAATTGTAATTAAAGAAAAAACATCTGCAACTCTATACATATATATATATATATATATATATATATGTCTGTAGTCAAATTTACTCTCCATTATGTCATATATGTACACACATATATGACATAATGGAGAGTAAATTTGACTCCAGACATTTAAAATCGTTTTAAAAATTATATCTGTTTTTTGGGCGCCTGGGTGGCTCAGTTGGTTAAGCGACTGCCTTCGGCTCAGGTCATGGTCCCGGAGTCCTGGGATCGAGTCCCACATCGGGCTCCCGGCTCAGCGGGGAGCCTGCTTCTCCCTCTGACCCTCTCCCCTCTCATGCTGTTTCTCTCTCTGTCTCAAATAAATAAATAAATAAAATCTTCAAAAAAAAAAAATTATATCTGTTTTTTAATTCTAGTTATTTTATACTAATGGTATAATGTGTCACACAAAGTATAATGTTGTTATGATTTCAAATACTAATTATGTATCATATTCTATTAAGTATCCATATTTATGAAACAAATAGAAATTCGGTAAGGAATAATTAACATAATTGGATTTATTAATGTAATTGTAGTCAGAAATTTTTTGAAATAAAAAAATCACAAGTTAAACTCTAATGGCCTGCTATTCTTAA
The DNA here is from genome assembly GCF_011800145.1 of Mirounga leonina. NCBI lineage: Eukaryota > Metazoa > Chordata > Mammalia > Carnivora > Phocidae > Mirounga > Mirounga leonina. The sequence goes on from NW_023270442.1 coordinate 1,503,864, forward strand.
AGTTGTATATATATATATATACACACACACACACACACACATGTGTATATATATATATATTACATATGTACATATATACATTTATTCCACCATGCCACTAGGAAAATTAAACTGACATTTAACTTCAGTAACAGAGAGGTAAGGAAATGGCTCAAATCAACTGAGAACTAGACTCTCAGAATATTCCTATTTAAATATCCATTTCAATTTTATGCTATTCTTTTGAGAAGTTTTTCATAGATACTGAATTTAACAGTTCATTTAATGCAACTTCCTAATTACTAGAGGTGGAAACTAGGACTTGTCTTAGAAAGGTTAGGTGATCTGCAAATCGTTACTTTGCTAATACGCATACTGGAAGTAGAATACATCAGGGTCTCCTAATTCCAGACCTTCTGCTTTCTCCTCCACATAAAACTGTTATCTTCTTTTTTATTCTAATACAAAGGTACTCAATCTCCTTTTGAAAAGATGTTGGAATTTTGAACAGTAATGATATAAAATGTAATATAACATTAGCATTTTATTTTTAGATAAAAATGCCCCATATATACTTTGGTATGAATCCTGTGATAATTTAAGCACATTCTGAGCTTGCTACCTCAAAAATGTCAAACATCATTTTTTTTTGGTCAAAATTAAGTTCTAGAAAATAGTAAATAATTCATCAGATATGCATATAATACTAGTAAAAATATTGTCTATAGAAGTCAAAAATGGAAATAACTACAATGTCCTTTAATTTGGTATTTGGATAATGGGATATTTATTAAGTGCTTATGTGCCTGGCTGTCCAATAAGCTTTGAGGTACATTCACATGAAGTCTGTCCTCACTGGGCTGATGATCTAGCACAGAAGACACCAAGCAATATCCATCAGATGCAATTGGATTACTTAACCTAAGCTAACTGGATTCAGAGGATCTTTTTCAGTAGATATGACATTCATCCAAGATTGGAAAGAAAAGTGTCAGTCTAATAGAAGAACAAGTTTGAAGCCCCCCAGCCAAGGAAGAGATGCTTAGGAAATTTTAGTGTGAAGGACCTTAGGTCTATAGGTCACAATGAATCTCAGTACCCTGGCCTGAACGTTTGTGTTCCCCCCACAATTCATATATTGAAATCTTAACCTCCAAAGATGATGATATCAGGATGTGTGGCTTTGGGAGGTGCTTGCTTAGGTCATGATGGTGGAGCCTCCATGAATCAGATTAGTGCCCTTAAAAAGAGATCTGAGAAAGCTCCCTTGCCACTTGTATGCCTCACCCTGTGAGGATACAAGAGGTCTGTGACCTGGAAGAAGGCTCTCGCCTGACCATGTTGGGGCACCTTGATCTCAGACTTCCAGCCTCCCAAACTGCAGACAATAAATTTCTGCTGTTTATAAGCTACCTAGTCTGTGGTATTTTGTTATAGCAGCCCTAATGGACTACAGCACTTAGAATCCGTATTTCAGGAGTTTGAATTTTATTCTAAAATCAAAGAGAAACAATAAAGCGTGTTAAACAAGAAAGAGTCATGATCCGTTTTTAGAAGAATTTCTCTAGCAGCACAGGGAAGCATCAACTGAAGAGTAGTGGAATGGCACCCAATTAAGTTGTGGTAGTAATTTTAGATGAAAGTCGTTTTTCAAAACACTAAGGCCATTGTGGGTTAAGAAAGACAATTAAATTCAAGTCCTCTGCTCATTAAAGGAGGGGCAGGGGTCAAGTTCACCTTCCAAGTTTCAACATGAGTTACTACTGGGGTTATGGTAGTATTCTTCACTAAGATTAAGAACTCAGGATGAACAAGGCACTAGGAAGGTAATAAGATGAATTTTCACAAGCAACTCACACCAATTTTTCCCAAACAGAAGTGATTCATGTAGATTCTATAAAATGGCATTGAGAGAATTCTTGAGTGGCATCATTATTTAAAGAAAAATTATAGATAAAAATGTTTTGACCTGGGAAAATGTTAAAGATATAGTGAATAAAAATATCGTAAGTCTGTTATCTATAGCATACTATAAAAAATGTCTGGAAAAATCTATACAGTATTAACAATATTTATGGTTGGATGGTGTATGTTTTATTCTATTCACTTTTATCATACTGATTCCCAAATTTTGACCACTGTATGCTTCCTTAATGAAAAATAAAATAGTAAAACATTCATCAGATGCATTGTTCTTGTGTACTTAAGACAATAATCCAAAAACCTGCAACTTGTTATTTTGTCTCACCATATTGTATGTTTTTCACTATTTCAATTTTCATTTTAAAGCATCTTATCTGTATTTTAGAGGGTACTATAGTACCTACTTATGTATTCCTCTACATTTACATTTAGTAAATGAGTAAATGAGAGTTCCTTTTTATTGTTGTCCTCAGGGTATATGAGTGTGAAAGTCTGTGTATATGTGTTATAATCCACTCAGGTCAGTATATTGCATTATGTCATTGTGGTTTTAATTGATATCATTTTTATAACAATGTTAAGCACATTTTAATAAGTTAACTGGATATTATAGTATTCCATTTTTAAATGTTAGTATTCCATTTAGTAAATGTAGAGGAATACATGTACTTATGTACTACTTAGGTACCTACTACTTATATATTCCTCTACTAAATATTCTTAACTGTTGTTTTATATATTTTCATCATAACATTTGATTTCTTGTCAAATAACATTACCCTTCCACCAGTTCTTTTAAATATGTAACTTTTAAATGTGCTATACCTTTCTTTAGCAATGCTTAAGATACACATCCCTCTGTAACAATTTGTAGGGATACTTATTAGGTGGTAGATGATTTTCAAAGAAAACTTACATATATTTGTGAGATAACTGGCTAAAGTTTTCTGCCACACTCAGAAAAAATGCTCAATTTAATATCTAACAACATATACATACACACAGATAATATATAATAAAATTGATTACACAGTGACAAAAGCATTGACTAGCAACCGGGACTAATCATGACTTTTACCAGTAACAAAAAAGGAAAAAAGTCAGACATACTGAAATAAACCTAGTTTGAATAATCATATAACAGAAGTATTATGTGATTATAATTACAATTCTTATATATAGAATTCATTTAAGGGATGTTTCAATAAGTCAGATCTTTTGTACATAAATGCAATAATTTATGTGTCATAAGAAAAGACTTGAGAAACATTTTAGAGGTTAAAGTTAAAATATTAGACAAAATAAAAAAAGAAAAACTGTCTTACAGAATGACTGCATGATATACCAATAGGAATGCACAGTTTATCTCTTAAAAATACTAGCAACATCAATATAATTAATTTTAGGTATTCATCATAGGCTCCCATAACCAAACCACTGAGTAGACAAATGTGAAGTGCCCTTTTTATATTTCTCCCTATAAAGAACAGTTGTGTTTGATTATTTTCTCTTATGGGGCACGTGGGTGGCTCAATCAGTTAAGTGTCTGCCTTTAGCTCAGGTCATGATCTCAGTGCCCTGGGATCGAGCATCGAGCATCAGGCTCCCTGCTTCGTCCTTTCCCTCTGCCCCTCCCCTTCTCATGCTCTCTCTCTCTCTCCTTTCAAGTGAATAAATAAAAAAAGAAAAAATAAATAAAAATTTAATTATTTTCTCTTATTTCAGCACTCTGGGGAAGGCAAAGATGAATTTAAAGTTTAATAGGGCTATAATCATTGGGGAAGTTGGTCTCAAAATAAGGCTCTTCAGATCATAAGTATGAGTTTTGAGGAGAGGAAAGTTAATGAGGATTCAGGATTAAGAGAAAGTTTTGTCGGGCTGGTTTTAAAGAAGGAAGAAGACAGGTGGTGAGATTCCATGAAGAGAGATTTGGGAGAAGCAAGATATTGCAGTTGAGCCTTACCACACGTGTTTAGTGTGAACTAGGGAGAGAGTTAAGGCTAATTCAGAGCACAAGTGGTCAGAATATCATGCAAATATCTTTAGGTCTGACACAAGCAGATGTGGAGTCTGGATATTTCTAATTATGATAGTAACATGAAAAACGTGATGCAATGGAAATATTAGTTGGTATGTTAATTTTAATTTGTATATTCTCATTGTTACTTTATTTTAATTTATAAGTAGATAATAATTTGCATCTTACTTTTGATGGATATTGCAATTGCTTCCAGTTTGGTATATTATGAACAAATCTACTATAAACATATGCTTTAGCTACACATATACGCTTACATGACTTCCAGAATAAGCTAGGGGGTGTGAGTGGGTTAATAACACCAACTGTTACATATGTGGTAAAGCCTTCTGCTTATTTTTTAAATATACATATTAATTTTTTCTGAACCATTTTGGATTATTTACATCATACTCCTAGTCCTTAGTAGGTTAGTGTTTATTACCTAAGAATATACATGAAGGAGTATAATTTCTGACATATTAATAAGTTATTACCCAGATGTTTTCCAAATGGATATTGAATATATATTCCTACCATGTGAGTTCCTTTTTATTGTTGTCCTCAGGGTATATGAGTGTGAAAGTCTGTGTATATGTGTTATAATCCACTCAGGTCAGTATATTGCATTATGTCATTGTGGTTTTAATTGATATCATTTTTATAACAATGTTAAGCACATTTTAATAAGTTAACTGGATATTATAGTATTCCATTTTTAAAGCACCTTATCAAATTTGATTTCCAACTAGAGCAGGACCTGAGATGATATCAAGCAGTTATTTGGAAAGTGATCCCAAGGAAGGTTTATAAAGAAATGGTAGAGTAAGAGAGGGAGCAAGTAAAGTTACAAAAGCCTGTGTAAGTAAATGGATAACTGATGTGGGAAAGTAGGAATGAATTCACTGGGGATTGAGAACACACTTCAATATTTCACATTTTGGGCCAAATACATTGGATTATGGAATAGGCAAAAGAATATTTCCAAGTGTCCATGTTCCAATTCCCAGAATATGCAACTATTTTAGGATATGTGACAAGGGAGAATTAAAGTTAAATAGAATTAAGGTTATAGATCAACTGACCTTAGAGATTAGACTATCAAGGTGCCCCTAAGAAATCTCAGGGGTGCTGAAATAGGTATGTGGGAGGCAGAAGCGTTAGAATCAAAGGCAACATCTTGAGAATGTGTCAACCGGTCATTGCTGGCCATGAAGAATGAAAAGGGACACAAATTAAGATATGCAGGCAGGCCTAGAATCTGGAAAAGGCAAGGAAATGGATTGTGCCACAGGACCTCCAGAAGCAATGTTAGTCTAGCAAGATGCATGTTGCACTTATGACCTACAGAACTGTAAAATAATAAACTTATTTTATTTTAAACAACTAAATTTGTGGTAAAGTGTTACAGAGCAATAGAAACTAGTAGAGGGAATTTGTCCATCATATCTCATTCCTTATTTATTGTGGGTCACATCTGGGACATTACCTTTCTTCAACCTTCCCCATGGAAGCTGCTACAGTCCTGTAGCTAGAAAACTCTATTGGAGGCAAAGATTCAGGAAGACTTAGGCAGAAACTGGAACTGTATAGTGTATAACATATTTGTTAGGACATTAATAGTATCCATTACATGACTTTCAGGTTTTCTGTCCCTTTTTAAAATATCTTGAACCTTTTGAGAGTAGGTTGCCTATATCATATCCTTAACTCCTTAATAATTCAATGTGTATTTTCTAAGAAATAAATTAATTCCCCATGTCACCATAGTACAGTTAAAGCACAGTGTTCAAAATCAGAAAATTCAATATTGATGCAATACTTTTATTTAATACAAACTCAGGAGCTTTTATATTTTTGTTGTCTAGGAACATCTACTTCATCTTAATTTTTAAAGGATGATTTTTTTATGTTACAGAATTTTAGATTTGTTTTTTTTTTTTCCCCTCCAAACTTTAAAATGTCATTTCTTTGTCTCCTGACTTCTCTATTCTAAGTTGAAAGATCATCTGTCAGTTCTCTTTTTCCTCCTTGAAGATAATGTGTCTTTCTTAACTTGCCACATTAAGATTTTAGATTTTCCTCTTAATTGGCATTCAGAAGTTTTACTGTGCTATTCTGAGGCTTTATTTTCTTTGTAATTATCCTACTTCCAATTCACACATTTTTTAAATTCATTGGTTTTAGTCTTTCATCTACTTTGAAAAATAATAATCTATAATTCAGCAAAAATTGCTCCTCTTATTTTAGCTTTCTCTAATTAAATTACCATTAGACCTTTTTACAAGTTCCCATATGTTCATTATAAGTTTTTAAAATATATTTTAAAGCCCTTTTTCTCTCATGCTTGAAACTGGAAGAGAAAGAACTAGAAAGTATCCAGTTTGGAATATGGAGAGAGAAAAGATTGAAAGCTATTGCTTGATGTGTTTATTAATTCCTACATTCTTTTTTTTTTTTTTTTTCCTTTTCCTCTTTCAATTTTAGTACTTTGAACCTGGTGAGGAGATTTTGTGGGGCTTTTTGGCATGTCTGGAATTTTTTTATTGAAATCTCTTCAATTTTATTAAAAAAAATCAGTCTTTGGTTGATATACTCTTCCTTAGAATGGTTTGCTTTTCTTCTATTATTTATATTTAAGACAATACCTTTGATTCATTTGTGTCTAGTTTATTTTTGATTTCATCTTAGTCCATGGATATAGTTTTCACTTCTAGAACCTAGTCTTTATTATTAAAGTTTAGACCTTGTTGGTGCTTCTAAAAAGCCCTTATCACTTTACTATGCATGTCCTATACTTTAATTTCTGCTCCTCAGAACCATACTATTAAAGTCTCTGTTTAGTTCTTTTGCATTCCAGTGGTTGTTTTCTTCTTTATATTGTAGCTCCCATTTATACATGCCCAGCTTAGAAGTTGACAAATGACTCAGGTAGACTGTATGCATGGGGAATTCTTGGCTGACCAGGGTTTTCTTCTCTTTAAGACCCAGCTGCCTTGCTAACTCTTAGCTTCAACCTGCCTACAGTATCAGATGAGACTAGTGAAAGCTCAAAACAGTATTTTTCTTCTTGGACTCTATTTTTCTTGCTGGAAATTTGTAAATTTCTTTTGAGAAAAAAAAGAAAAAACAGTGCTTTTATCCTTAAATCAGTGTACTTCCCTTTTCTGTTGACCCCTCACATTTTGTCTTTTTAAAAAATTTCTTGTATTCTTTAAGAGTATTTTGTATATTTTCTAGCTTTTATTGTTGTTTTCAGCAGAAAGTTTATTTTTATAAGAACTATTCAGTCATGACCCAATATGGAAGTCTTATTTGTAGATATATTTTTTAAACATTTTTTACAATTATAAATAAGACATTGACATATATATGTGAGAAAACTATGTAGTTAAAATTCTCATTTGATGGTTTTAAGTTAAAACTGTCATTTAAAACTGACACAATAGTTACTATTAATAATGTATGTTATCATTCTATTTTGCTTGCTTTACAAACAAGTTTTATTTCATGTCAAATGAAACATAACAGACTTCTTCAAATACCATCAATAACAAAAATAACAATAAGTTCATGTATTTATTTAGGAGCAACCTTTAATAATTTAAGAGTACTTTCAAATTTAAGGGGTTTAAGAGTGAAAGAGTGAATCTTTTATTCCAGTTAACACTATTTTAAAATACAGTATCGCACATTACATAATTAAAAGATTTAACATACAAAAAACACTTCAACAGAGGAAATTTAATATTTTTCAGTATCAAATACTTGGAAATATTAGAGGGGGGAAAGCCCACTTTTCTTTAGCAAGTTCTTTAAAAGAACTTCAGCAAGACTTATAGAAAATTAAGAACAGGGGCGCCTGGGTGGCTCAGTTGGTTAAGTGACTGCCTTCGGCTCAGGTCATGATCCCGGAGTCCCGGGATCGAGTCCCGCATCGGGCTCCCTGCTCGGCAGGGAGTCTGCTTCTCCCTCTGACCCTCTTCCCTCTCATGCTCTCTGTCTCTCATTCTCTCTGTCTCAAATAAATAAATAAAATCTTAAAAAAAAAAAAAAATTAAGAACAGTGACACTGGACCAGAGAGTGTTCTCTTAAACATTTACAAGCTTTTATTACTGAAGATTCTATGCTTAAGTACAGTAATAAAAATGAAAATTATTTTATTTCTTTGCAGAATCTATAAATGTTAAATAAAGAAACTATGACTTAGAGTTATCAAATAGAATTGCAATTTTGCAACTCCTATGTAGATATATCTTTCCATTCTGAGCTTTCTCAAGAAACAGCATAAGGCAGTTTGTTAGGTGTTCAACTTAGTTGGAAAATGATTTTTTCATCTTGAAATTTACATAAATAATTACAACATATGTCTTCATGCAGTCAGTATCATGAAGAATTTCTCTAATTTGAACCATAAAACTTTAGACAATGTATTTATTTATTTAGAGAATAATAATGATAGATTTTCTCAAAAGCAAACTTACTTTTATTTTTAAATCTTTAGGTAATTTAGCTATAATTCAAAGAGTTTTCCCTAAATTAAAGTAGTCTTACATTCTGGCATGTTCCAGTTGGTCAAATTTGTTGCTAATTTTTATAAGAAGCACTTGGAGAATAGCTAGCTATGATGTCTCCTCTTTTTCTGTAGCTCTTTCCCCTTTTTCCTTCCTATCTTCCTAGCCATATATACACATTATTCCTTCAATTTTGACTTCCATATTGGAATATATTTGGGTTATTGAGTAATTCAAAATAAGAAATTTATTATGCTAAAGCTCCTTGAAGTAGGATGATATGTTTGTACAAGATGGCAGATCAGGAGATGCAATTTGTTAACGGACGTATAGTAATTCAGAAAGACCAATCTGTTAGGTGGCATAATTATAGGTAAAAGTCAAGAGATATATTTCACACAAACAGGAACCAGAAATGTGAAGAACTTAGTTGGGAAGTAAAAAATAAAGCTGAAATCAAACGGTCCAGAGGGTTTTCGGCATTAAGTTTGAGAGAGACATGGAAGCCAAAAATCTTTTCATCAAATAGACAACCCAAAAAGCTTGCATAGAATTTAGCACCACTGATTCAGTACACTGTGATGTTTTATCTTTAAAAGACATTTAAAGTGAGACACTGCTTTTGAGTAAAGATTATATATATTTTTTAAAAAGTGAAGGTATACAAAGTTAGAAAGGGAAAAATTATTTGCTCTTTTAAACCAGTTTAAAGTAAAAAGCACTTGAGTTTTAGGTAGTAATAATGAAAGTAAAGTATGAGGCAAAGTGCTATCTCCAACATATAAACATGGTAGTTATTCTTCACTGCAAAATTCTTAGAGGGTATTCTGACAAATTATATACATTATTTCCCATAATTTTGACATAAAAACAATTATTATCACCACATTGCAAATAAAGAAACTGAGATGTTTATAGAGTTTGAATATTTTTTATAAAGTCACACATTGGACAATCTGTAGAGCATCTAAGCTGCAGATAGAAAATGATAACAAATGGTATTTATTATTTATAATTTTGATAATAAACTCTCTAATACTGAAATAAAAAAATCAACAAAACTGATTGAAATGTTACTAATCAAATATGTAGGAACTACTTTTGGAAGATTATCAAAACAATTTAAAATTAAATAAATCATTTTCTTCATTTGAAAAAAAAACCTAGGAGAAATTTTTCCAAAATACATATTATTTTTCTTCTTTTAAATACAGGGACTTTATATTGATGTAAGCAACACAGAAAGTGAAATTTTTTACTAATTGTGAAACAGTTTATATTTCATTCTTTTAATCAAATACCCTAAAAACATGTGGCACTATAAGGTCATAAAAAACTTAAATGTATGTAGCCCTGAACTTTTAATGTTAAAAATATATTTTATGATATCTTTAAGGAAGTTGTCTTTTTAAAATAGGGATTGTTAAAATGTAAAAACTACATTAAATAATACAAAATAAACCACCAAGAACATAGTATATAACCTGTCAAACCTTCCTCTGTGGGATTTTCAGGGTGACATGAAAAGCAAACTTGTTTTACCCAAGAGCATTGCTTGTCAGAAATGAATCATAGCATAACAGATATCACTGAAAAGATAAATGCTTAATAAAAGAAAATTGATATTTCCAGATGTGCCCCAGAAAATCTGCCAATTGTAAGGTTAAATTCAAGAATCTTTTAAATGTAAGAGTCACAGTGTTGGTGCCACTGCTTTAATAATTATTGATAGAGGAACAAATAAAATAAAATTCCTATTAACATATAAATAAATAAGGAAGAAATTTCTTAGATTTTTAGAATTCTGAGATTGTATAGATACATAGTGGATATCCAATAAATATTTGTTTTATTAAAGAACCAATAATTGTCTTCTTTAGTCTATAATCCCTGTACATTCATACCTGTATCTGTATTTAAATTAACTTTTAAATCTCTTTATCTATGGATATAATGGTGTATTTTTGCTTCACTTGTTAAAAATAAAGTTTTCCATTGCTTTAAAAAAAAAAACATTTTTTAGACATACTATTAATTAGTGCAATTGCCCCTGTAGCTGTGGTATTAGCTCATTAAGGTAGCCACTTCATGGATGGGAGAATCTTGTGGTGTGTAGGGGTGGCTCATGATGAATCATCTTTGCATGACTCTTTCCCCTTCCCTGTTTTACTATGATGTCTCTCATTTCTGTTCTCTGGCATCATCACATCATTATCATTCCAAATGCACTACTCACATAAAATTATTTGCCTTGAGCTCTGCTTTGGGGAAAACCCAGATTAAGAAACTATTTATTTGAAATTCATAATCCATAACTCATATTTAGAGTCATGACTGTGGCATTAAATTCCACCACAGAGAGAACTTGTCACCTTTATGTGAGTGTAGGATTCTAAACAGTGGTAATCTGTGTTAAATATGTTTGTAATCCCCAAAGAGCCTAGTGAAATGCCTTATATACATGATAAAAAATCAATAAATACTTACTGAAATAATTCTATTAAGTGCTTTAATTTGTATTATCAGGGCTTTGCTACAGTAATGTTTCATACAAGGCTTAATAATACAGTGCCAACAACAAATCAGAAATACCTTAAGTCTGAAAAATATAAATGATATAATTATTGTGATGTATGAAAATGTTTACTACTTTGTGAAAGACATATTCAAAATTATAAATTTATTTAAAAATTGTGTTTCTATGGGAGTAGAAAGTGTTTTCTATTTGCTAATCACAAAGAGAGTTATTACAAGAAAAAGTTATTTCTTTTAATCAACTGGCATCTCTGTATATAGTATAGTTGATACAGTACCATTTATTTAGATATTACATTCTTTTAGATACATAGTGTACCTTTTTACATTCTTTTTTTTTTAATATTTATTTATTTCAGAGAGAGAGAACAAAAGCATGAGTTGGGGGGGCGGAGGGAGAAGCAGACTCCCCTCTGAGCAGGGAGCCCTGCTGCAGGGCTCTATCCCTGGACTCTGGGATCATGACTCGAGCCAAAGGCAGATGCTTAACTGACTGAACCACCCAGGTGCTCCATAGATGCACTTTTACATTCTTAAACTTCTTTATCCCAAATGCCTGAAATATTGTGAATAATGTTTTTTCACTTAAATAGCCTGATAATCATCTTCATTATTCTCATAACAATGACAATGCAGTGTTTCATCTAACCATAGAGTAAAATGTTATACTATATATAAAGAAAACTTAGAAAGCTATAAATTACTGTTGCTAATTTACTCACTGATTACTTCTATTACTATGTGAGAGTCTATAATCTTAATCATGAAGCATTACATTCAAAATAAGATTTGTTGCTGATTAAAATAATTTAGATACAACCAAAAAAAACACTTTATATGATTAATATATGAAATTTCCAGGTCATCAAAATATTAAAATACATAATTTAATTTTTGCTACATCATGTAGCTTACACAATTTGCAGGTTGCAGCTACTCAGCTCTCTGCAATTTGAAGTTAAAAAGAAATATGATCAATTCAGAGCTGATGTTGCCACATTTCAAACACTATTACTACAGAAAAAAATCCTCAGTTAACTAAGGTAACTACAATTCTATCCCACCCATTTCATCCAGTGAATGAAGCAGTTTTAATGCCAGCCCCTGGGTCCAACAGAAGGGGGAATAAACATAAAATATATAAACATAAGGCTTCCTTGCTGGAGGTACTGATGAGAAGTAAGAATGGGTTCAAATTTAAGGGACCATCATCTTAATATAGATTGCTATATGCAGAAGATGTTACATATAAACGTAATGATAACCACAAATCAAAAACCAGTAATAGATATGAAAAAAATAAAGAGCAAGGAATCCAAGTATATCGCAAAAGAAAGCCAGCAAACCATGAGAGAAGAGAGCAAGAGAAAAAAAGAACAGAGAACCACAAAACAACCATAAAACAAGTAACAAAATGGCAATAAATACATACCTATCAATTACTTTGAATGTGAATGGAAAAAATGGACCAATCAAAAGAGATAGGGTGAAGGAATGGATAAAAAAGCAAGACCCATCTATCTGCTGCCTGCAATAGACTCATTTCAGACCTAAGGACACATGCATATTAAAAGTGAGGGGGTGCGACGTGGATGGAACTGGAGGGTGTTATGCTGAGCGAAATAAGTCAATCAGAGAAAGACATGTATCATATGATCTCACTGATATGAGGAATTCTTAATCGCAGGAAACAAACTGAGGGTTGCTGGAGTGGTGGGGGGTGGAAGGGATGGGGTGGCTGGGTGATAGACACTGGGGAGGGTATGTGCTATGGTGAGCGCTGTGAATTGTGCAATACTGTTGAATCACAGATCTGTACCTCTGAAACAAATAATACAATATATGTTAAAAAAAAAAAGAAGAAGAAGAAGAAGAAGATAGCAAGAGGGGAAGAATGAAGGGGGAGAAATCGGAGGGGGAGACGAACCATGAGAGACTATGGACTCTGAAAAACAACCTGAGGGTTCTAGAGGGGAGGGGGGTGGGAGGATGGGTTGGCCTGGTGATGGATATTAAAGAGGGCATGTTCTGCATGGAGCACTGGATGTTAGACACAAACAATGAATTGTGGAACACTACATAAAAAACTAATGATGTAAGGTATGGAGATTAACATAACAATAAAAAATTTTTAAAAAATGTATTCAAATATTTTGTACTTCACAATAAAGTCTTTTTAATTTTGCCATTAAAAAAAAAGTGAAGGGGTGAAAAAGCATTATCATGCAAATGGAAGTGAAAACAAATCTGGATGGGCGCCTGGGTGGCTCAGTCGGTTAAACGACTGCCTTCCACTCAGGTCATGATCCCGGAACCACAGTACTGAGTCCCCCTTTGGGCTCCATTATTCCTTATGTTCCACATATGAGTAAAACCATATGATAATTGTGTTTCTCTAATTGACTTATTTCACTTAGCATAATGTCCTCCAGTTCCATCCATGTCAATGTAAATGATAGATATTCATCCTTTCTGATGGCTAAGTAATATTCCATTGTATATATGAACCACATCTTCTTTATCCATTTAACCATTGAAGGACATCTTGGTGCCTTCCACAGTTTGGCTATTGTGGACATTGCTGCTATGAACATTGGGTGCACCCTTATGTTTTATGCAGCATTATTTATAGTAGCCAAGTGTCTATCAATAGATGAATGGATAAAGAAGATGTGGTGTACACACACACACACACACACACACACACACACACACACAGAATGGAATATTACTCAGCCCTAAAGAAGAATGAAATCTTGCCATTTACAACAACATGGCTGGATCTACATGGTATAATGGTAAGTGAAATAAGTCAGTCAGAGAAAGACAAATACCATGTGATCTCACTTCTATGTGGAATTTAAGAAACAGAAAAAATGAGGAAAGGGAAAAAAAGAGAGAGGCAAACCAAGAAACAGACTCTTAACTATAGAGAAGAAACTGTTACTAGAGGGGAGGTGGGTGGGTTATGAAGATGGGTGAACTTGGTGAAGGGGATTAGGAGTATACTTACCATGATGAGCACTGAGTAATCTATAGAATTTTTGAATCACTATATAATATATATGAAACTAATATAACACTATAGGTTAACTATACTGGTATTAAAATTAAACAAACAATAAGAAAAAGTAGTTAATAAGGTGTGCATGAATAGTCAATTTACTAGTCCTACCCTTCCCAGCAATGAATTTTGTGAAAACCCAATTCCTGACACCAAAAAAGCTAAATTACTCTTGACTAGGGAGTTTAATCCAGTACTTTTGGGGGCAGTTACTGATGGGGCAGGAAATACTATTGCCATATTGTTTTCTGTCTTTTTGGCTTTTTGTCCCTCTTTTCCTTTTTGTTGTCTCCTTTTTGGTTTGTTGGTTTTATAGTAACATGTTTTCATTTATTTCTCATTTTATTTTGTGTATCTTCTATAGATAGATTCTTTTGTGGTCTTTGATCTCTATTATTTCTTCAAATAAGCTTTCTGCCCCTTTGTTTCTCTCTTCTTCTAGGACTCCTGTAATGCATACATGGGTTGGCTTGATGGTATTCCTTAAATCCTATAGGATTTCTTCATTGTTTTTCATTCTTTGTTCTTTCCCTATTTCTTTGTGGCTTTTAACTTTTTGGGGGGATCTGTGCAACAGCTTCATACAAAGGAAAGGCCTTAACCAATCAGATTGGCTAGAGATTTTGGGGCCCTCTAAAACTTTTTCTGTGGATGCGTCTTCTCTGGACTTGTAAATGCAAATTCACAATTAGAGTGATTTACCTTTTTTGTCAGGAGCTCATAATCTCTTGCTTCCAGTGGTGTCTGAGGTATGCAGGTTCTCTGGAGTTGCTGTAGGCACTCGGCTCTCTTTTGTTTACAACAGCCCCTCGCTTCTCTAGTATGCCAGTCCCATCATCACTCCAAGTTGAGCAAGACAGAAGCCAGTCCCTTGAGCAGGCCCCTGAAAAGCTGGAACATTAGACATATGCTTCACTATTCTCTCCCACCCTCACTCTCTCTCAAGGGAGATGCTGCTGAGCTGTACTGTCCTGCGTGTGCTATAGTGCAGGTCTTCTGGAGCGCAGCCGCAAGCCACTCAGCTCTCTTTGTTCTCAATGCCTCCCAGGCATGTAGAGTATGCCAAGTCGCACCAGCATTCCAAGATAAGCAAGACAGAAACTATTCCCCTGAAAAGCTGGAACACCTGGAGGCAAGCTCCAACTTCTTCCCTCTTCTGCCAGAGTGAGAAGAAAACCTCTCCCACTTGTTCCACACTGAGCAAAGAGGAGGGGCATTGGTGAGTGAGCACATGATAGTCAAAACCTTGGGTTGTTCTCAGCAGACCCCAATTTAGTGTTTTCTTTTCAACACTTTCATTCAGGCAAGACATAAGCAAGTCCTCTGAGAAACCCTTGTGACAAGTCAAAATACTGTATGTATACATATTCAGTTTTCTCTTTCCCTCCATGGGAAGAAGCCAGGAGCTGTGATTCCTGCCTATAGCACTGTACTGAACCCAGAGGGAGGGACTACGGTGAGTGAGGGTCATGAATTTTCCTACTGGCTTTGATGTAGCTGATTTTTCACTTTCCTGGGGTGCAGGAGCCTCTTAACTAGTTTCTCACAAAGGGAACTGTTCCACGTGTAGTTGAATCCTTGCCTTGGGGTCAGGGGGGTGGGGAGTGGAGAGATCTGTAGCTTTCTATTCTGCCATCTTGCTGATACCCCTTCTCTCAATTTATTTTGACCACATGGTAAACATAGCTAAGAAAACATCTGGAAATATATATGAAAGGAGTATAATTTTCATTAAAATAACAAAATTTTAATGTGATCACTCTTAAGATGTTATTTTTATTTAACTGATCTAAAATGTATTGCATTTAAAACATATAATTATAAAGTAACCAATAATATCATTATTTCATATTACATTATAATATAATACATTGCATTATATCATTACTTTAGCTCAATTGTAACCCAAGTTTGACTAGATTACAGAGCTGAGAAAATGACTATACAAATAGACAATGGCCAGACCACATATGACAAAAGAACTGTAACCCACATAAGAAGTCCAAGAAGGCAAACCACAATCTCTGCATCAATTGGCCCAGAATGTTCAGGGCTTGGTCATGACTACCAGCTTCTCTATCTTTGTCTCTGCCTCCAACTTAGGACCAGCCAGAGAATGTCAAATATGTTCCCCAAACCAATCACATAAAATGCCCTGCTGTTAGCTGACCTCAAGCAACCTCATGAAAATGACTTCCAATTAGAGCACACATGAAGACTTTCATTTTTTTTCACTATAAGGCATTCCCACTGCCCTGCTTGTCTTTGAGTCTCTGCCAAACTGAAGTTTACCATAGCAGGCTCTGAATAGACTATCTTCATTTGGTTGATCTTCATTTATTTCCAAAGGGCATATTAATAAAAGAATCCTCAAGTATAAAGCAGTTGCAATGACAGTTATCTGGACTGGATAATACTTGAATATATACCTCCTGACCATTTCCTTCAATTCCAGTTTATGTTATACTGACAACTTTGTAGTTTTCAAAGAGCTGGCGATGAGAAAAAAACGAAGTAGGCATTAAAACAGCTTTTCTTAGGGTGCCTGGGTGGCTCAGTTGGTTAAGCGACTGCCTTCGGCTCAGATCATGATCCCAGGGTCCTGGGATCGAGTTCCGCATCGGGCTCCCTGCTCTGCGGGAAGCCTGCTTCTCCCTCTCCCACTCCCCCTGCTGGTGTTCCCTCTCTCGCTGTGTCTCTCTCTGTCAAATAAATAAATAAAATCCTTAAAAAAAAACAAAAAAAACAAAAAAACAGCTTTTCTTAGGTGGGAATTGTTAAACAGCTTTTTCACTTCCTATATATAAAAGTAAAACATGAAAATTTATCACATTAATAAGCCACATCAATGGGTAGTATTAAGCAGGCAACAATCTCTGGAGAAATGGAGAGGAAGTGATAGAAAGAGTGAAAGAGAAGAGGCTCTGACTACGGTGACTTAACCTGACCTTGTGAATTTAAGCATGCAGTGAATTTAAGGCAGTGGTGTATTATTTTGGGACTAAGTCTTAGACTGCCTAACAAAATCTGAATTTCTTTTCTGTGATGCCACTCTGCCTGTCACCACAATGACCCTCTATCCACACATAACTTTTGTGTTTAAAAAATACGAACAATATGTGAGACTATGATTGGTGCCTCTAAGGAACAGAGGAGCTAGCCAAACTTCACATGTAGGTCAGGGAAGGGGTAGCTTGAGAGACACTATTAAAATGGGGAAAGAAAGTGAGCATCATTGGAGCATTCATCAGTACTGTGCGGAGACTGTGTAGTTCACCTTATTGTGAATTCTGGCTCATACTCTACAGACTTTTACTGGCTTTTAAAAAAGTAGAACCTTAAAAATGCAGGCTATTCAATTATATATTTAGATTTGTAATGATTATAAATTTGGAAATCTGTATTACAAAAGTGTATTTTATATAAGTAAAAAATATGAGTGGGATCTAATTTTAAGACATGATTTTATATTTCCAGTTAAACTATAATTACGGTATTACCTATATGTCCGTATATAAATATTTATATTTTACACTGTCATGATGTATAACTAAAACAAAACAGAATAGGCAAACAAAAGAGAGGAACACAGGCAAGATTTAGTAATTAGGAACATCATAAAAGGAACAAGCGGAACACCACAACTTTTCCTGAAGAGGAGCTACTCGTCAAGATGGTTTTAGTTATTTGGGGTCTCTTGAGATTCTATGTGAATTTTAGAATAAACTTTTCTATTTCTGAAAAAATGTCATTCGGGTATTGATAGGGAATTCACTGAATCTGTAGATCACTTTGGGTATTATAAACATCTTAATATAAATTCTTCTAATCTATGAACATGAGGTATCTTTCCATATATTTGTTTCTTTAATTATTTTCCACAACATTTTGTAATTTTCAGTATATATGTCTTTTGCTATCAATGCTTGAATGATAGTATGTTGTGTGTGTACATATATATATGTACATATATGTATGTATATGGGGTATTATAAATACGTATAAAATGGGATATTAATCAGCCTTAAAAGGGAAAGAAATCTTGACACATGCTACAACATAGATGAAACCTGGGGATATTATACTAAATGAAATAAGCCCGTCATAAAATGACAAATATTGCATGATTCTACTTATACAAAGTACTTAAAATAGTCAAATTTGTAGACACAGAAAGTAAAATAGTGGTTGCTTGAGGCAAAAGGGGAAATTGTGAAGTTTTTTTGTTTAAAGGGTAGAGAGATTCACTTTTGGAAGAAGAAAAAGTCCTGGAGATGGATGGTGGTGATAGTTGCACAGTAATATGAATGTACTCAGTATCACTGAACTATACATTTAAAAATAATTAAGATGGTAACAATTCTAAAAAAATTTGTATGTTTCTGGACCTTTAGAGAGAAGGCCATCAACAGATGAGGATGTACATTGTTAAATCATGAGAAAGTCACTATTGACCACAGAACACAGGAATGAGCAGCTTTTCCAGAACTGAGTTTTAGAAAATAAGGTCTTTATGAAAATTCCCAATTCATCCCCCAACCCACCTCCCCTCTAGCAACCACTAGTTTGTTCTCAATATTTAAGAGTCTGTTTTTTTGTCTCTTTTCTCTTTGTTCATTTGTTTTGCTTCTTAAATTCCATGTGAGTGAAATCATATGGTATTTGTCGTTCTGTGACTGATTTCACTTAACATTATACCCTCGAGATCCATCTATGTTATTACAAATGGCAGTATTTCATTCTTTTTTTTTTATAGCTGAGTGATATTCCAGTGTGTGTGTGTGTGTGTGTGTGTGTGTGTGTGTGTGTCACTTCTTTATCCATTCATCTATCCATGGACATATGGGCTGCTTCTAGATCTTGGCTATTGTAAGTAATGCAGCAATAAACATAGGAGTGCATATGTCTTTTTAAATTAGTGTTTTCATTTTCTCTGGGTAAATGCCCAGGAGTACAATTACTGGATCATATGGTATTTCCATTTTTAATTTTTTGACAAACCTCTATACTGTTTGCCAGAGTGGCTGCACCAGTTTGTATTCCTACCAACAGTGCATGAGGGGTCTTTTTCCTCCACATTCTCACCAACACTTGTTGTTTCTTGTGTTTTTTATTTTAGCCATTCTATCAGGTATGAGGTGATACCTCACTGCGGTTTTGATTTGCATTTCCCTGATAATGAGTGATGTTGAACATCTTTCCATGTGTCTTTTGGCCATCTGTATGTCTTCTTTGGGGAAATGTCTGTTCATGTCTTCTGCCTATTTTTAATTACATTATTATTATTATTATTATTTTGATGTTGAGTTGTGTAAGTTCTTTACATATTTTGGATACTAACCCTTTATCAGATATATAATTTGCAGATATCTTTTCCCATTCAGTGGGTTGTCTTTTAGTGTTGTTGATGATTTCCTTTACTGTGCAGAAGCTTCATATTTTGGTGTAGTCCCAATAGTACATTTTTGCTTTAATTTCCCTTGCCTCAGGAGACATATCTAGGAAAATGTTTCTAAGGCAATGTCAAAGAGATTACTGCCTATGTTTGTTTTTAGGAATTTTACAGTTTCAGGCCACATACAGGTCTTTAATTCATTTCATTTTTGTGTATGGTGGGAGGAAATTGTCCAGTTTCATTCCGCATGTTGCTCTCCAGTTTTCCCAACACCATTTATTGAAGAGACTGCCTTTTTCCTCTTGCATTTTCTTGCCTCCTTTGCCATAGATTAATTGACTATATAATCGGGGGTTTATTTCTGGGTTCTCTGTTCTGTTCTATTGATCTATGTGTCTATTTTGTGCCAGTACCATACTGTTTTGATTACTACAGCTTTGTAGTATATGTCCAAATCTGGGACTGTTGTATCTCCAGTTTTTTTCTTCTTTCTCAAGATTGCTTTGGCTACTATTCAGGGTGTTTTGTGGTTCCCTACAGTTTTTAGGATTATTTGTTTTAGGTCTATGAAAAACGCTGTTGGTATTTTGCTAGGGATTGTATTATATCTGTAGATGGCTTTGGGTAGTATGGACATTTTAACACTATTTGTTCTCCCAATCCATGAGCATTTGTTCGTGTCACCTTTAATTTCTTTCATCAGTGTTTTATATAGTTTCCAGAGTACAAGTCTTTCACCTCCTTGGTCAAGTTTACTCCTAGGTATCTTATTATTTTTGATGTATTTGTTAATGGGATTGTTTTCTTAATTTCCCTTTCTGCCTCTTCACCATTAGTGTATAGAAATGCAACAGATTTCTGTAGATTGATTTTGCACACTGCAAATTTACTGAATTCATTCGATCAGTTCTAGTAGTTTTTTGGTGGTATCTTTAGAGTTTTCTATATATAGTATCGTGTCATCAGCAAATAATGAAAGTTTTACTTCTTCCTTACCAATGTGGATACATTTATTTCTTTTTCTTGTCGGATTTCTGTGGCTAGGACTTCAGTACTATGTTGAATAAAAGTGGTGTGAGTGGACATCCTTGTCTTGTTCCTGTTCTTAGGGGAAAAACCTGACAGCTTTTGAGCTTGATGTTAACTGTGGGTTTTCATATATAGCCTTTATTATGTTGAGGTGTGTTCCTTCTAAATTCACTTTGTTGAGGGTTTTTGTCATGAATGGATGTTGCACTTTGTCAAATGCATTTTCTACATCTATTGAAATGATCATATGGTTTTTACTCTTTCTCTTGTTTATGTTATGTATTGCGTTGATTGATTTGCAAATACTGAACCACCATTGCATCCCAGGAATAAATCCCACTTCTTAGTGGTGAATGATTTTTTTTTAATGTATTGTTGGATTCAGATTACTTATATTTTGTTGAGGATTTTTGCACCTATGTTCATCTGAGATATTGGGCTCTAGTTTTTTGTTTTGTTTTGTTTCTTTTCCCCATAGAGACACCTTAATTTCTTCCTGGATTTGCTGAGTTAAACAAATTTTTGTATCCATAACAAATGTTACCATAATAATCATCATTCTACTCTCCTACTCTATTACTTAAAAAACGTCTTTCTATGATTTTTAGGTATCTTATTACACAAGCAGCGAGAAAAGGACCAGGGATTTCTCAGTCCACACAAAGTTCAATATCCAAGCATTTTAATGTCCTAGAGTTGACTCCCTTTGGTCAGACCTCTAGAGATTAAGTCTGGTCTTTGCCAGAACTGCTTCCTGGCTGAGCAATAGAATATTATTGAAATACTTATTCTACATAATTTGTCCGTGTTTAACGCCAATTAGCACTTTTACGTTCGGAAAACCTGGTATTTTTCTGGGTCTATGTGACAAAGTTCAGGTTGCTGTTGTTGGCTTTGCCTGTTTCCTGTGCTGAGACTTCGCTTTCAGCTTCTTCTGCTCCATTAAGTCTGTTGAAACGCCATTTTCTCAGTTTCTAAAAATACTTGATTCCTCCCCTCTCTGCAGTATAGTAGACTTTATGGATTTATATTTTTGACACTATTATTATGATTTAATGCAAACACAAGAGGAAAGAGAAGTAAAATTATATTCAGTACACTGTGCTTTTTTTCCTAATGCCAACCTACTCTTAAATTAATTATTTACCTTTTCCATTCTTTTCTGTTTGTTTAAAATGGCATAATTTTGTTTTCTGAATATGCTCCCTGTACTTTGGTTTACATTATCTCTTTCCTTTCACAATCTCCTTAGCTTTTATACAAATTCCAGATTATTTTATATGGTACAAGCCCCCAGGATAACTTCATCTCCCAAACCACCATATTTGTGTCTTCTTAATAGATGATATTAAATGATTAAACTCCAAAGAGATAAACCATGGAGAATAAGCATATGTTGTAGAAGTAAATGCTATATGTATTTGTGTTTGTGTATATGTATTTCTATTATTTTTGTTAGTATATAAATGAATGTTGCTATTTATGTAAACAGTTCAAAAGGAAAACCGAGAGAAAACAAATTTGGGAACAGATCTCTTTCTTACCCCAGATATAAGGTAAACGTGCTAATTTAGGAATTTCTTAAACTTTAAAAGAAAATTTCTAGAGATTTTGTAAGGAAAATTAAACTAGAATCCCACAATGATAAAAAAAGAAAAATTCATAAGAACTAGTAGGCTTATTGGAAAAAAATTAAGTTATTAAGTGACTATTAAGTTTTAAGTGTGCAATTAGTTAATTAATATGCCACAGCTATATGTAAAAAATAAATGTGATATAAGATATGTAGAACTGTTTATTTATGAAAGGGTTGAGCGTTCTTTTGGCTATAGGAAATTTATAATTAATTATTAATTAATCTAATAAATAAATTAGACTCATTAATTTATAGGATTGTAAAAAACACAGAAAATTAAAACAAAATGATAGATAAATGATTATGTATTTGTACATAAAAGCAAATTATTAAAGGGAATACATTCTCTAAAGGACTTGTCTAGCACATAGATGTACTTAATCCTACTTTTTGTTGTTGTTGTTCTAAGGATAAAAGCAGTGAAATTAATTGCTTTGACAGTTATAATAACTAGTGGGCAATAAAAAATATGGAGGCTGGAAGCAAAAGATAAGAAAGAAAAGATAAAAGATACTTATAACATTTGTCAAAAGTTGTTCAATAAAAAGACATCACATTTAATTGTGATTAGTACATTCTATTCAATTACAAAGGAGTTTTAATGTTTGATTATTCTACAATCCTTGAAAATAGGTATAATTTTGAAAAACAAATTATTCTATAATGCCACTTTTTAAATTGATTTAATGGGTTGGGAAGCGTCCTACAAAAATATTAGCAGTGAAAAATTATTTGACATATAGAGTGAGTCTTTGGTCATGCAAATAATTTGCCATAATTCTCTAATTTATTTATCCATTTCACAAAAGAAAATTTAAAATATAAGCAGTATGATCCCATGGTAGAAGTTAAAATAGAGCTGACTGGCTGTTAAGATTAATTCTAAAGTTATTATACAATCATTTTTATTATAAAGTAGACAAGCCAAAACAATAACAAAGAGGTTAACAGAGAAACATCCAGAGAAAGAAGTGAGAATTGGGAAAGTGAAGATTGCTTTGATTGATGTGAACAATCAAAAATGGGAGAGTGATTAGTCCTATCCATATTTTTTTTTAAAGATTTTATTTATTTATTTGAGAGAGAATGAGAGGCAGAGAGCATGAGAGGGAGGAGGATCAGAGGGAGAAGCAGACTCCCTGCCGAGCAGGGAGCCCGATGCAGGACTCGATCCTGGGACTCCAGGATCATGACCTGAGCCGAAGGCAGTCGCTTAACCAACTGAGCCACCCAGGCGCCCCCTTACTTTTCTTTATATAGCCTTACCTTTCTTTATTTTACTTTTCAGACAATATTCAAGCGTAATTCTTTAGTACCTTCTTGCCTCAGACATTCAGCTAAAGGTTAAACCTCTATGTTAAAACCTCTATTAATGGTGGTGATTACTTCCACCTTAGGTGGCAGTATTAATATTGAGTTCAACATATTGAATTCCGTAATTACCCTTCATAAATAGTGAAAGAAATGAAATCAACCAGTAATAATCTTCTACTATTGACTTAAATAAAACTGAGTGTGTTGGTTTTATCCTTCCCCAAAAAGTCTGCTTTTATACGAGCAGTCACAACTAAATAAAATTTATATTGGTAAAAGGTGAAAATAAACTTAACACCTTTGTAAAAAATTAAATTATATGTGTACAATATACTACTCTTCTTTACTATTAACCAGCATTTTGCAACTGTGCTCATTTTAATATATTTCAAAATTCTGTAATTCTACAGGATTTTTCAATACTAAAACATTCGTATTGTGCTATTAACGCCCATTCTGACTTAAAATTAACCGAGGGTTTAATATGTATACTACTTCGGAATTTCAAGTCTTTTAGATAGGAAAAAAATCACAGGATTTAAACAAACAAACAAACATAGAGATAAATAAATATTTAATGAGTAACTAATTTGCTAATTATTTTTAAGTGAATTTCCTAAAAAACAATTTGCATTTCTTCAAAAACATTATTCCCTATTTCAATTAAATATTATTTAATTACCATTAGAGATCCACACATCAAGAAAATAACAGATTTGATAACACGTATGATTAACTTTTTCTTCTGGATAATTTATACCATTATGGGAGAATTAACCACTGTAACACAAAATGTTTTTTGGAATAAAAGTAGTCATTTTTACACTTTTTAAAGGCAAGACACCAAGCTCAGTCTAAATTCCTATTTTGATTGCATTTTTTTTAATGAACTGAACTCCAAACTGTATTCAAATTTCATGAGGTTTTACATTAATGTTCTTTTTCTGCTCTGAGATACAGTACAGATTACCACACTGCATTTAGTTGTCATGTCTTTTTAGTCTCCTCTAGTCTGTGATAGTTTGCCTGACTTTCCTTATTCTCCATGACCTTAACAATTTTGATGAGTAAGGATCAGATATTTTATTGAAAAGTATTCCACAGAGGCAAAGTAACCTTCTCATTACATCATATTAAGGAGTTACAGGGTAACTTTGATCACTTGGTTAAAGTAGTGTTTGCCAGATCTTTCCAGGCTTCTCTTTCGAGTCCTATAGAGTCCCCTTTCTATGCTCTTATAATCTGGAAGGAAGTCACCAAGTCTAGACCCCACACTAAAGAGGGAGATATTAAGCGCCTTTGGGGGGGGATTACTCTATATATATTATTTAGAATTGCCCTGTAAGAAATATCTGTTTCTTTCTTACTGTTTATTCAATAATTTATATGAATTTGTATTAATTTTATAGTTGGGTTTATAATCTAGTAATATGTTATTTTTTTGCTCAATTTGTATTAATTTTATAGTTGGGTTTATAATCTAGTAATATGTTATTTTTTTGCTCCAGATTCAATCATCTATTTTATTTTTTTTTTATTATGTTCAGCTAGCCAACATATAATACATCATTAGTTTTTGATTTAGTGTTCAATGATTCATTAGTTGTGTATAACACCCAGTCCTCATCACAATACATGCTAACTATTTTAGGTTGGCTCCTGTGTCTTTTAACATACTCTCATCCTTTTGTTTTTTGAACACTTCCCTATGTTTCAGCATAATGCAAGATGCTCCAGATCCATTTTGTATTTGCCCTGTCCCTGCTGTAGAACCAGCCATTTCTCATAGATGTCCTGGTTCTATTAATTAAAGAAAGGTATTTAGTGCCTAGATCTGGGGATAAGGAGTGCCTGTTGTTACTGGCATGTCATTGATTCAAGGTCCTCTGAGCAGACAGAATTAGTAATGAATTTACATAGACCAGTCCATGTATACATGCATATTTATAATTGTTTCTGCGTCTATTCACGTGCATTTATATTAAGCTAAGCATAAAATTAATATTGTCTTCAATTCTAATCTAACAGTTTATTCTAGCCTTCCCTTTTTGTTTATCTGCAACTTCTATGCCAACAGTGAAGCTTGCTCCCATCATAAACCATATATTTACACATTTGCTCAACCAAATATACATATAAAAGAGTTGCAGAATGTTAAAATTGTATGCCTATAGGAAATTAATTTATATTAATACAATATTTACTATGCACAATTCATTTTGTCTTTAGCCATACAGACTCCAGTCAAAACAAGTTTTTTTCCAATATTACTTAGGTCAGCTTTTATTCCCCCCCTTGGAGCCTTTCAGGGTACTTATGTCCCTGTATTTATAATATAGTTAAATTCATTTCTCATACTATACATCCCATCTTAGGATCCCGAACCTCCTGGTTGATTTTGTTATTGTTGTTTGTGCACATTGAATTTCACTATTTGTGATGTATAGCTCTATGAATTTCAACAAATGCATAGTCATGCATTTACTACCCCAACACCATAGGTAACATTCCCTTTACCTTAAAATGTCTCCTTCACTGTTCTTTTGTAGTTAATCACTTCCTACCCACCAAAACCTGGCAAACATTGACCTTTTCCCAGTCTCTATAGTTGTGTTTCTTCATTGTGATATAATTCACAAAACCATACAATTCACTTTTTTAAAGTGTATAATTCAGTAGTTTTAATATACTCATAAAGTTGTGCGACCATTGCTAATATCTAATTCCAGAACATTTTTATCATGACCTAAAGAAGCCCCATATCAGCATCATTTCCACAATCTTCCCTCCAGCTAGTCACTGGCAATCACTGATTTACTTTTTGTCCTTAAGGATTTGCCTATTAAAGACATTTCATATAAATGAAATCATACAATATGTGAATATTTTTTCCTTTGGTCAGGCTTCTTTAATTTAGCATAAATGTTTTCCAGATTCATCTGCTTTGAAACATGTATCAGTAGTACATTTCCTTTTATGGCTGAATAATATTTCATTGTTTGGATATATCATGTTTTGTTTATCTATTCATCACTTAGTAGGCATTGGGTTGTTTTTACTTTCTGGCTATTATGAATGATGCTATTAAGAGCATTCAAGTGCAACATTTTGGTGTTAACATATTTTCAATTCCCTTGGGAATTTACCTAGGAGTGGAATTGCTGAGAGGAAATATATAATGGGTTCCAATTCCTCCATATTCTCACCAACATTCATGGGTTAAGTAACTGGTTACAAAGGAGCACAGTGCAATTTGTTGGGTTGATGGATTTTTCTTTATTTTGACTGTTATAGCGGTTACAGAACTCTATGCACTTACAGTACTCACAAAACTTTACACTAAAAAAGGATTATATATAATGTATGAAAATTATGTCTTAATAAAATATTATCATTTAAAAATATCAGTGAAAAACACCACAATAATTTTGTAACACAGAAATATCACTGGGAAGAGACTGATATAATTATATATACAAGGTTGAGTAGTTCATTCACTTTTTGTGGTAGTTGTAAATTTAAAAGATGATAATTTTTATGTGAAGTTCATGGATATGTATCAAAATTTCCCTAAACATTTGCATTTGTTTAATCTAATTTACCCAGTGTTGCATAAAAACAAACTAAACAAATATTTGTATGACGGTAATTAACAGTGTTTGTCACATTTATCATCATGTTTCCACAAATGCAATATATAACTTACTTTATCTTTCATGCGTTATAAAACTTGTTTTCTCTTTGGAATAAACATAAAATACTTCCAGATTTACATGTATAGCACCCAAAAGAAAAGGAAACTCTTTGTAGATTGTGACATAGTTATTAACTTTTCAGAACAATGTGAAATTTTGTATCTTTTTTTTTTTTAGATTTTTTTTTTTAAATTTATTTGAGAGAGAGAGAATGAGTGAGAGAGAGTGCACACATGAGAGAGGGGAGGGTCAGAGGGAGAAGCAGACTCCCTGCTCAGGAGGGAGCCCGATGCAGGACTCTATCCCAGGACTCCAGGATCATGACCTGAGCCGAAGGCAGTCACTTAACCAAATGAGCCACCCAGGCGTCCCATGTATCTCTTTTGACTATTATGTGAAGTATGTAGAATATATATATAGATAGGACTGAATGTGTACTTCTGTGTGTGTGTATGTGTGTGTGTACGTGAAAGAAGAGAGAGCGTGTGTGAGAGAGAAATAGAGGGAGATCACATTTAAAATGCTTCTCTAAGTACAAAAGGGCAGGAGTACAAAAGGGCAGTTATTAATATTTAATGTATAGTTTAAATCTAAGCATATCCATTCCTACGTAGAATTGCCAAATGGGAAAAGTTTCAATCATCTTAAATTGCTTTTCAGTCACAGTTTAAAAAAAAAAAAATACATTGAAAGTCTTTTATCACAGACTCAGTACTAGTCGCTGGAGCTACTGTGATATGTAAATCAAGCCCCTGCCATGGAGGCATTTATAGCACATTAAAAGAGAGAGGCTTGTCATCAGACAAACTAACTAAAAGTCTTAAGTGCTTTAAAAATGGCAAAGGTGAAACTGGAGAGGGCAGACTAATCATGTTGTACCCATTGTTTCACTGCATGCCCTCATCATTTTTCAAATTCAAGTCATTTTAATAAATACTGATGACTACTATTCTGACTACTATACACTTAACTGTGTAAAATTATTCATCAATAAACTCATAGTTAAATCGCATAACTTCTATTCAAATGATGTCTATACAGAGTATCTATTTACTGTATGTATAAACCAACTTTCTCCAGTACAGTATTACTCTTAGACAGATGTCTAGCCAGACAAACTTTTCCTTGATATGGCACTCTTCCCTACAACATATTGAAGAAAACTAAAAAGAAAATGGAAGAATAGAAGAAAAAAAAAGCATTAGGAATTACGAGTACTAGTTATCCATCTTGAATAAATAAATGTATACATGTGAGCCTATTCACTGATTATTTGCTATTATTCAAAAAATGTGATTCATTGGATAGACATTGAAAGCTATTCAATGTCTAGAGGAGGACATTCTTCCAGATTATGCACCTGATTCTAGTCTTCCTCCTTACTCGTTTTATAACTCTGCAGTGGTAGTAACAGAAAACCAAGCAAAATTATTCTTATGGACATTTAAGTTGTGTTATGGCCAGTAGATTTTCAATTAACAAACTTCTTACCTTCTAAAGAAAAAAAATGCCTTCATTTATATGTTCAGCATTCCTGATTTATAAATGTGTTTCTTCTTTGGATTCCTTTTTGAATCAGTTACATCATCAGCTTGGTCCCCTCATGAGTTAATAAAATATCTCACAGTTTCAATGTTATATCAGTATGAAAGTCATGGTTTTACTCTTTTTAAAAACCATCTTTTAACACTATTGATAATACCCTCTCTAGGTGCCTCAAAGTTTCGTTTTTGTTTTTTGTTTTTTTTTTAAAGATTTTATTTATTTATTTGAGACAGAGAGAATGAGAGACAGAGAGCATGAGAGGGAGGAGGGTCAGAGGGAGAAGCAGACTCCCTGCCGAGCAGGGAGCCCGATGCGGGACTCGATCCCAGGACTCCAGGATCATGACCTGAGCCGAAGGCAGTCGCCCAACCAACTGAGCCACCCAGGCGCCCCTGTTTTGTTTTTTTTGTTTTGTTTTGTTTTTTAATGTACAATGAGCTGGACACTTAGGAAAAGTTCACTAGAAGCAAAGCCTGAGTCAGGGCTCAAGGTGTGCCTGAATCTGGGGAAGGGAGGGTAGTGCTCTTCAAGAAAATAATTGAAGCAGGATAGGGAAGGGTAAAAGAGCAAAGATGTTCTGATCCACAGGGGAAGGAGTCTGGACTATTCATCACCCCACAAGATTGTCCCTCAATCAGAGGGTGTCCCTCAGTCAGAGGTCAGAGGGTGGAGGTTTTAAATTCCCATTTTTTTTAAATTACGGGCTAAGGGCAGTCCCTAAAGAAGGGGTGGTGTTTTAAGTTTCCTAGTGATGTAGCTCCCATCAGTCAAGGGGAATTCTCTAAAAATATGTGGTAGCTGTGAGCCATTACCAGTCAACTCCCGTAA
Organism: Mirounga leonina; assembly: GCF_011800145.1. NCBI lineage: Eukaryota > Metazoa > Chordata > Mammalia > Carnivora > Phocidae > Mirounga > Mirounga leonina. The sequence goes on from NW_023270442.1 coordinate 1,533,339, forward strand.
CAGCTAAGGGCTGGCAACAGTCTAGGCTTGACAATTCTGCACCCACCTCTGCTCATAAAGATTCTCTATGTTTAGGCTCTCATACAACAAAGTCTGGACACAGTAAATATTTATTCTTAGCATATTATATTTATATTGGTAACTATATTTATTTGTCAAATAAATATATTTTAGCAGAGGATTTTGCTAATCCTATATACAAAGCCACAAACTTTGTCCACTTTTACATTAAACTACTTCAGAACCTACACTTTTTTTAAAAAACTGCTATCATTTCTCCTAAAACCCAGAAGCAGACCATTCAGGCCAGAATACGTATGGCTGACCTCAATACAGAAATGAGCAGTTGCAGTGCCTGGGTGGCTCAGTCAGTTAAGCATCTGCCTTAGGTTCAGGTCAGATCTCAGGGTTCTGGTATTGAGCTCCCTGTTGGGCTCCCTGCTCAGCAGGTGTCTGCTTCTCTCTCTCCCTCTGCCCCTCCCCCTGCTTGTGCTCTCTCTCTCTCCCTCTGCCCTTCCCCCTGCTTGTGCTCTCTCTCTCTCTCTCTCAGATTAATAAAGAAAATCTTTAAAAAAATGGGCAGAAGGAACTCCCAAAATAAATACAAATCAAAAGATTACATTCAAATTTTAATTATTCCAAGCCTAAGCCTTCAGTGTATAAACTTTCCATGCTTCCAAAGATCCCAGGCAGAGACTAAGACATATTAGATTAGTAGGGCAACAGCTAAATGTCCATAGAAGCCTTTAATAACTTGTCCTTCACTCAAATTCGAAATAGTCCTGCCTTCTATTTCAAGCCTAGCGAGGCTTGAACCCTCCGTAGCTCTGAGAAATGACTTAGACTCAAGACTCATACTTTTCTCTGTTTTTTTAAGATTTTATTTGAGAGAGAGAGTGGGAGCAGGGGGAGGGGCGGGGGGGGATAGGTGGAGTGAGGATCTCAAGCAGACTCCACGCTGAACACAGAGCCCCATATCATGACCCTGAGATCATGACCTGAGCTGAAACCAAGTGTCAGATGCTTAACTGACTGAGCCACCCAGGAGCTCCAAGATTCATACTTTTCTTTGGAAACTTCTTGCTCCAGTGTAGTGCATAATTTCTACCATGCTAACTTGTATTCAGAAGTGCAAATAGTCCTAATTACAAACTGCGATTCAGATAAGTCTCACTGTCCCATTTAGGAATTATTCACAACTCCCAAGTTCTCCAATCAATCATTCCCATCCCAAACCTCTGCTAATGAAATCTCCCCACCCCACAAAATGAAAGGAATTCAGATACATGTTTGGCTCTTTACAGGGCACTGTGATGACATATTTTTAAATAATTAGAAATATTAGTATTTTGGATTCTCTTCAATCGTTAATACCTGAATTTTATTTCACTATGTAAAATGTATTAGAAAAGAATTGCAGAATTTTAAAAAAATTCTCTTTAATTATGAGCCACTGGCTTCTTTCCCTTCATAAAAAATAATAGCAATAAGAACAGTAATGCAAATCAAGTTCATAACCTACCACTTTTGTATCTTTTCCTACTGTTATATGTGACAGAAACAACTGTTTTGAAACAACCAAAGCCATACTTGTTGAACACAATCATATTTTATCTATTTTGAATATCTTTGAACAGCCTCACAGTGGGGTCATGGTCTCTAGCAAAGCTTACTATCTACTTTAAAGAAATACCTTTGAGCATTTGAGGAAAAAGTCAGGAATTTCACTCTTTTTCACGCAAAGAGAAAACACAGTTATTTTAAAAGCCTGCTAATAATTAAATGGAGATCTAAAGGACCAATTTGCAATAAGCTTTTTAAAGAGGCAAGTCCATTGTGCTGAACTGAACTTATAATTGTTCATGAAATAATTGCATATGAAAATTATCTGCATTTCTCAAAACAGTGGGTTGAAATTGGAATTCTCTTTCAATATATTTGAATGCATCTACACATGCATAGTGGAGAAACATGGTTAGTTATGGGTAATTCATGTCTTGGGTGTCACAAATCTTCATCCAAATGTATTATTTTTACAGAAAACTTCAGTTCTACTGTGAAACTGAAAGTTTCAGTTCTATTGACTCCAATATCATTTAGTAAGGATGGCTCTGAAAAAGCATCTAAATATGTCTACTATTTATAATCACTTTGTTATGGCAGCCCATTAGATAATTCCATTATTTTTATCAGAGATTTTATTATTTTACGAATAATTTTAATTGAAAATTGAAGGTGACAACAGTATTAGAGAAAAAAATCTAAAAGTGAAAAATCTACACTTTCTACTTTCAACACTTAATTCGTTTAACATTTTTTTTCTATCAAAATATTCTATTATTATTATAATCTTTCTTTCTGGACTATAAGTGTAGTGATTAACTTTATATGTCTACTTGATTGGCTAAAGGATGCTCAGATGACTGGTTAAACATTATTTCTGGGTGTGTCTGTGAGGGTGTTTCTGGAAGAGATTAGCATTTGAATCTGTAGACAGTAAAGAAGACTGCCCTCACCAATGCTAGTAAGCATCATACGATCCACTGAGGGCCTGAATAGAACAAAAAGGCAGAGGAAGGGTAAATTTACTCTGTCTGCTTGAACTAAGACGTCCATCTTCCCCTGTCCTCCACATCCACACTCCTGGGTCTCAGGCCTTTAAATTCAGACTGAATTATACCACTGGCTTTCCTGGGGTCTCCAGCTTTCAAATGATAGCAGATCACGGGACACTTTGCCTCTTTAACCACATGATCCAATTCCTGTAAGTCAGTCTGTCTCTGTCTCTGACTCTCTTTCTCTCTATATATGTCCCATTAGCTCTGTTTTTCTGGAGAACCCTGACAAATATAAGCATGCACAAATTTCTAGTTATAGCTTTAGTGTACATATCTATTTTCTACATCTTTTAGAGCAATTTTAGAATTATAGAAATGAGTAATACAGAGAGATCCCATATTCTTGCTACCCCATTCAATTGTCCCTGCTTTTAACATGTTACATTAGAATAGTATATTTGTCATAGTTAGATAACTGATACTGACAGACTATTATTATTTTTATTTTAGAGAGAGAAAGAGCACAAGCGGGAGGGGGAGAGATAGAATCTCAAGCAGACTCTGCACTGAGCACAGAGCCTGACATGGGGGTTGATCTCACAACTCTGATACTAGGTCCTGAGCTGAAACTAAGAGTCGGACCCTCAACCGACTGCGACACCCAGGTGCCGCTTGACAGGTTGTTATTAACTGAAGTCCTGGATTTATCAGAATTACTTAGTTTTTATCTAATATCTTTTTGTTCCTGGATTCCTCCAATATACCACCTTATATTTAGTTATCATATCACCGTAGGGTCCTCTTGGCTGTGACAGTTTCTCAGAATCGCCATGATTTTGATCACTTTCTGTAGATTACTATTTTGAGGAATACTGGTCAGGCATATTGTAGGATGTCCTTCTGTTAGAATTTGTCTGACAGTTTTCTCATGACTAGGCTGGGGTTATGGGTTTGGGGGGGAAGATCATAGCTGTACAGTGCTATTTCCATCACATGATACAAAGGGCACATACTATCAAGTTTTATGATTATTGATATAGACCTTGATCTGGATGAAATATAGTTTGTCAGGTTTACCACTGTAGAGTTACTCTTTTTTTCTCTCCATCTCCACACTGTACTGTTTGAAAGAAGTCATTATATACAGCCCACATTTATATGGAGAGTTATGTTCTCCCTCCTTAAGAGTGGAATATCTATGTAAATTATCTGGAATTCTCCATGGGTGATTTGTCTTTTCCACTTATTAAATTATTTGATCATTTATGTGTATCAGTATAGACTCATGGATATTTATTGTATAGTTTGAGTTAGAATCCAATATTACCTTACTTATTTTTTGCTCAAATTATTCTCATTTTGGCCATTGGGACCTCTTTCAGTGGGCTCTTGGGCCCTTATGATATACTTTTATCAATGTGAAAGTTATTATTTTTTTTCCTGGGCTCTTCTTTATTTTTCTGGTACTACAAGATGGTCCAGGGCCACGTTTTATATTTCCTGTCCCAGTCCTAGAATAAGCCATTTCTCCAAGGAGTTCTAGTTCATTTTATTGGAGAATGGTTTTAGAAACTAACACCCAGGTGCTAGGCGTGCTCTTTGTAACTGAGAAGTAATTTCTTCTAGGACCTGTTAGCTGATGGAGAAAAGTATGTGTGTGTATGCCAACCTCTGGATATGCACACGGACCTATAAATATTCTTTATATAACCATCTGTATTTATATTAAACTAAACATGAATTATGTTATCACCAACTTGTATTCATTACCACATGGACTATTCTAGCTTCCTCTACTGTAAATTCCCATTCCAACAGTGAGAAATTTGGTTCCACAATCTGCCATGATTTATTTAATTCTTAAATTTCAGAACACATTTACAGCAGTATCAGAATTTTTAAACTATAATCCTATGGGAAGCAACTTTATCAACCAAAGCGTATCAATTTTCCTTCATTTTTACAGATTGCTTTAACATTTGCAAGATTGATTGATTGATTGATTGATTTAATTTTTTTTAAAGATTTTATTTATTTATTCATGACAGACAGAGAGAGAGAGAGAGAGAGAGAGAGGCAGAGGGAGAAGCAGGCCCCCAAGGAGCAGGGAGCCCAATGCGGGACTCGATCCCAGGACCCTGAGATCATGACCTGAGCCGAAGGCAGACGCCCAACCATCTGAGCCACCCAGGCGCCCTGCAAGATTTATTTAAAATTAATCTAGGTCTACTTTCAGATAAGTCCAATTTCAAATTCAGGAGTAGTATAGTTACTTTATAATACAGTATTCCCAATTTCTTCCTCATATTGTCTATCACATTCCAGTCATCTATTAAACCTTATTTTAACCTCTATTATTCTATCTCTGACATTTTACCTTTCTTTAGATAGATCTGTGTTACTGACCTCTATAATGTCCCACCTCTCTAAAAAAGAAAAAAAAAAGTCTAACATTTCTTAATTCCTTCCATTTCTATTGGCTGAGAAAGTCATTTTTCTACTTTACATTTGAAGAATAATTTTGCTGGATATAAAATTCTTAGTTGCTGGGTTTTGTTTGTTTTTCTTTTGTGGTTTTTGAACACTTTAAATGTTTCAATCCATTCTCCTCTTTTATGCATGGTTTCTAACAAAAAGTCTCTCAGAATTTTACCTTTGTTTCTCTATAAGGAAGGTATTTGTTTTCCTCTGGTTTTGTTAAAGATTTTTTCTTTGTTTTTGGTTTTCTGCAGTTTTAATATGATATGCCCAAGTGTAGTTTATTGTTGTTTGATTAGTTGGTTGGGTTTTATTAGCATTTATTCTGTTTGTTGTTCTCAGAGCTTCTTGGATCAATGGTTTGGCTTCTTTTTTAATTTTTATTTATTTTTTATTTTTTTTATTTTATTTTTTATTTTTATTTTTTTAAAGATTTTATTTATTTATTCATGAGAGACAGAGAGAGAGAGGCAGAGGGAGAAGCAGGCTCCCAAGGTGCAGGGAGCCTGATGTGGGACTCGATCCCAGGACTCTGGGATCATGACCTGAGCCGAAGGACCCTGGGATCATGACCTGAGCCGAAGGCAGATGCTTAACCATCTGAGCCACCCAGGCGCCCTTTTTATTTTTATTTTTAAAGATTTTATTTATTTGACAGAGAAAGACACAGCAAGAGAGGGAACACAAGCAGGGGGAGTGGGAGAGGGAGAAGCAGGCTTCCCACTGAGCAGGGAGCCTGACGCAGGGCTCAATCCCAGGACCCTGGGATCATGACCTGAGCCGAAGGCAGATGCTTAATGACTGAGCCACCCAGGCGCCCCAGTGGTTTGGTTTCTGTCATTAATTTTTAAAAGTCCTCAGCCATTATTACTTCAACTATCTTTTCTGCTCTTTTTCTTCTGGTGCTACAATTATGCATAGGTTACATTTTTTTAAGTGCTCCACAGTTCTTGGATGTTCTTTTTTGTTATTCATTAATTTTTCTCTTTGTATTTTAGTTTGAGAAGATTTCTATTGACCTACTTTTAAGCACAATTATTCTTTCTTTGGCCATGTTCAACCTACTGATGAGTACATCAAAGGTATCCTTCATTTCTATTACAATGCTTATTATTTCTAGTATTTCCATTTAATTCTTTCCTAGTGTCCATTTCTTACATCACACACTAGTTCTTGAATGTTCTCTTTTTATTCTGTAATGGCTCTTAATGTATTCTCCAAGATTATTTTAAATCCCCTAACTGATAATTCCAAAATCTGGGTCATTTCTGAGTTTCGTTCTGATGGAGGCTTTGTCTTTTCAGACTTTGGTGTCTTTTCTTCCTGTCTTTAGTATGCGTTATATCTTGTTGTTGTTGTTACTGAAAGGGAGGCATAATATATTAGGTAATAGGAGCTGGGATAAAAAGGCCTTTAGTGTGAGGTTTATGTTAATCCAGCTAAGCTGGGCTGTGTTTCATGTTTGTTGTAGCTGTAGTACCAGACTTCACCTTCCTCCAGTGTCCTGGGATTTTTCTTCCCTATTTTCTTCAGGTTACTCATTCATTTCTGCTGTGAAGTTTGTGGACTCAGTAAGCCAAGAGTTTATATTTGATCCCAACATTTCAATGATATAAAGATTATATACTACCTGTGTTGCTATAATATGCCTTCAGACTTGAAAATATTTATAGCATATCTTGTATTTTCTGTGTCCTTTTCTCTGCAATTTTTCTTTCTTTTTTTTTTAAGATTTTGTTTATTTATTTGAGAGAGAGAGAGAGCATGAGCAGGGGGAGGGACAGAGGGAGAGGAACAAACAGACTCCTCTCTGAACGGGAGCCCTATGACACAGGGCTCCATCTCAGGACCCTGAGTTCATGACCTGAGCCCAAGTCAGATGCTTAACCGACTGAGCCATTGAGGCACCCCTGCAATTTTTCTTTTTTTCCTCAAACCAGAACCACTTGCCTCAAATTATGTTTTTATTATTCAGGCACATACCCATACATAAAACTAGCCTGTAAATAGAAAAATATAAAATACACAAAGTCACCATGCAGTTCCCTCATGTTACTAGTTATTTAAGATATAGCATTAATGACATGAGAAAAGAAAGACAATTTACATGTATAACCATAACCATTTTGGTTATTCTGGTATGACATTCAGTCTCATACCTTAACTTTATTGCTTCTTAAAAATGCACAATTATAAACATTAAATAAATCCCAGTGTCAAACACAGTCTTTTATGCTTTGTTACATCCTGTATCCACCCACTAAACCTCTGTAGAAACAGTAAAAGAATATAATATGACAAGCACACTCCAGGGATCTTATGTATGTGCACAAAGCAGATTATAAAAATAATAACCTAAAAAGAGAAATATGCCTGGATAAAGTGCCAAGCTGGGAGTTTCAGGGCTGAGTTACCCATTGTCTGCTATCAGCTCACTACATAACCACCTGATGTCCATGCTTGATTTCCATCCAAAAGTGTGTAGGTGGTTCAAGGGATGTGGGGGCTGATGAAGGAAAAAGGTATGACCACAAGAGGCAGCAACTCACAATAAGTTTTACTGGGGAATGCCTGGGCAGGATTTCATAAGAGGGGAAGTCCCTGAGACCATGAGACCATTCAGAGACTTAAGGTGAGGGGGCCACCATCCGGAAAGGGAAGAGGGTAGCAGAACTCCCAGGGAAGAGGGGGATAAGAGAAAGCACTTACATGTCTAAGTAGTGTTGCTCAGGAGCATGGCAGATGGTCTCTGGGTCAGAGAGCTACAAAGGGCCACAGAAGCCTGGGGCCTTAGAACTCTAAGGTCCTGTCTAATCAATGGACAGCACACGCATGGTGAAGTTTCACAGGTATGCGAGGTAGGCAGGCTCTAAATGGCTAAAAATATGCTTTTTGAGGCTGCTTTTGAAATAACTGGATGTATAAAAATTTGAGTCTGGTGTTGCTGGGCTTTCAAACTAATGGGTTTCACTGCAGTGAAGAAATAAACAACCTAGGGACCAAAACACAGAGGCCATCTTTGGCTCATTTATATAGCAAAGTGGGATGATAATTTTCACTACATACCTGCCACTTGAGTGTTGGGGGATTAATGAAATAATATTTATAAAGACTTTTGGGGTTCTTCTCAAGAAAGTACTTTATTAATACAAAACAGACTATTATGGCAGGAGACTTTTCCCAAAATAGCTTACACACAACCACTGCTGGTATATTTCATTTCAACTGAAATGAGCTGTTCATGGAGATTATAAACAGTTTACTGTTTCTTTAGATTTTTAGATTTAGATTATTTCTTTAGATTTTATTGGGAGAGTGCTAGTTTTCCTATTAAAGATATTTCATGGACTATTTTAAAAATTCAATTTAAAGCATGGTTTAAATAGAATTCTAAGATGAATATTTCGATTTGAATACAATATGTAAATGATTCGTTTTCCAAGGATTATTTCTATTTAAATAAGATTTTCATTAAACTAAGAGAAATATTCTTAATATTATAATAACAAAACATTGTTGGGTCAATAATTGTGTTTCAACACATATATATAAACTAGTGCTATACAATTTAACCTATATCTACATCTGTATTTATCATCCCTTTAGGGGAAAATAATTTATTTGACATTATAAAATAAATGAACTCATTCTTCATATTTTAAGTCATATTCATATTCTTCAAATTCATTCTTCATATTCTTTAAGACACCTTAAATAAATCACACTTTATAAAATAGGTGTGGGTATATTTCTGGTCCACATTTTTCTAATTTTTTTAAAGGCATAAATAATTTTAGAATTGTATTATTCTAAATCAGAAGAAAATTTTCTCTCTATACACACACACACATGCACACACACACACATACACGTACATATATTTAGTGAGATTAAATGCACACATTGAAAGATATTGTCTGATTAGTATGCTGGGGGAGCAAATATATCATGCTTAATGCATGCCCTTTGTATGATTTATTTACATTTATATAGTTAATGTCAGCACAGCAAAGCTGAGTGGAAAGTTAATTCAAATAATCCCACATAGTCTTATTAGCCAATTGTGTATATTTTTCACTGTCAACACTTTATCAAGTAAATACTAAAAATGATAACTGATGCATGCATTTCCCCTAATTTTTAAATATATCTCCTCTTTAAAAGTGTGAGTTTATGAAAAGAAAAGCAAACATCTAGGCTGGAGAAAAAAGATATGTAAAAATTGCATAATCTGGTCCAACTGATTACTGTTAAAGTATTGTTTAATAGTTATTTACCTAAGGTGTTAGCTTTCCACTTTCTTCTACTGTATGAACTTCCTACATATTACCTTCCATGCTCTAGATTCCTATGAAACAGGCAAATGGACACTCTATATTTCTGCTTGGAGTCTTGATGCTAAATTTATCCTGAATCAGCGGTGATCAGGCCTGAACAGTAATTAGTATCAAAAATGTCTGTTAGAACTGCCCTACGATCAAGCAATTGCACTTCTAGGTATTTACCCAAAGAATACAAAAATACTAATCCGAAGGGATACATGCACCCTGATGTTTATAGCAGCATTATCTCCCAAATTATGAAAACAGTCCAAGTGTCCATTGACTGATGAATAGATATAGAAGATGTGCGGTGTACATATATACATATATGTACAGACACACACAATGGAATATTACTCAGCCACAAAAAAGAATGAAATCTCGCAATTTGCAACGGCATGGATGGAGCTAGACAGTATTATGCCAAGTGAAATAAGTCAGTCAAAGACAAATACCACATAATTTCACTCATATGTGTAAACAAAACCAATGAGCAAAGGGGAAAAAAAGAGAGAGAGGCAAACCAAGAAACTAACTCTTGACTATAGAGAAGAAACTGATGGTCACCGGAATGGAGGTAGGTGGGGGGATGGGTTAAATAGGATGGGGATTAAGGCATGCACTTGTTGTGATGAGCACCAGGGGTGTTATATGGAAGTGTTGAATTACTATATTGTACATCTAAAACTAATATTACACTGTATATTACCTCAAATTTAAATTAACACCTAAAAAACACCTATTGTTGTAAATACAGATATCTTGGGTAATTTAAGAAAATAAATTGAGGGGCGCCTGGGTGGCACAGTCGTTAAGCATCTGCCTTAGGCTCAGGTCATGATCCCAGGGCCCTGGGATCGAGCCCAGCATCAGGCTCCCTGCTCCGCGGGAAGCCTGTTTCTCCCTCTCCCACTCCCCCAGCTTGTGTTCCCTCTCTCGCTGTGTCTCTCTCTGTCAAATAAATAAATAAAATCTTAAAAAAAAAAAAAGAAATTGAGTTAAATACTTTAATTCTTTTTCTGTATTTCTACTAGGCCATTAAACACATACTCCAGTAACTAAAATAACCAGATATTAACAGGAGAAGCAATCTGAAACATTCAGTATAGTCAATTTAATGGCTAATGATCAGTATAACAATAGATAGAGATGGAGTAATTTTGCCTTTTTATGTTTTAATCTAGAAAATTGATTTATAATGAGCAAAACCTATTCATAGTCAGTTGTCCCAGTGGAATCTAGGATGAAGCAAATGACCAAGGGCCATGAAAGAGATTCAAGATCTGAGATGGTATCTAGTAAGTATCTTATAAAGTCATGTTAGCCCATTTGGATCCATTTGTGCCTTTATTATCAAGGTAGCATCCAACTCTGTGGAAACTCTAAATTTTATAACAAGTAATATGCCTTCACTTCTTACCTCCCAGAGTAGACCTACAAATCCAAATAATCACATAACTTCCTTCATATTGGTGACCAGCCACAATATCTGAAAAGACTTATAGCAGCATTATGTAACATATTTATATTTTATTATATAGCAGCATAATAAAGGCACAAATGGATCTACTATCTTAGTAGAAATACAGGAAAAAATTAAAGTATTTAACTCAATTTCTTTTTTTTTAAGATTTTATTTATTTATTTGACAGAGAGAGACACAGCAAGAGAGGGAACACAAGCAGGGGGAGTGGGAGACTGTGCCTTAATGATAGGAGAGTGAGGTTAAAAAAAAAAATTCCCTACCTTAGAAGTCCTAATATGGTCAGACAACTGGATTCCTAAAACATTTGCTTATATAGGGTAGGCTTCTGAATCTTCATGGAATTTATCTTCTATGTCATGGAATGAGTTTGTTTTATAAGAAATTTAAAGATCTCATCCCTTCCTTCTTACCAGAACAAATTAACATACCATTAATATAATGTGCAATCAAGCTATTATTTGGAATGTCAGGGTCAAGGACTTGAACTATATTATGAGAGAGAGAAGAAGTTTTTAATTAGTTCTGTGGCAAGACAGTATATGTGCACTCTTGCTCTTGCCATATAAAGATGAACTGAATTTTATTCTCTCTGATAATAAAGATTAGGAAGAATGGATTCACCAACCCAACAGACAAATATTGGGTGGATCTCTTTTAGTTAGGGGACCACATCAATCACAGAAAAAATAATTAGGGCTACATTTTTTAGGACTATGTTTACTATCATTTTTAATCATATACCAAACCATGTGGTTTGATAGAAGCCAGAGAAATAAAATGAATGGAGACTGATGAGAACCACTACTCCTTCATTCTTTCAAGATGTTGGTGACGGAACTCAAATCTGAATTCCATCTGAAATTTGATATTGATTTTGATTTGCTATTTTGCCCTGAAATAAGCCATTTCCTAAAATAATGTCCTTTTATTCCACAGATGAGGTAACAGATATGAGAATTCTATCAGATCCTAAGTATATCCCTCAAGTTGAACTCCATGTGATAAAGGCTTGAACCAAAACTCTACTCATCAAAAAACTAACCGGAAAATCTGGTAGTATTTTAGGGCCTTGTATAAGAGGTTATTTTACAGCCGGACTGGGACTGCCTTTTGCTTATGTCTGAGGAAACTTGTTATTCTGATACTTATCTTTGGCCAAAATATTATCAAATGGGCTAAATCATAATTCATAATATGGTTTTTAAGAATCTAAATTCCCATACTGGCTCCAAAGGCTGGCTTGTTTATTGGTGGCTACTGTGACAAGAAGGATATAAAACATCCTGCTGGAAACTGTTATGTAGTTTTCCTAAAATTCACATTTTTCACAGAAACCTTAGTCATTCAAAATCTGAAGATGAAGAAATAGCTTTATAAAAAATAACACTTAGGGATATGCCTGAGAGTCTTTTGGGCCTCCAAACTTGTCTACACTTGTTTTCCCTTCCTGTTCATATCTTCTATCATCAATGAAGCCTTATAATAGCATGTTCTGTGGGGTTTAGCAAGTCCATGTAATTATCTGATTTGTGTAATATTTGTGGTGCCCTGAATAGCAGTGTCAACTAAGATTCAAAATCTAAGAGTTCACAACTGGCTACTGATTTTTTTAGGTAGGATGCAAGGAATATCTATTACACATACATGTACCAGCATGTGTTTGTTTTCTTAAGAGGACCTAGCACTTTGTGATCAAGAGACTGTGATAGATTTACATCTGGGCACGGCATGGGAGATAACTTTTCATGAAGTGCTAAACTTTAGTTGTTTGCTCTGGTTATTTTTTTGTTTGTATATCTTGTTATTAATTTATTATTATTGAATTCGGACAATTCAAGAAACTGTAGTTAACTGTATACCTATCATACCCCTAGGAGCACCATGATGAATCAGCCTGTTTTATCAGCTCACTGGTGGTCAAGTACCTTGATTGTAACTCTGGCCTTTCTGCTTTTATGGCATTCTTTCCACCTCACTTTTGATGTTTACATGCTGCCATTCTAAAGCCTCCGGTATCAGTGATACTATGGACTCAAGTTCCATGACAGCAGTGCCCACTACTAACTCTTGTGTATAGAGAATAGCCACCATGGAGCCCATCAAAGATAACAGTAGTCCCCTGGCTACATTCCTTATTTTCCAGTGAAGGGAGTATTTTCTGGGCTTATCTAAGAAACAGAATTCTTAGGTGTTATGTGCTAAATATATTCTGAACCTACTTATCCCTCCCTCAATACTTCAACAAGGTGGTACTGTCATTTTCACCTCACTTATTCTAGACTATCATTATGATCAACTTTCAAGGAGACATTAAAGAAAACTATGAGAACCAGGTCCAATTTTCCTTCCAGTATATAGAATCATGAGCAACAGTTGTGACCACATCAATAAATTCTCTACAACCCAAACTTATATCTCATTTGTCCTATTTCTTCACTTTCCAGTCTACTTACAAAGTGCTCCCCCAGGTTTTGAAGGAATAATTACCTGATTCTATACTCTTTGGCAAATAACCCATTTCTTTTTGATAGATGAAGCACACTGCCCTTCCCCAGGCTCTTCTAAGGAATGATCCTAATTAATGACCTAAAGGCAATAATGAGAGGTGATACAGACAGACGTTGAGGAGAAAAACCATCATCTTGTGGGCAACTTGCTTCCTGTGAGGTCACTGTACATGTTTAGGCATGACAACATTCTTCACACATAATATTGGAAATGGTATTCTGTTTATGTTGGCCCAGAGAGTTCATAGGCGTGTAAGGGCTCAATATTTTCAGGTTCAATTTTCTCAATCTCCTTGCCAGGTTGAAAGTCCCCAATATTTACTTATCAGAGCCTTACTATAACATAGGAACACTGTCAAGGCTAGCTATTAATTTTAATTGTCAGCTTTCCTACTTTTACAATTAGGTCTGTGGCTTAATTTTCAATAAAAGCTTAAAAGCTGTCCTAAGCCAATAAGAGATGAGAGTCTACCCAACACTGCCACAGAAGCTCTTTGCTTTTACAGTTTTACAGCACACCTTCAATTTGCAGTTGGCTGCCCTAAGCCTATAATTTTCTTTCTTCAGGCCTTCCAATGCCATTAACAGAAGCCCATCCACTCTTTAGTCATTATCATTATCTTTGCCCTCGTACCATTCAAGAGCCACAGTTCCCATAAATCCAACACCTCTCCATCCACTTACACCTCATTCCAATTAATCAAAAGTAAAATCCTTAACACTTGTGAAGTGAATACATGCCATATTTTACCACCAGTTTACTTCTGGGATCAGCTCTTTTATTGTGGGCTCTTCACAAAGGAGACCTTGAGGCAAACACTCAGAGGATACTACTTTATTAGGAAGTACAATCCAAAAGAAACCACAGCAGGGAACAGGTGAGCAAGGCAGGGAATGTCAGAGAGAAAATAAAACCAGATGTTACCAGGGTGGTTACCATGAAGTTTGTATCAAGTGAAACCATTTTTCTGAGAAACGATATGTGTTACTTTGCTTATCAACAACCCAGCCCTGAAGTGGAAGGATAAGCATTTATCTGCTGGCTTCTAACTCTCATTGGTCAAAACTTTGCTTTAATATCTCCTCAATGTCGGACATGTGAGGGTGATATGCATGGCCCATGGATTTGCATGTCTTGAGGTCACAAGAAAAAATAAGGGGGAGGTGAGGGAAACTTGCCGTGGACATAAGGTAAAGTGACACTGGGTTGTGACTGCTACTTGGGCTAAGCTTGATTGAGCCAAAACAGAGGTTGTCATAATGTTTAGTTGGAAAAAGACAAGTTGGCAAGAGCTCCAGACATATGTAAATCACAAATTCATGAAACAGTGTAAATGAAGTGGCTTCGACAAACTACTACCAAACCCAAACCCAAATAGAACAGCAATTACCCTCCCCACACACTTCTGCCCCTTTGAATCTTATCTCCTAAAGGCAAAACTTTCAGCTCTTTTTAGCTTTTTCTTCGTTATTTAGCAAAATATTTTTTTTTTAATATTTTATTTATTTATTTGAGAGAGAAAGAATGAGAGAGAGCACATGAGGGGGGGGGGTCAGAGGGAGAAGCAGACTCCCTGCCAAAATCTTTAAAAAAAAAAAGATTTTATTTATTTATTTGACAGAGAGAGACAGAGCGAGAGAGGGAACACGAGCAGGGGGAGTGGGAGAGGGAGAAGCAGGCTTCCCGCGGAGCAGGGAGCCCGATGCGGGGCTGGATCCCAGGACCCTGAGATCATGACCTGAGCCGAAGGCAGATGCTTAACGACTGAGCCACCCAGGTGCCCCTTTAGCAAAATAGTTTTAAGTAACATATTTATTAATATTTGCGCAAACATTTAAAAATAACATGCTTCTACTATTCTTCCTTTTTTCTTCCCCTTTAATCCTTTAAAAAATAACTTAGGCATTAATTACTGATTTTCTTCTGAAACTAACAATTAGGTCAATTGCATTGCACTACCACATACAACACTTACACACACACACAGAATGCACACGTACTTCTAATAAAGATACACACACAAGCACACGTGTATGCACATGCACACGCACACACACATACACACACATCTGTCCTATTTAATAACTAGGCTTGCATAATAACTGGTTCAATAGTATTAAGACAACTGAAATGCTGTTCACAGCTAGTCCACATTCCTTTATACATTTTTGTTGCTGTTCCATTGATTTAGCTTTAATAACTGACTAATTTATTTACTTGCATCATTTCGCCTAATGTTTTTACTAATTCAGCATCAAAATTTTTTTTAAAAAAGATTCTACAATCTGAAGCAGAGCAATAGAAGATCATAAATACCTTTCTGTGTAATTACTTTTAAGAAAATACAGGGATTTTAGAGGATTCATGAATTTCATGCAGCTTCACTTCATTCACAACATTTTAGACACAATATTTTGATGTGACAGAAGGCGATTTACAAAAAGTGGTAATTTTCTTCTTTAAATCTGATTTTAGAAAATACAGTTTTTAAATGTGACACTCTAATAAATTGACATTGCATTTTTGCCTTGTACATTCTGCAATATATTTTAAGTGTAGTATCAGTCTGTGGTTTGAGATAGCTGTGTATATGAATTATTAAAAGTGGAAAGGAGTTAAATATTCCATTGCTAAGACTATAATTACAAATGTGAGACATTTTTACATCAAAAGCTCCTTTTAGAGAAGTAAAAGCATAATAAAGAGCTTCTTGTCTAAAACAGAACAAATATGTTCAGTAATGGAAAGAATGAGAAGTAGGAAGCACTGTAACTTGTATAACTGACATTAAAGAGATTAGCCTTGGTTCTGTAGGAAAGTCAAATTAGCCAATTCTACTTTCCAACAAGATTGTGCTAAAGGAATTTAATAAGAAACAACTGAAACTTCTTGATGTCCTTAAGAATCACAACCTTCTGTTTTCAGATGGGTCACCAAATAATTTACTCCCATATACTCTATATTATCTGAAATCCTAAATTAATTTCCTTTTCATTTCTAACTAACTTTATTCTCATCCCTAATATTTTCCTTTAGTAATAAATGCATTCTCATTTAAAGATATTCAACATTGATTCAATTGTATAGGCTAGTTTTATTTAAGGTTTTCAGTACTGTTTTTTTAATACATAAGTAGTCTAATGATTTATTACATTGCAATGACACTGGGAACAATAATAATGGATCTGAAGGTCTATGGCCTTTTAAAGAATATATGAAAACCTTTTGGGTGAATGATTAATACAAAGTACGTACAAAGACAGATGGTGTAAGATCTTTGACATTATACCATGTTAGTATTTCAGACCAGTTTGTTATAGAAAAAGGTCACTCAATATTAGAGACAGGCTGTAATAGAAAATGTAGCTTGAGAGACTGAAGAAATAAAAGTTGAGAATGTGGTAGGAACTCTCTAAGTACAAGGGGTGTTAGGATTGCAGATTTAAGCAAATATATTTAAAAGTCCTTAAGGTACCTGAAGGTAAAAATGAGCTGTTTTTGATACAACTACTAGAGTATTTTCAAGTATTTTCATTTCCAATTAACTCAATACATAAGCTGATATGATTTTTAAACAATAATTTTTTTAAGCAAAAATTTGCCTTTGCTTCTCTGACTTCACCTCTTTGATCACATTTTCCCATATCTGTAAATACTATACATACTACTGACTCCCAAATCTATGATTTTTCAGCTCTGTCATCTCCACAGAACCTTGCATGTACAAATTCCCTTGACATCTGCATTTGAAAACCTAAAACACATTATTGTTAACATGGACACAGAATGATTGACTCCTGCCCTCCTCAGTGACTGATGCCTCCTTAGTTTTTCCTGATTCTGTTTACCTATCACATCTATCCAACATAAAAATCAAGGACATATTCTTGGTTCTTCCCTTTCCCAAACCCTTATCTCATCCATCATGAAATTCTTCAATCTCTTTCTTTAAGATGTATAATAAATTCCCTCACATATTCCATCTCTACTACAACCATCCACATCACCACTCTCTGTCTCCTAAGCTACTATAATACACACTTAATGCCCTCTCTGCTTCTTATCAGTCTTTTACAATTCATTTTCCACATAGCCAGTTATTCCAAACAAAATTATTTATGGAATTTCCCCGCTTAAATTGTTTCAGTGGTTTCCCAAGGCAGTAAGAATAAAACCCCCACCTCTTTAAATTGGATTACAGAGCTGTCTACTCTCCCACAGTCTCACTATTTTCCAGTGGCAATGGTTTTTTAAAATGCTCCAGTTCCTGCCCCAAGATCTTTGCAATACTTGGTTGCTTTTCTTGAAATATGTTTTTCCTTGGTTTTCATGTAGCTGACATCTTATCTTTTCATGTCTCAGCCTTAATGTCCCCATTACAGAGTGACCTTTCCTTAACCAAACACTTAGTATTGCCTACCACATTATTCTATTTATCTGCAGAACAATATCCACTCTCTAATAGATATTTTCATTTATTTTGTTCATTTTTAAATTAATTTCTGGCTTCTGACCAAAAAGTGGCATATACAAAAATGAAATAAAAACTAAAAAGAAAATATAGGACTCAAAATATATGCAAAGAACAAAAGGGGACTCCTGGAGTTACACTGAATAGAAGATGCAAAAGATTAATGCAGAAGCCTAGACTTTAGACTTATTTTTCAAGTATAAATTCACTTGGATGTTTTATAGCAAATTAAGGATTTTTTGCCACCATGACAAATATGTCTCATATTCATGTTATCAGTTGATGGCTAATACATCCTTCTAGTTGCTCATGTAAAATTCCCTAAAGATCATCTTTGACACCCTTCTTTCTTTTGTAAGCTATATCTTATCTGTTTTATTTATTTTTTTAGTTACACTTTTCTAATATATCAAGAATTTGATGACTTATCAACACATCCACTACTGCCTTTTGGATTAAGTTACCATTCCATGTGGCTATCTGCAATAGCCTCCAGAGGGATCTTAATAAAAGTAAGTCATATTATATTTCTCTTCCGCTCAAAAACCATCCATGGATTTCCTATCTCATTCAGAGGAGAACGAATGGCTATTAAAATGGATAACAGGGATGAGAGGATCTGGCTTCCCACTCAGATCCGATGTCATCTTCCACTTATTCTCTCTGATCTTGTCACAAAGGCCTCCCTGATCTTTTAAATCAAACCAAGCCTGCACAGGCCTCCAGGATTTGTCATTTCCTTGGCTCTCTGCCTTAAATACTCTCTCCCCTGGTATTCACCTGGCTTGTTCACTCATCAACTTCAAGTCTTTTCTCAAATGCTAA
Source organism: Mirounga leonina (assembly GCF_011800145.1). NCBI lineage: Eukaryota > Metazoa > Chordata > Mammalia > Carnivora > Phocidae > Mirounga > Mirounga leonina. The sequence continues at coordinate 1,551,987 of NW_023270442.1, forward strand.
CTTTTCAGTGGGAGATATTTAACCACGATGTTTAAAATTAAATTTTTTCCTTATTCTTCCTCTCCACCCCTGTCTTATTTTTATAGCACTTTTCACTATGTAGTCTGTAAACTTCACTTAATTTGTTTACACTCTTGTTCTAGCTCTCTCTTTTAAATATAAATTATATAAAGGTAGAGATTTTTGTCTATTTTGTTCAATTCTTTAATCCATGAACTTCGTAGAAATGATGGAAATACTAGATGTTAAAAAACTACATAAGTATATAAATGAACAATTAATGAATACATCTAACATACAATATGAGACTTTAAAAGAGAAAAAAATTAAACTTTATGGCATGACTTTATGGCATGCATAAAATCAACATTTAACCCATTTTTACAGATAAGAATGATCAACATTACAAACTTATCAATCTTCAAATAGGTTAATAGATTCATTGCAATTTAAATCAAAGTGGTAATACAAATTTTATTCTCTTGGAAACTTGGTAAGCTTAAACATTATATAAAATAATAAAGACTCAAGGATAGTCAAGATACTCCCAAAGAAGGATACATTGGTGGCACTTCCCTGCCAGATAGGAATTCTGATTATAAATACACCTGTGGTACGTAGCTTCTAGGATGGAGTTTAATGTCCTGATCTCCACACACTGTAATCCTCCCACCTTAAGTGGTCCCTGGATTTACTGACTTGTATGTAATAAATAACATAGGGCAGATACAATGTGATGCCAATTTAGATAATAGGTAAAAAAGTAAAAAGACTGTGGCTTTTGTCTTGAGTGTACCCTTTCTCACTCTTCCTCAGATTGCTCTCTCTGTGGGATAGGAATCCAGTTATCATGTCATGAAGCTGCCTTGTGGAAAGCTCTAGGTGGTAAGGGACCAAGACAGATCAAATTGGATGTAGATCTTCCCCCAAGTTGACACTGAGACAATACTTGGACTACAACCTCATAAGAAACCTTGACCAAGAGCCACATAATGAAGTCACGTTTGGATAGCTGACCCCAAAATAGTACGAGATAATAAACATTTTTGTTATTCTAATCTTGGGTATAATTTTCAATGCAGCAATACATAACTAAAAATTGTGGTTATTAGGAAATGATGCATTGGAAAGAAGATTTATAAATATGAAAAGAAGAGAACAGAGTCCAGAAACATAACTATGTATATACAAAACTGATACAAAATAGATATGGAATTGCAGATTAAAAACAAAAGAAAAGAAAGAGTACTACTTATTGCTGTCTTGTGTTTAATTAAATCTAAAATGTTATTTTTTTCTTATAAAATTGCCAAAGTAAAATGGAAAATTACTCACTAATCCAGAAAGACACTTGTTTCCTTGGAACTAATGCACTGAAAGTTTATTCCCAGCTTGTGGAAGGTCAGATCATTATGGCAAAATTCTTATTGTTACTAGACTATCAAATGCTATAACAAATTGGTACTGACAGAAGGATTTGATTGAATTATCAAATGTACTCAGCCAAAATTCTAATACAACAAAGTCAATTGCATTTCTGTTCCTTTGTCATTTAAGCTCATTTATCTTAAATAAATGGGGAAAGAAATGGAAAAAAAAAAGTCAGGAAATAATTTCACTCATTCACCAGAATATTCCAATTTGGACAGAATAAAAGCTATATAAATTGCCCAATTTAATGCTGGCAGTAGTCTGAATTGCCTGCTAAAACAAACAGGACATGAAAACCTCTAATTATTGCCCACTATCTTAATAAGTGTATATATATATACGCCCAGGTAGCTAATTAATCATCAAAATCCACTGGAAGATAAAGTGGTAACTAATACCAATCATCAGACATTTTACACAGAAGGTTGCCTGAACAACAGAGGTTAAGTGTCTTGTCAAAGGTCACACATCAGTCTGTTAAAAAATAAAAATCTCTCTCATTTCTCATGATGAAGACAAATTGCTCTGTTATCATTATACAAATACTTCTTGAATAAGTGACAATTATGTATAACCAATCATTGTTATTGGTCACTACCCTTTTTAATAATGTCAATTAAATATGTACTTGAAATAGAACTGTTTTCTTTCTTTTTTTAAAATTTTTATTTATTTATTTATTTATTTTAAAGATTTTATTTATTTATTTGAGAGAGAGAGAATGAGAGAGAGTACATGAGAGGGGGGAGGGTCAGAGGGAGAAGCAGGCTCCTCGCTGAGCAGGGAGCCCGATGCGGGACTCGATCCAGGGACTCCAGGATCATGACCTGAGCCGAAGGCAGTCACTTAACCAACTGAGACACCCAGGCGCCCCAGAACTATTTTCTTTCTATACCTGCTCTATTTTTTTAGCCTCTATGCTTTCATTAAATAAGATATAAGCATCAAGATGATCTCCAACAGTATATAGTTTCTTCAGGTTGATCACTAAATTTATGGGCTATATAAAAGGAAGAGATTAAACTATACCACTGTCAGGCCATAATGAAAAAGGCTCAAAGTATCTGACCTCATAGACTTTGTATGAATTAGTATCCATTAAGGATGATGAAAAGCCATTAATTGAAAAATATGAGTGTATCATAAAAGTTCTAATGGAAGTTTAGGGTTCCCATCATCCATTGATAATACATGATTTTAGGAATTATTTTGGCAAACTGTCAGACTTAATTGTGTGATGGACTTATTGATATACATGTAATTATCTTAGCAATATGTTTTCAATTAAATGTGTAGTGAATTTAATTTCTATGATTCCTTAAGATAAACTTCTGGTAGTTTTTGGTCATATGATCATATATGTTATATATGTGCAGTACCTTTAATTCCCATATGAAATATTTGAAATGTGGTGAGGCCTCAGGGTTCTATCATTTCATCTCACCATATTATGCATAAATTCTCTCTACCTTGGCCTTAAAAGATAGCTCTGCCACCAGTTATTGATGGGAATTATAAGAATTAATGACTGTTATAACAGGTTATTTAAATTTCACATATGATACAAATTCCAAGATAATATCAACTAATATATTGAAGTGAGATATACATATAAGATATCTTATCTGCAAGATAAGCAAAGAAGTTTCTTGAAAACCAGTTTGTGACTCTTTTAGCATCACCCACATCAGGTCACAAAATGGTCAAGATTGGAGATTAAGATAGAAATAGGTTCACTGTGGCACCTGGGTGGCACAGTCGGTTAAGTGTCAGACTCTTGGTTTCAGCTTCATGATCATAGGGTCCTGAGATTGAGCCCCACATCAGACTCTGCACTCAGCTCGAGGTCTGCTTAAGACTCTCTCTCTCTCCCTCTCTCCATTCCTTCCCACCCCCACCCCCACTCTCTCTCTCAAATAAATAATCTTTAAAAAAAAGTAGGTTCACTGAAGAAAAATCAATAAATTACATGTCATCCAAATTAAAAACTTCTGCTCTGCAAAAGACCTTATCAATTAGATAAAAAGAAAGGCCACAGAATGGGAGAAAATATTTGCAAATCACATGTCTGACAAAGGATTTTTACCCAGACTATATAAAGAGATCCCTACACTCAACAATGAGAAAGCAACTGATCCAGTTAGAATACGTGCAAAAGAGTTAAACAGACACCTTCATTAAAAAGTATAGAGTTTATGGGGTGCCTGGGTAGCTCAGTTGGTTAGGCAGCGAGTTCTTGATTTCAGCTTGGTCATGATTCCCAGGTCCTGGGATTGAGCCCTGTGGTGGGCTTCCCACTCAGTGGGGAGTCTGCTTGAGGATTCTCTCTCTCTCCCTCTCCTTTTAACCCTCCTTCTGCTCATTCTCTGTCTCTCTGTCTCTCTCATAAATCTTAAAAAAAAAAAAAAAAAGACTTTGGAAAATAAGCACATGAAAAGATGTCTAACATCATTAGTCATTAGGGAAATGCAAATTACATCTATGTTGAGATAGTACTACACACGTATAGAATGGCTAAAATAAAAAAAATACCGATTATTACAAATGGTGGGGGAATGTGGAGAAGTTGAATCTCTCATACATTCCTGATAGTGAGTAAAGTGATACAGTCATTCTGGAAAACAGTCTGGCAGTTCCTTTTTTTTTTTTTTTTAAAGATTTTATTTATTTATTTGACAGAGAGAGACACATTGAGAGAGGAGCACAGGCAGGGGGAGTGGAGGGGGGAGAGGCAGGCTTCCCGCCGAGCGGGGAGCCGGATGCGGGGCTCGATCCCAGGACCCTGGGACCATGACCTGAGCCGAAGGCAGACGCTTAACGACTGAGCCACCCAGGCGCCCCCGTTTGGCAGTTTCTTATAAAAATATAACATGCCGGGCAATTTTCTTAAATTATACAGTTATTGTAATGGAGAACAAATTAGTGTCTTTCATGTATTAAGGTTTGGAGGAAGTTGTAACACAAGGGAGCTACTTTTGGTAATGTGACAGTTTTTGTTTTCTGGTTGTGATTATGCTTATACAAATCCACACATGTGATAAGATTATATAGAATGATACACCAACAAAAATGCTCAATCAAAAACAAATAAATGTGAATAAGGCCTGTAACTATGTTAGTTGCATTGTGCCAAAGTCAATTTCCTGGTTTTGACCCTGTACCATGACTATATAAGATATTATCATTGAGGCAATCTGGGTGAAAGATAAATGAGAACCCTCTGCATTATCTGTGCAGTCTCTTGGGAGTCATTTTCAAAATGAAAATTACAAAAAAAGACTCTAAAATTCAACAGAACTATTAACATAGACATGATGGGGTATTTTTTTTTAATTTTATTTTATTATGTTATGTTAATCACCATACATTACATCATTAGTTTTTGATGCAGTGTCCCATGATTCATTGTTTGCATATAACACCCATTGCTCCATGCAATATGTGCCCTCCTTAATACCCATCACCGGGCTAACCCATCACCCCCCTCCCCTCTAAAGCCCTCAGTTTGTTTCTCAGAGTCCATAGTCTCTCATGGTTTGTCTCCCCCTCCGATTTTACCCCTTCATTTTTACCTTCCTTTTTTTTTTTTTTAACATATAATGTATTATTTGTTTCAGAGGCACAAGTCTGTGATTCATCAGTCTTACACAATTCACAGTGCTCACCATAGCATATACCCCCTCCCTAATGTCCATCACCCAGCCCCCCCAACCCTTCCACCCCCCCTCTACTCCAGCAACCCTCAGTTTGTTTCCTGAGATTAAGAGTCTCTTATTGTTTGTCTCCTTCTCTGGTTTCATCTTGTTTCATTTTTTCCCCCTTACCCTATGATCTCTGTCTTGTTAACAAATTCCTCATTATCAGTGAGATCATATAATACTTGTCTTTCTCTGATTGACTTATTTCGCTTAGCATAATATCCTCTAGTTCCATCCATATCTTTGCAAATGGCAAGATTTCGGGGTTTTTTTTGATGGCTGCATAATATTCCATTGTATATATATATCCCATCTTCTTTATCCATTCATCTGTTGATGGGCATCTTGGCTCTTTTCATAGTTTGGCTATTGTGGACATTGCTGCTATAAACATTGGGGTGCATGTGCCCCTTCGGATCACTACATTTGTCTTTGGGGTAAATACCCAATAGTGCAATTGCTGGATTGTATGGTAGCTTTATTTTCAACTTTTTGAGGAACCTCCTACTGTTTATACTTTATTTCTTTGTTGATCTTTTGCTTAGATGATCTGTCCACTTCAGTGAGGGGGGTGTTAAAGTCTCCTACTGTTATTGTACTATTGTCAATGTATTTCTTTGATTTTGTTATTAATTGGCTGCTCCTGTGTTAGCGGCATAGATATTTACAATTGTTAGATCTTGTTGGATAGACCCTTTAAGTAGGATATAGTGTCTTCCCTCATCTCTTATTATAATCTTTGGTTTAAAATCTAATTTGTCTGATACAAGGATTGCCCCCCAGTTTTCTTTTGACGTCCATTACCATGGTAAATGGTTTTCCACCCCCTCACTTTCAATCTGGGGGTGTCTTTGGGTCTAAAATGAGTCTTTTGCAGGCAGCGTATCGATGACTCTTGTTTTTTTTTTTTTTTTTTTTTTTATCCAATCTGATACCCTGTGTCTTTTGATTGGGGCATTTAGCCCATTTACATTCAGAGTAACTACTGAAAGATATGAATTTAGTGCTACCGTATTGCCTATAAGGTGACTGTTACTGTATATTGTCTCTATTCCCTTCTGGTCTATGTTACTTTTAGGCTGTCTCTTTGCTTAGAGGACCCCTTTCAATATTTCTTTTAGGGATGGTTTGGTGTTCACAAATTTTTTTAGTTTTTGTTTGTCCTGGAAGCTTTTTATCTCTGCTTCTATTTTCAATGACAGCCTAGCTGGATATAGTATTCTTGGCTGCATATTTTTCTTGTTTAGTGCTCTGAATATATCATGCCAGTCCTTTCTGGCCTGCCAAGGTCTCTGTGGATAGGTCTGTTGCCAATCTAATGTTTCTACCATTGTAGGTTACATATCTCTTCTCCCGAGCTGCTTTCAGGATTTTCTCTTTGTCTATGAGACTCGTAAATTTTACTATTAGATGTCGGGGAGTTGACCTATTTTTATTGATTTTGAGAGGGGTTCTCTGTGCCTCCTGGATTTGATGCCTGTTTCCTTCCCAAAATTAGGGAAGTTCTCTGCTATAATTTGCTCCAATATACCTTCTGCCCCCCTATCTTTCTTCTTTTTCTGGGATCCCAATTATTCTAATGTTGTTTCGTCTTATGGGATCACTTATCTCTCGAATTCTGCCCTCATGATCCAGTAGTTGTTTATCTCTTTTTTTCTCAGCTTCTTTATTTTCCATCATTTGGTCTTCTATATCACTAATTCCCTCTTCTGCCTCATTTATCCTAGCAGTTAGAGCCTCCATATTTTATATTGCATCTCATTAATAGCCTTTTTAATTTCAACTTGGTTTGGAGTCTCCAAACCCAGCAGATTCCTGCGGTGCACTCCCGTGCCGCTCCTCCTGGGGGAGGAAGGGGAGTCTCCCTGGATCTGCACTTGTTGTGTCCCTGCTGGAGGAGCAGTGGCCCGACTGCTGTGGATCATGGTTTATGGCAACCCCGAGCTGACAGCCTACCCCTCGGCTCCGTCTCTGCAGCCGGCTTCCCTGCTCTGATACCTGGGAGTTCTGCCGCACTCAGGCACCCCCAGTCTTTTTGTGACCCTGAGGGTCCTGAGACCACACTGTCCCAGAGAGGGTTCCACCCCCCACTTAGCCACTGGAGTGACGTCCCTCAGCACAACCGACTTCTAAAAGTTCCAATTTTGTGCTCTGCTGCTCTATCACTTGCCAGTAGCGGCTGATGGAGGCCCCCTCCCCCATGGTCTATCTTCCCGAATATCGATCACCTTGGATTCAGTTCTCCTCACGTCCTACCTTCCAGAAAGTGGTCGCATTTCTGTTCAGAGAGTTGCTGCTATTCTTTTCTTCCATCTCCTGTTGAGTTTGTAGGTGTTCAGAATGGTTTGATACCTATCTAGCTGAATTCCTGGGACCAGATGAAATTTAGGTCTCCTACTCCTCAGCCATCTTGCTCTCCCTCCCATGATGGGTATTTATGGTGGCACTGATTCTCTTGATTACTGCCTTTCATTCTCTACCAAGTCTGTAGTAATAAAATGCAGCCATTGATTCGTGTTTGCACCCCACTCTCATTTCTTCTCAGTGCCAACAATACAGGCTCTGAAGTACTTGTGCCTCACCTCAACCCTAGGAAATGAGTTTCACCAGAACCCTGCAGAACATTTGATATACTTTCTTTATGTTTTGGAGAACTCAGTAGACTTGTATCAGAATCATCCTTAAACATGTTTAAGAAAAAAGAAGGTAGGTGGGTGGGTGCCATTACATGGGGCAGCCAGGAACTCGGACTATGCTACAACTGCCCTGTAACCCAATAGGGATCCAGACAGCTATCTCGAATGACAGAAGGCAAAAGGCCCTGGGATGGAGGCTGAAAATAATTCATGGGATATGAAGTTCTAAAGATTTCCAAGTTACTGCTTCTTTGACTTATATTTGTCATATAAAGCTAAAACTGTCATAGTTCACTTAAGGAGTGGTATCTTTTTTTGTTGTTTTTTAAATGTGGCCACAACAGAAATTTCAGTCATTAATATATTCTCTGAAAACCTGAAAGCATTAACAAGGAAATGTCTTACTAAGAGTATTATGGAAATTTCTTTGCCATGACTCTGGTACTCCAAAATCCTGGGAACCTTTCCCCTCTTGCCTATTCTTCTACTACTCCTATCCCTGGAAATCTAGGGTTTCTTCTTAGTTTGCTTGCTCTGGATTCTGCTTTTTTTTTTTTTTTTAATATACAGTTTATTTTCTTTTGTTTCAAGTTTTGATTTAAATTCTCATTAACATATAGTATAATATTTATTTCAGGAGTAGAATTTAATGATTCATCAGTTGCATATAACACCCAGTGCTCACGACATCATGTGCCCTCCTTAATGCCCATCATCCATTTACCCCATTCCTCCCACACCTCCCTTCCAGGAACCCTCAGTATGTTCTTTATAGTTAAGAGTCTCTTATGGTTTGCCTCACTCTTTCCCCCCCATGTTCATCTATTCTGTTTCTAAATTCCACATAGGAGTGATAGCATATGGTATTTTTCTTTCTCTGACTGACTTGTTTCACTTAGCGTAATACTGTCTAGGTCCAACCACATTGTCGCAAATTCTGTCCAATTTTTATTGGTTCTGTAGTCCATAGAGAGGTCATAAAAGCAGGTCTGTGGTGATGTCCAAATGCTCTGTTAGGATTGCAGAGGAAAACTATAAACACCAACACATTGATATTTTCATCATCTCACTATTACTTGTTAACTGGTCAAATTTATAGAATTTTTTATTTAAAATAATTTTTGGGGAAATTTGGGGCCTTTATACTGTCCACATATCTCTCCTTCTTCAACAGTAAATATTCAAATATATTAGTCTTGAAAATTAATTGGTGTTTGTTAATCTCTATTTCTAACGTTTGCCACTGAGTTGTTTTTTTGTTTTTATGTTTTTTTTTTTTTAAGATAACTGAACAGTTACAAGCCATGGTTTTTCTTTGACCAATAAAAAAATGACTCATTTATAAGTATGATTCATATTAACAGTATTATACTTTTTATCACTTCTAAGTAAATTCAAAGTAATTTTCCCACTTCATTGCTAATACACATTTTAAAATAAAACGTCTTGTTGGGTGCCTGGGTGGCTCAGTCATTAAGCGTCTGCCTTTGGCTCAGGCCATGGTCCCAGGGTCCTGAGATCGAGTCCCACATTGGGCTCCCTGCTCAGCAGGAAGCCTGCTTCTCCCTCTCCCACTCCCCCCTGCTTGTGTTCCCTCTCTCGCTGTGTCTCTCTCTGTCGAACAAATAAATAAAATCTTAAAAAAAAAAGTCTTGCTAAACCTACTACCATTTATCATTTGGGTCTTGTCCACATTAAATTTTTATATGTATATTCTTTCAAAAAAATATTTTTGATATATAAGTTTAATTAGGTCAGGCCTTAATCAGTACTATAAGGCACTAATATGAAAATTAAGTGATAAAACAAAAACTACTTAGAGAAAAGCTAAAGGAAAATATCATAGTATCTTTTTTTTTCTCCTTCATTGCTGCCCTTGTCTCTAAAAAGCTGGGAATTCTTTTTTTTTTTTATGTTATGTTAATCACCCTACATTACATCATTAGTTTTTGATGTAGTGTTCCATGATTCACTGTTTGTAACACCCAGTGCTCCATTCAATACGTGCCCTCTTTAATACCCATCACCAGGCTAACCGTAGAGAATTCATGAAAACAAATTTCATGTATTCAAAAAATACTTATTTTTCTAATTATATAATCTATTACTAAATAAACTCCTAACATTTTATCTTTCTGTTTGCAACTTAACAGAACATGAATAATTTTTAAATATTGCTCTAAATATATTACCGTGTTTTGTTCTTAAATTTAGGATTTGTTGTTGCCTTCCAAGAAATGGTTGAAAAATAACTATTTTTAGGCAGCCCTTTCTGCCCATGGGTCCTGTCCCCATGCTTTAATAAAACTACCTTTCTGCACCAGGAAAAAAAAAAAAAAAAAAAAACTGTTTCTAAGTTAATTTTTAACCATCTTACAAAATAGCAACATGCAAAGAGTGTTTTGTGTAAGGGTCCCAGGAAGTAATATCCTAAAACTGACAATCATTTCTAGTTTGATTAGCATTCTGATTACATAAAGCTAAGTATTAATACAAATCAAAATTTCTGACCTTGGATGTCAATTTTTCATTATAGCAGTTAGAAAAATATTTTTTTACTTTTTCTTATACCTTCTTTTTTGTTACATTCTATTTTTAAGGAAATAAGTGAAAGCTTAATTTTTTTAAAATGTAGAAAGTGTGGGTGATATTCCTGGCCAGAAGAAATCATTAGCAAAGGGGACTATTCCAGAATACATGGAGTCCTAGCAGTCATGGAGGTAAGACTTATGGGGCCTCATCCACCCATCTGCTTCAAGCTAAGCAGCCTTACTTTAATCTCTATAATCTATTAGCTATCACACACAATCCTACTTGAAGAAAGAAATCTGCTGTTGGAAATAAAATGAAAACAAAACAAAACAAAAACCATCAAACTTTCCTAGTGGCTTCAGAGTTAATCACTTTGTGTGATAGGCTTCTAGAGTTCATGTAGAATCTGGAGTGGCCAAGTTTTACATTATCTTAACCTAATTCATTTTCCCCCTTTTTCTTTGCCATGCTTTCTGAAGTCTTTATTTCATTCATTTCATTTATTTTATTTTATTTCATGAATTTTTAATAAATATGAGAAATGATTTTTTTCCTTCTGCTCATGTTACTTTTTTTTCTTTGAATAGTTAAAAGAAAATAGGGCATTATAGTAGTTACAACACAAAAACTTCTAGGGTAATTTTGTTTCAATTTGTTTCCTTTGTTGTTATTGTAATTGTTGGCTGTACTTACAAGGAATTGGAAGAACAGGAATATGAATGTAATTTAGAGGAAAATATTCTCTCAGGAACACAGGCACATTAAGGCACAAAAAGATAACATAATCTGTTTAATCTATAATGGGTATTCTTCAATGTTCTTATTTTATTGCTTTTGTTTATTTAATTGTGCTTCAGTGGATAACTTCTTGTGACAATGGTACTTCTGTTTGGTTGGCTGGTTCGGAAAATACGTGCATTTATTGTCTGTCTTTGGTTCAGTTAGGGAATGAAGCTGTCCTTCACAGAAGAGTTGCTAAAGTTTCCTTAAATGTGTATTAACCAATCCATCGCATGCATCTTTTTGTATAGCTTATTTCAAGCATGTGTGGCTAGAACAAATTAAAACAGAGGTCTGACATGTTTTCCTTTGTCCAGTATGATCAGCCTCCTGTGATTTTATTTTGATCTATTATATTATGGGAACAAGAAAATATAGGGCTTAGATATCATCTAGTCTATCCTCACTTAGCATCAATGATGACACCAGATACAAGAAAGGGTGCACAAAAGGTCACATCACTCATCTTTGCCTTAATATAGTGTGAGCAGATATTGTGTCAAATGTTAAAAAACAAAAATATATCATGTGTCAGTATTATTTAAGAGGTTTAAATTAACTGTCTTTGGGGCATGTTTACAATGTGAAAATGATACAAAAATTTCCACACCCAAAAGAAACAGTTGATTAAAAACAGAAATGTATATGTAAAGTAATATAGTATAGAAGTTATTAATATTAAATTAGTATGAAAGCAATCTACTCAGTTCCATATATGCCGTGAAAATTTAGATGCCACATATTAGAATACAAAACTCTAGTTTCACGTTTATCTGCTTTCATTATTAAAACAAGCACTTGCATTTTCTTACATATATATTTAAAAGTTATTTTCTATCAAAAAGCTCAGTTATTCTTTACTCAAATACTTTGAGTAACAGTTCAAAAACTATTTTAGTTGTAATAGCTTTCTAATATACCTATTGTTTCCTGTGCAATCTAGCTCCAGCAAGTTCTATATCATTTCATTTCTCCCAATGCAATCAAAAGGGTATGAAGCAATAAGATGTGACAGAAAATGCTTTTCTGGGGGATGGTTTCCTATCTCCTGAGTCTTATAACCACAAAACCGAAGGCTTTTTCTTCCTATTTTAAAGCAAAACAGCTGCTTTTGGATAACTTCCTTAAGGGGTATAGACAATTAGGCATGTGGGCTTATGATCACAAAAATAAAATACACAGCCGACTGGTAAAAGTGAAACATGCACAAATTAAATGGAGAGAGAAACAAGAATTCACCAAATTAAACGGAGAGAGAACAAGAAAGAACAAGGCCCGGAGTTGTACTAGAGAAAGCTGTAATCCACAAAAATGCAGAGGGTTATGGATTTTAAGAATCTGAGTTAAGATAAAATTATATTCCAGTGTTCTCTCTCTTTCAAGATCTTTGCTTGTAAGATATGCAGCAAATTAAGCTTTGAAAATTAGCTTCAATTTAAATCAAAATAGAAGTCTGAAAATGCAGAAATATACCACATGTCAATAAGATTATTTCATATATATTATATATTCATGTACTTGAAAAATGTGTGTATGAGAGTAGATTACTTATGATTATGGACAGCACTAATTACTCTAAATGGATATTAAAATTATCAGGTAAATAATTATGTATTTGAAAATACTAGGTATTTAAAAATTTTTCCAACCCTTGTTTATAGTTTAACCATATATTTTACCACAAGAGTTAAACTCCCAAATTTTTTGGCAATTATGAATGAGTCTGCCTTAAACTTTCATGTTAAGGTGTTTGTATGGACATAAGTTTTGTGTAAATACCAAGGAATGCAATTGCTGGATCATATGGTAAGGATATGTTTTGTTTTGTAAGAAATCACCAGACTGTTTTCCAAAATGTCTATATCACTTTATATTTCCACCAGCAATGAATGAGAGTTCCTGTTGCTCCACTTCCTTGTAAGCATTTGGTGTTGTCAGTGTTCTGGATTTTGGACATGATAACAGGTGTGTAGTGGTACCTCACTGTTATTTTTATTTTTTTTTTATTTTTTTAGATTTTATTTATTTGCCAGAGAGAGAGAGAGAGAGAGCACAAGCAGGGGAAGTGGCAGGTGGAGGGAGAAGCAGGCTCCCTGCTGATCAAGGAGCCCGATTTGGGACTAGATCCCAGGACCCTGGGACCATGACCTGAGCCAAAGGCAGATGCTTAACCAACTCAGCCACCCAGGCATCCCCCTCAGTTATTTTAGTTTACATTTCTCTGGTGACATATGATGTGGAGCATCTTTTCATATGCTTTTTTACCATCTGTATATCTTTTGTGGTTAAGTGTCTGTCAAGGTCTTTGGCCCATTTTTTAATAGGGTTGTTTGTTATCTTACTGTTGAGTTGTTCAGAACTCTGTGTATGTTGGATAACAGTCCTTTAGCAGATGTGTCTTTTGCAAATATTTTCTCCCAATTTATGGCTTGCATTCTCATTCTCTTCACATTGTTTTTCACAGAGCAGGAGTTTTTAATTTCAATGAAGTCTAGTTCATCAATATACTATTTGTGGATTGTGCCTTTGGTGTTATATGTGAAATGTTCTTGTCATATCCCAAGTCATGCAAGTTTTCTCCTATGTTGTCATCTACGAGTTTTATAGTTTTGAATTTTACATTTAAGTCTGCAATACATTTTGAATTGATTTATGAAACATGTAAAATCTGTGCCTGCTTTTTTTTTTTTTTTTTTTTTGCATGTGTATGTCGATGTTCCAGAACACTTTAAACTTAGTATAAATGTAAGAATGGCATTTTAAGATATATATAATGGGAGATAATAGTAAGAGGATCTATTATTTTGGGGGAGGTACACTAAGGGCATCAAAATCTGGGTTATATTCCTTCCTTGTGCCACTTGGTAGTTTAGCTATGTGGCTTCTTTAGACCCTAATTTTTTTTATCTATATTATGAAAATAGAAATGAATATTGTGTGATATTTACTTGCTTATTCAATGAGATTATGAATTTGAAACTGTTTTTTACATTCTTGGATGCCTTACACACTCTCAACCAATTTGAAACTATTGAGGACTCCTTGAAATATTTATCTGGTTTCACAGACACCATGGTCCCCTGGGTTATCCTCTCATTTTGACGAGTACTACTTTTCAATCTTGTTTGCTGAAGTTCCTACTCTTTCTGACTCTAATTATTGGAATGCTCTAGGAATCTGAGTTCACATTTTATGGCTTCTGTCTACTGATACTTGAATGACCTCATCTAGTTACACAGTTTTAATACCATGCATACGCTTCCAAATGTCCAAATATCTCTCTCAAGTCCTGAAATGGTCTTGAAACTCCAAACTCATTATCCCCCTGTGTGGATGAGTAATGAGTAATTTTATTTATTTTTTTAAGATTTTATTTATTTGACAGAGAGAGACACAGCAAGAGAGGGAACACAAGCAGGGAGAGTGGGAGAGCGAGAAGCAGGCTTCCCGCTGAGCAGGGAACCTGATGCGGGGCTCGATCCCAGGACCCTGGGATCATGACCTGAGCCGAAGGCAGACGCTTAACCATCTGAGCCACCCAGGCGCCCCAGTAATGAATAATTTTAAATGAACATGACTCCCTGCCCCAAATCTGTGATTCTTTCAGTTTCTCTTATTCTGGTGTTTGTCCAGGTTAAAAGCTTAGAATACAGATTATAGTTCTCTCTCGTATAGTTCATTCCATCAGCAAATCTTACAGTCTTTATCCTCCAGTTGTATTATAAATCAGATCACTTTTCACCAACTCCATCCCTAGGACCCCAATCCCACTGTATTACCTTCTCATACCTGGTCAGCCTTAATAGCTCTCCAAACCAATTGCTGAACTTTCATTTTTCACTTATTTGCAGTCCCTTCTCCACAAAGACCTCAGTGTAGTCTCCATACAATGTAAAATTGAGTCATGTCATTCCCTGCTTAAAGCCAAATGGCTTCATATTTAAAATAAAATCGAGGTTCTTACCATGCTCTGGTGACTCTTCAAAAAGACTAAAGAAGAGATTTAATAACTACATTATACCTCTCCAAAAACAAAACAAAACAATCATTGCTTCAAACCGTGCTTCTACTCCTCCTCTAATTTATTCTAACTTTCTTAGTCATCTTGACTTTCCTCTAAACCCCAAACATTCCCATTTATGGCTTTTTAATTTGGTAAATGATATTTACTACAGCTTTCTCTTACAGATTTACAAAATAGGTTATCTTTGCAATAATCTAAGAAGTTCCACCTAAAAATAAACTTAACATGGATAGGATTCCAAAAATCTTGAGTTAACCTCTGGAGGCAGATACTTTTCTTTAGAGTCTACACCTCCTTACTAATGAGCTTCATATCTGCTATTGCTTTGCCGTACCATCAGCCCACCACATACGTGGTAGTTTACATAACTGTTGGATTATCTGCCTCAACCACTAGAATATAAACTCCATGAGGACAAAGCCTTTATTTATTTGTTTACTGCCTTCTTCTAAATGTTTAGCACAATGGCTCACATGTAGTAACATATGACTGTCTCTTGGGTGAATATGTGTGTAAGAGAAAGAGAGAGGAGGAGGGGGGAAGGGGAGGAAGAGACAGATTGAGAGAAAATAATTTAGAGTACTGTGGAGTCATTTCATGTCCATATTCCATAGCTAATAATTATGTTCTGTTTCTCTTTCTAAAGGTCACATCTTATATGTTGTAACTTACATATTAATTTAATTATATGCTTACTGTATACATTAGTTTTTAACAGTGTAGGGTGTTAATTTTTTTTCTTATTTTCTATGTATATTAATAATTTAAATCAGTTTTCAGAATTTGGTACATGCAAATGCGTAACATAGTAACATTAAGTTGAGCTAGTTATACATTGACTACTGCAAATGAAAGTAAAGAGGTGATCAGTTCAAAAAAATTTCATGTTCGTTGATTTTTTTCATTCATGCAGCAGATATTTATTGAGTGCCTACTATATGCCAGGCATAATTCCAGGCACTGAAGTAAAATAGTGAACAAAACTGATAAAATTCTTATTGACATGATCTAGAGAAAGACATTTTCATATATTTGAATGTTTTGTTATCCCACAACTTCATTCCATGATATACAGGCAAAATCTGGTTTCTTTACATTGTAAGAAAAATTTTTTTGTAGTTGGAAATACATTTCAAATTATGTCAAAATACTATAAAGTACTGTATCACTAGTTAAATAAATGACCATTGAAAACTAGTATCAATAGAAGTTAGGGAAAAATCAGCAAAACCCAAATATGAAATTTGCTGAGTATTTTATTTTTGAACCACCTGTAAGATTTATAATGTGGTTATTTCCAAAGAAATAATTCAAGTATTATTCCATTCTACATGATACAGATCTTAAAAATACTTGCTAGAACTGAGAAAGACAAATACCACTCACACGTGAAATCTAAAGATCAAATGAATAAACAAACAAAAGGCAGAATCAGACCTATAAATACAGAGAACAAACTGAAGGTTGCCAGAGGGGAGGGGAGTGGTGCGATGGGCAAATGAAGGGAATGGGAGATACAAGCTTTCAGTTATGGAATAAATAAGCCATGGGAATAAAAGACACAGCATAGGGAATATAATTATGATATTGTAAGTACATTGCATGGTAACAGATGGCAGCTACACTTGCAGTGAGCATAGCATAACCTATAAAGAAATTGAATCTCTATGTTGTACACCTGAAACTAATGTAACATTGTGTGTCAACTCTACTCACATACAAAATTAAAAAAAAAAAAAAATACCTGCCAGGAAGAACAGTACTGTCATTTATGTGTTGGTTCTAGCCTAAATTAAATAGTACTTTTCTGTATTGTCCTGTTTTATCTTTATGATGTTGACCAAATAAATTTATGATGATTAAATGAAATTCTTTATTCCTATTGGGCCACTGCTTAACATTTTTTACAAGAAATAATGTCAATAATGCACATACTGAATGTTGTAGGACACCTTCCTGATTTCCTTGGTGCTTAATATTCTTAAGTATATGACATGTTCTTGTATCCAGTAATGCTCAAGACTACTTGTGCTCAAGATCATGAAGTCTAAAAAGTTAATTGGGGAGGGAATAAGGATTGGATTCTTTCTTGGGTCTGTACTGACACAGAAAAAAAAAAATCTCATTATTAGTTATAAAACAATTTTATATTTCTTAAAATGAAAGAATTCACTAATTACTTGAGTTGAAAATGTAGTAAAACTATCAAAATGACAGATTTTACAGATTAGAAATGTATTCATACTAATGTGAATGACAGTATTTCTGCCAAAAAGAGTTTTCAGGCTAATTTTGCAATTTCAGGCCATTTTACTTTTATTTAATAAAAAGTTTCGCAGGTTAAAATTTCATTTACCCAAACTTGTGATGACTTAAGAGAATAAAATACAGAACCAGGAGATTTACTCCTCAAGCATGTAAGTATTTATACATTTGGTAAATTATTTAAAAGTTCAGGGGCTGATTTACACAGTCAGCCTAAGAGGTTAAATTAATAAAAAAACACCAAGTTTTATGTATTTAGATTTTTCTATATGCCATGTTATTTACATACAATGAATCAAACCTGTATTTGAATAAGGATGTATACAAATTCAAAGTTTTGCTGCTATAATATTTCCACACCAGAGTGTCTACTGTAAAAAAAAAATGAAAAAGGTAGATACAATGCTATATTTTTGTAAAATCTGTCAAGTACTTATTTTTCAAAATTGAACGACATAAATTTGGGGTGCCTGGGTGGCTCAGTCAGTTAAACGTCTGCCTTTGGCTCAGGTCATGATTCCAGGGTCCTGGGATCAAGCCCTGCATTGGGCTCCCTGCTCAGTGGGGAATCTGCTTCTCCCTCTGCCTCTGCCACTCTCCCTTCTTGTGCTCTCTCTCTCTCAAATAAATAAAATATTAAAAACAAAAAAAAATTAAATGACATAAATTTAAAAATATTCACCAAAGGTATTATGAATATAAAAAATGCAATTAACAAAGTTATAAAATGTTGATATAAAAGCTTGAAATTACAACCATGTTTAAAATATTTGATGGGTTATGACTTATTTTGGGAAGTATTAAATTGGAGAACATAAAATATGTGTTCCTTTAAAAAATTTATTTTCAATCTCTGAAGCACATTAAATAGAAAACTACATGAATTCTAGCAAATATATTTTCCTTTAGGTTTGATAGTTACTGATCATCTGTAAATTGAACCAAGAAAACTGATGTTCTGCAAATTGAGATGGTATAAGACACCCTTTATGCCACACTTCCTTTTTTCTCATTTTATAGTAAAATAAAATCTGACTTTGCTATTCCTTTTCAGGATAAGTTGATGGAGAGCACCGGAAATATAAGAGACCAGTGAAATAAAAGTATCCCTGGAAACATATTTAAGTAAAAACTTTAAAGGTCAGCCATTTTGTTTGCATTACATTTATCATAAAGAAAAGCTTCAATATTTGGTTACAATAAGGAAAGATACTTTAGTCATACAGGATAAACCAGAATGCCCAATTCTACTTTAAAATAAGATGAAAAAATAAGATGAAACAAACTAAAAAAGTAATATTATAACGTAAAGAAACTGCCCTCATCAGAACATGGCAAAATAAAATGAATATAGACCCACTCTTTTATTTTTTATTTCTGCTTATTTTTCAATTCTAGTACTGCAACCATGAAGTAATATTGTTGCTTTTATGTGCAATTGTAGTTGGGTGAATGATAAAAATTGTCTGATTTTTTTTTAAGTTCCTATAATCTTTAGTAGTCTGCTTATTTTATTTTTTAAAAATTTATTTATTTATTTGAAGGGGAGAGAGAGGGTACAAGCAGTAGAGGGGCAGAGAGAGAGAGAGAAAATCCTCAAGCAGACCGTCCACCTGACATAGAGCTTGACCCAGGATCCTGAAGCCAAAATGAAGAGCAGGGTGCTTAACCGACTGAGCCACCCAGGTGCCCCACTAGTTTATTTTAGATCTTCATTTACTTTTTCTTCTTTTAAATTTTAAAAATTAATCAGCTAAGCCTGCTACAATTTAGCTTCTTATACAGACTTCAATTAAAAAAAATCAGTAAGAAATGACAGGAATCAACTTTCTATTTACATAGAAATGCCCTTTATAATTTATTATCTTTTATAATTTGTCAAAGAATACGGTCATAACAAGATCCTACTATTTTTAAAAGGCCTACTTTATTGTTTGGAGACCTGTAACTACTAGGAAGTTGTTTTATCATATACTGATATTTTTCCCCGCATTCTCAGCCACGGGGCACTAACTACTGGCAGGAATTATTAGACCACATATAGCCTCAGCTTCTATTATATTCCCAGTAGGAAGCTTTGCTGACTGAGATATCTTTATATGATTAGTTGGTTGCTTGGAAGCTTCACCTAACTGGGACCATCATACCATTTTCTCTTTTAGTTATCAAAACTGCAGCTGCTTCTATTCTGCTTACATTTAAACAATACTTATCAATACTTCATATTCATGAATATAGTTAAAAGGGATTCATTTAATGTTGAAGCTTCATTCTCTCTCCAATCCTTATATTCTCTCTACTGTTAGGCTGTTTTTACTTTAGTCATTTGGCATTGTTATTTAGTAGAAATATTGGGTATGGACACTCACATGATCTTTTTATTCAGTGGTTGAATTATATCGGATTCCAGTATGTCAAATATATGATAATTTCATGTGGGTTGTGTGTGAGTATATATCTATGAGCTATATATGCATACATATGTATATTTGTGTGAGCTGTACATGTATGTGTGTGTATATAAACATACATATGCATATATATAACTAATGGCCTATACCTGCACAGTTCAAATTCAATTTATTTATATTCTATTCAATACTATTTTGCATACCAAAATAAAATATATTTTGTACTTTATAGGATTTTTGTAAAGATTAAGTAAAATTAATGCCATCTCAATCAACATTAGTTCTATATAAATAAATAAAAAACATTAGTTCTAAACTGTTTTACTGCTATACAATTGATCTGAATTCAATATTCAAATTAACTATCTCTAATTATCTTTATAATCTGACTCTTTGGGGCTAAAGAGTAAAATATGAAAACCTAATCTAAGAAACTCACTGAAGTCTTTGAAAATGCATGGTGGTATATCTTATATATAGTTAAGAGTAAAAAAATAATATCAAACTAAGCAACAAAAACAAAACTTTTATAGGTTAATTAAAAAAAAAAAGAAAAAACATGTCCTTCCAAAGGAGCAATCCATTTTAGCAAGTGTACTTGTTTAACTATTATATACTAGACATACATAGATTTTTTTTTTTTTAAACAAGGTCACTAACAGTTTATTTGTAATAAATTAGACTGGTTATACCTAGCTACACCTATCCTAAGTAACAAATGATGTTTCCATTATTCTTCATTCTCATAGCATATTTTATATTTAAATTTTTTGTTTTCACCATTAAATACATATTTTTCATCTTTTGATTTATTGTGACTTCTGGTTAAGTGAATTTCTATGTTTTATTGTGCAATATATGGCAGCATTTTTTTAATGAATAAAATTAGTCAACTTTGAACTTTATTTTTTTTAAAGATTTTATTTGAGAGAGAGAGAGTGTGTGCATGAGCAGGGGGGAGGGGCAGAGGGAGAGGGAGAGCAGGGAGCCTGATGACAACAAGGGACTCCATCCCAGGGCCCTGAGATCATGACCCAGGCTGAAGGCAGACGCTTAACCGACTGAGCCACCAAGGCGCCCCAGCTTTGAACTTTTTAATACTTCTTGGTTTTTATATTTTTTATATCCTATGGCAATATTCTTACTACAAAAAAAAAAAAAAAAAGGTTGCTTCCCCTCCTATTCGCCATTGAAAGATGATGACTACTCTCAGATTAAGTCCAGAAACTCCTATACTAAGCTTTTAGAAAAAAAATTTAATTCTAATCATTTTTCTTTCAAAATAAAAATTCATCTGTGACCATGAAGAATTAATTTGAAGACATTTTAAGGACATCTCTGTCCTTCTCAATTGGCAATGGTTTTTTAACATATTTTTTGGAAATACACTTAATTCTTTTAAAATATCACTTACAATTTATATCATATATTGGACAAGAATGCACATAAAATATATGCACTATGTAAATGAAAGCTTCAAGTGAATTAAGTAAACAATATTTTATATTTCATTTCCTTAAGCTTATTTTTTATTTAAATTCACTGAATTTTCAGAGTGGCATACTAAGAAGTGATAGAAAACCAATGATTTCCTTCATAAAACACACTGTGAGGAATTTTAATTTTTCTGGACTTGGTTAGATTTGGATACAATATGTAGTCATTCATAAGAAAGAATTGCATATTCACATGTGTAAGTTCTATTTTTAATAAGCTACTAAATTGGTTGTATAATCATAGCAATGTAAACTTCAATATTTTTTAAAAAATTTTTTATTATTATGTTCAATTAGCCAACATACAGTACATCATTAGTTTTTGGTGTTAAACTTCAATACTTGCAAAACAATTCTCCCAAATATGAATCAGAACTTTTTATTTTCAATCAGTGCAGTGGTTACATGCTAGCACCATATAGCAAACATATATTGAAGGCTGGGGCTATTCAAATTTCTCCCTAAATTAAGGAATGCAAAGATCTTTTCCTTGTCACTCAATTTTTTTTTTTCTCCAGCTTCCTTCATTTCTGTATCTACTGTATTTCTCAGCTTGTACAACTTATGTTTGTGGTGCAAATCTAAAAAAAAAAAAAAAATGAACCACTATGACTGATGTCACTACTCACACATTTAAACTGACATATGCTGGAAGGATGATAAGCTGAAGAATATAATCTGTGCAGTGACATGGCACGTAACATCTATCTTCCGACTGTAACAAACACTTCGCTTACCCAACATTCTGGCTGGTACCTCTGAAAGATCATAGGACATATTTACATAGTGTTAGTGTTATAAAATCACAGTTCACACTGCTGGCAAGTTTCTGCTGGTAGTAAGCTTCATTATTTCTATTTGCTATAAATGTTATTTGTATTTTTATAAGGGCTTCAGAGTGTTCTATGATACTAAATCTAAAAGGCATCTTAGAGGATGCCTAATTTTCAAATCTTTACCTTTAGTTTGATTTCACTCTTGGCATTTTAGAGTGAGTCAAATAACTGTAAGAATATCTCTTTTCCCTTTTTAAATACTATTCTAGCCACTTGATCATTTTCTTTTCTTTTCCACTTGATCATTTTCAATCTAAAGATCCAGGCTACATCTCAGTTCTTACAATGTTGGTATAAAGTGTGTGTGTGTGTGTGTGTGTGTGTAAAATAATTCTTCCACTCTAGTTTCCTTCTTTTGGGGGATTCTTTTTATATATCTGCTCTTATGTATTGCTTTTATATATGCTTCTTTTCTCTCATATTTTCTGGGACTTTTTCCCCCACTACATTTGAAAACATTTCAGAATTTTTATCTACCAGTCATTCCCTAGAATTTTTATTTTCACCAGTCATATATCTAATATTTAGGACTTTTTAATTTTCAGCTGCTTAGATGCCATATTTGTTATTTAAATGTAGCAAGTGCTTAATATTTTTTAGTAACTTTAATTAAAAGTGTGATGTTGAGGGGCCCCTGGGTGGCTCAGTCAGTTAAGCAGCTGCCTTCGGCTTAGGTCATGATCCCAGGGTCCTGGGATCGAGCCCCGCGTCAGGCTCCCTGCTCAGTGGAGAGTCTGCTTCTCCCTCTCTCTCTGCCTACTTGTGCGCTCTCTCTGTCAAATAAATAAATAAAATCTTTAAAAAAAAAAGTGTGATGTTGATTTAAGTTTTTTTCTTCTGATTACCTCTATAGCTTCTTACTCTGTTTCTTGTTTTTTTCTTCCACCAGGTACATGAAGGCCCTACCTTGTCCACATTTCTACTGTTCTTACGTTCTTCCAATTCCATTTTCCTTCTCTCTTCCAGAATTGTTAATCATCTGTTTTGCGTCTCATTCCTAAATTCTGTACTTTATTTATTTTTTTTTTCAAATCCTTTATTTTTTGCATTTTTGCAGTGTTAGTTTCTCATGAAAGGTAAGGGGAATACATATGAGTCTTGAGTGCCATCTTAATCCAAATGTTGTTTAGATTTTATATGGAAAACATATAAGTGATACCATAATCCTAGCATATTTATTAAATTGAAGCCTACATAATTTATGAAAAATGAATATGCAGTTACCCTAACATGAATTTCATATAGTTAATGTAAGTGTATCTTTAATGTCATTTAGTCTATAAAATAAATTTATTTAAATCTTCTAGAAGATCTCAAATATGGTGGACTATAAGCTGTAAATATACAATGATGTTTAGTAGTAAACAGTAAAAACAATAAAATACACAATGAGAAGTAATTTTTTGTTTGATACCCATGATCATTTTTGCACCATTAAAAATATGCATTGCTTTATGGGTTGAATTGTGTCTTCCCCCAATTCTTATGTTGAATTACTAACCCCCAGTACCTTAAAATATGACCTTATTTGGAAATAGGATCACTGCAGATGTGATTAGGATGAGGATTCTAGCATGGGCTCTAGTTGAGCATGACTGGCATCCTTATAAAAACAGGAAATCAGAACACAGACACACACAGAGAGAATGCTATGTGAAGACTGGAGTTCTATCGCCACAAGCCAAGGAACTACCAGAAGTTAGGAGAGACATCTGGAAAGATCCTTCCCTAGTACTTTCAAAGGGAGCATGGGTCTTCCGACACTTTGATTTCAGACTTCTGGCCTCCAAACTGTGAGACAATACATTTCTGTAGTTCCAAGACACCCAGTTGTGGTACATTGTTAAAGCAGCTCTAGGAAACTAATACATCTTATCCTCATGAAATATTGTCCTTGGGTCTGTTAATTTGTATTTGCTGGGTTTCGTCTCATTGCCGTTAGGATAAATATAAAAATAATATTGATAAATGCAAAGCTGTGCATGGCCTGGCATCTGCCATCCACTCAGCTTCATTCTATAACCTTACATGATTTAACTCCTCGCTCTCTGCTCTGGCCACACTGGTTGCTCACTACCACTAACCCTACACTCTCTTCCAATCAGCAGCAGCAGCATCTGTCCTTGAATGGGCCATTTGCTCTCCTGTGTCTTTTCAAATGTTGTTTTTATCTGCTTAGAAAAATTTCTTCTCTTCCCACTCCTTTCACATAGTTCACTACTACTTATCTTTTTATTTATTGCTTTATTCTTGGTTATTATCTCTAAACTTTCGGAAAGCAGATCTGTGTCTGTTTTCACTCATCATTGCATTTCCATTGGCAAATGCATTCCTTGGTACATAAACAGATGAATCACAGAGAAACACTGCTACTTTTAATAGTTGTAGCTGAGATTGTAAGAGTAGATATAATAAAATTACTTCATTTTGGCTACATCGGCTTTGAATGTTCTTTATTTATATGTGAAAATAAACATGCTCTAGCTACAAGGAAGTAATTCCTACCATTCTTATGATTCACTGTTTCCATACTCTCTTTAAATCCTAAGAACAGGTTGAGATATGTATAACATCTTCCCCCCTTTTTATAATGAAGAAACAGAGCATTATTTAAGTTAATTAACTGCCATGGTCTCACTGCTAGCTATCCTATTACAATAACGTGTCATGGACTACGATTTAAGTAAATTTCAAAGGCACAGTAGTCACAGAAGTCAGGAGAAGCTTCAGGGGTCAATGTTTGAATAATGTTTGAGGAAAGACATAATTTTCCAGGAAGAGAGTCAAGGGTGGGAGGAGACATAACTAAAAGCAGGAACAGAATGAGTATTCAAAGCTTCCTCTTCCACCATCCCTATCAGTGAGTTTCCAGTTTCTCATTTCAGTGATTGCTAGATATAGGTTCATGTTTATATCAATGAATCAACAACTGAAAAGTGCTTTAATCAATTGCACACATTATTAAATTAAACAGAGTGTCTCTTAGGAGGATCTGCTAGCCTGTTAAATTCATCTCTACCTGACATTTTACTTACTTTGTACTTCTAAATCAAGCACTCCAAAAATGTTTATGTACATAATCTTTCTTTTTTAAATTAATTTATTTGAGAGAGCGAGCACACGCACTTGCCCACAGAGAGGAGCAGAGGGGGAGAGGAGCAGAGGAGGATGGAGAGGGACAAGTAGACTCTGTGCTGAGCACTGAGTCAACTAGGAACTCGACCTCATGACTCTGAGATCATGACCTAAGCTGAAACCAAGAGTTGACAGCTTAACCGACTGAGTCACCCAGATGACCCATTCTTTCACGTTCCTTTTTGTACTAGCAATTTTTCTGGATGTTGATTTCTCTCACATTTTGTTGTCACATATGCTTCCTTTGGGGTTTTGATAATACCAGCAGATATATTTCTGGGGTCATGTAAGATCAAGACAGAATGAAGATGGGATGTATTTTTGAAGAGATGGATAGAAGGTTATCAAAAATGCCTAATATTTGATTCCTCCAAGTATTTAAACTTCAATATCCAGGAACCTGGTATTTGCAAACAGAGAGGCCTAAGGCAGTAGAGAATTCAAGCAGTGCTGCAGTTATACACCATAGAAGAGCAAGACTGGACCAAGTTTTTAGCAATCTCAGAGTTCTGGCTACACCGGAAATGGTTCCTGCTATTGCAGTGACATCACTGTTAACAGCAGCAACAACAGATACTGACATTTGTTGTGTGCTTATTGTATGTCAGGCCATGTTTAAGATTTTCCTATGTACAAACTGGTTTAATTCAAATCCTATTTCCTTATGTACTTATGTACTTATAGATAGATGATACAGAACTAAACTGGTCTGATTCCTGCAGCAAACACCTTAGTGAAATTTAACACTCTCAAATTTTTTACCTTAAAATTGCTCTAAACCACCAGCAAAAATGTTTCCATGAGTTTAGATCCCAACTGATAACCAGCAAAACTTTATTAATTACATCAGCAACACAAACTGTGGGCTACCAACCTGATCTCCGACCACAGGGCGATCCCTACAGTCTGCTGCTCGGCTATACCTCAACCGGCTCAATAAGCCCTCTGTAGCCTTGTTCCTAGAACCCCACCTTTTTGTGTGACTTTGGCTTGTCTGACTCCAAGGGCCAGAGCCTGATTCAGTAATAATACCTACAAAATTATAATACAATAAATGTAATAAGAAACCATATATTCACACTTAAATAAATAAATATATATAGAGAGAGAAAGAAAGTTAAGCATTTAGATTTGAACTCCACTTAATGTGCATGAATGATGGAATAGTGGAGATTTTTAAAAACTGTCATTTAGCAATCATGATATTAATCATTTTTTCAGGTAAGATTCAGTAATTGATGCTAAGACACATTGATAAAAGGTTGATGAGAAACAGTATAAAAATTACATATGTATAATATATACATAAATTAAAAATGACAAAATTTTAAAATCTGGGCGAAGAGTATAAGGGAATTATTTTACTATTCATGCAACTGTGCTATGTTAAATATGTAAAAAGTTATAAAAATGGGAAATTGTTTAACACTCTTGACCTCAATTTTATTTGGTACAAAATGGAATTTACAGTTTTGATTATAAAATTTACTTAAGTAACATACTACATAACTGAACCATATATATATATATGGTTTCTCCTTTTCCTCAAAGGTGTCAATATGGTGAAAAATATATTTTAGTCAAGTCATAAACAACACATCATTTTATTTCTGCAGTGGATGCTATTACAACACTAACTTCTAACAAAGTTTCTCTGCTTAAAAGTGAAGGTTATCAGAAACACTTTTCTAAAATGACAGAAGATGTATGCCATGAAAGTAAGAACTAGGTTCTGGAAGCCGACAGACATGGGTTCGGATTCCAGCTCAGCCACTCTGAGCTCCGTGATATTGGAAAAGTCATTTAGGTTCTCTAATTATCGAAGGGTAATTATTAATAGTCTCTTCATGGAGTTATCATGGAGCCCAAAGGAGAAAATTCAAGAAAATACTTAGCACAGTGTCTGTACCAAATTAGTTTTTTTAATACACTTTGGCTATAATAATTAATAAGGGTTACACATAATAAATAAATTTAGGGACTATTTCTCTTTAAACCACTACATATGAAACCCTTCCATGGATATGAAATCTTAACCAATTCACCATCTAAAATTAAGTTGGAGATTTATTTTGTTCACACATTAAGGAGAATGAACACATATTTCTTTTTTTTTTTTTTTTTTTTTTAGATTTTATTTATTTATTTGACAGAGAGAGACACAGCGAGAGAGGGAACACCAGCAGGGGGAGGAGGAGAGGGAGAAGCAGGCTCCCCGCAGAGCAGGGAGCCTGATGTGGGACTTGATTCCAGGACCCTGGGATCATGACCTGAGCCAAAGGCAGTCGCTTAACCAACTGAGACACCCAGGCACCCCACATATTTCTTTTTAAATACCTTTCTTGTAGAAAAAATAAATAAAAGCAAAACTATATCTAAAGTAAGTTTTTCAGAGTGACACTTCAAATGATTTCCACTGCTTTTCATTTCTACTTTCATTAGATATGCTCTGAAAATATTTCACTGCCTGGACAACTACTTGATAGTTTATAAGAGTGCTTTTTTATATTATTTGGAGGACAGAGACACATTGTTCAATTGAAAATGCCAAATAGTGCTTATATTTCTTTTACTTGCTATTCTGTAACTTATAAAGTATCCATTTTAAAACATCTTTATTGTTGGTTATTAAACTTCAGAGGCTCAAATGGTTTATTTTATTATTGTTTCACTTTGCTAAATAAAGTCAGTATTGGAGGAAGAGTAGAGAAAATCAGTTTTTTCCTCAATTTTTCAGGTTCACATGATTGGACTGCTTCTCTGCCTTTGGACATGGCACACTTTGATGAATACTGACTTCAAGAGTTTTAGAAAAAAAATAATTTTTAGTAAAAAATAAGTCTGGAATAAAGACATTATTTTAGAAACATCAGAATTATACAAAATGAAGAGAATAATCATAGAGGTTTTATTATGAAGTTAAGAGCTATGAAATTAACAGACTGCTATGGTGCTTAATTAATTTTGTTGACTTAATTCTTTAACATCTAATTATAGGAAGAAGAAAATACAATTTCAAGCGGTTTAAAAAATGAAGGTACTATCTAATCTGTTACTCTTTTGATAATAATTAACATATCTTTATCATTTTAATTATTTCAGTCACTATTAGTAACGTGCAATATTTGAAAATATGCAAATCCTGATTTAAATTAAGTTATATGTTATACTAGAAAAGCTAAGCTTTTTAAAATTTTTTTTAAATTTATTTGAGAAAGAGAGAACAAGAGAGAAAGCACGAGAGGGGGAGGGTCAGAGGGAGAAGCAGACTCCCCTCTGTGCAGAGAGCCTGATGCGGGACTATCCTGAGATTCCAGGATCATCACCTGAGCCAAAGGCAGATGCCCAACCGACTGAGCCACCCAGGAGCCCTCTTTTTTAATAAAATGTATATTTCCTGAAAAGACCAAAGGAATTATCTTACAGACTCTCTCTTCCAGGGGTCTCTAATTTTATCTTGAGTATAGCTGTAACCACACTGATACCTTGATTTCAATATCAAGATAACTTATACTAATTCATCAATTTAACAAAATATCACTGGGCCATTTAATAAAGGCTCCAGTATCTGTGACTTAACACCTATTTGCCTATGAAGCATAGTCTGAGTCTGAACAACTGGTGACAGTTTAAAGTCTGCAGTGTTCCACTTCTTTGATTTTTATAGATCTGTATAACTGTCTTTATCCTAGAAAATTAGCCATTGAATTCATTTGGGGAAGCATGTGCCCTGAGAAATATATTTTCAGGCCTGAGCATATCAATAATTTAAAATAAAAGGGTGAAGTTGTATTAACAATTAAGCTCTTAAAATGTGCCTTTTAATTAGAAAAGGATGTTAAAATAGGGCAACACTTTGAAGTAGTAAAATGAAACCCATTTGTAACATATTGGCAATTAAACTTATTCCTTTTTTATTATTCCTTAGACACCCTGTATTGCACTTACAAGGCAATCCTAATTCTTTAATGCTAGTTTGGAATCACAAGTTTAAGCTGACAGTTACTAGGTTTCTTATTCCATGTCTTTAAGTTCTTATGTGCTGCCTTTAACAACTGAAAAGCTATTTTCTTCATTAGGTCTTATGCATTTCTTTAAAAAAATGTTCTTTTCTTGATTTGTAACAATCCATTTTCTAGATTGTGCCAAGTATGCTCAAAATACAATGGAGCATTAAGTAAACTTTATATTTAGAAGTCTGGTGCTCTTAATGAGGGTCTGAGGATTTTTATATATTATATTTAATACACTAAAATGAACAAGAACTTTTTCTAGAGGCAAAATGTAACCTAAACATTGCTAATAAAATGATGATTTTTAACAACTCACCTGCGGTTCATTTTCATATATTTAAGTACAATTTAATGAGTGCTTACTATTTGGCAGCACTGAGAACTGAGGTATGACCATAAAATATTCTTCTTCTTCAATCAAAAAATTTTCTGCAGGGGAAAACTCTTTAGTTTACATTGCATTTTTAGAAAACACATCAATACTTCCACTTCAAAAAGGTAAGTGAGGGGGCACCTGGGTGGCTCAGTCGTTAGGCGTCTGCCTTCGGCTCACGTCATGATCCCAGGGTCCTGGGATCGAGCCCCACATCCGGCTCCCTGCTCCGCGGGAAGCCTTCTCCTACTCCCCCTGCTTGTGTTCCCTCTCGTGCTGTCTCTCTCTCTGTCAAATAAGTAAATAAAATCTTAAAAAAAAAAAAAAAAAGGTAAGTGAGATTTGTATTTTAAGCCACTTGTACCACTAATAAATATAGAGATATGACCATACTTATTGTGTCAAAGCAGTATTGGGCTTATCTAGAATATCTATTTTGTAAGAACATACTTTCTCTCTTTAGCAGAAAAAGGACTGGTCGATGAAGCACACTGCCCCCAAAAGCAGCAGGAGTGAATATTTTGTAGAAGACATAGTAGTCTTTCTCAATCACATGAGCTAATATGGGTTAGAGTTCTACTCTTCAATAACTCAGTTTCCCTCTATATCCTGATATCTTTCATAATTTATCAGAAACATTCTTGAGGCTATTCATATTGAGGGGTTAATTACTATGGGATTAACAAATATCAAGGATTTATAATTCTACCATTTCTTTATTTGACTAATATTTAATGGGATCAATTATGCCCCTAGCATTTAGTTACATTTGCATGCCCCTTTCTTTTGTTGTAGATTTACTCTCATACCTCTGGGTCTTCACATGTGCCATTCCTCTTGTCTGTAATGACCTTTTCCTTATTCTTTACTTGGATTATTAATTTACTTTCTGGTTTTAGGCAAAGTTTGACCTCAAGGAAACCTTCTCAAATTCTCCTTTCAGTACAGTAGGAGTCAAATGCTCATCTTCCCTGTTCACAGATGATTCTTTACTATATCTATAAATGTATTTACTATAATCCATTATGATCATTATTTTACTTACCTATCCTTTAGTCAGATTCTCTACAATGAATAGTTTATACAACAGTTAACGTTTTTCATTGTTATTCATTTAAAAGAATTCACTCCATATTTCAGATAATTCTCAAAAGTACTCATAGATTTAGTATTTCACATGGTTCTCATTTCCATGTATTTTTAAAGGTGTTGCATTATTAAAGTGGCTTCTACAACATTTCATTAAATTAATATTTCTTGAAGAAGTATGTGTACCACACACTGTGTTGGGTAGTGAAGGGAGTCAGGAAGGCATATAAAGAGACTACGACAAATGTCTGTTTCTGGACGTGAGAGAACAGCTGTTACAATACTCTTCTCACTGAGAAAAACTCTAAAAAATTACCCCCAGTACCTCCAGAAAAATCACTCTCTTCATTACAAAGAGCAATCAAGTCAATCAAAAGACTGCAGAGAGAGGAAGAATACAGTAAGTGGAGAGAACAGAGGCCTTTTGGGGAGTAGCAGCTTGGTGTTTCCTTCATTGCAACTAAATTGGAAAGACTGTGATTGAAGTTTAGACTTTGAAAGTGGCTATGAGTTGAGGAGCTAAGATTCCAGAGAGAAGACAGTTAGAACTAACTGAGTTTGAGCTAAGCATGAACATTCCCTGGAGATATCTGCTAACCCTCAAGTGGTATTTATATACCGAAGATCCATGCATCTGTACATATTATACATGCATGTCTTTCCAGAAACAACTGGAATTTAAGAGTCGTTCTCCTTAAAAGTTTCTTAGGTGATCCTTATTCTTAAAAATATAAAAATATTAATTTTGGATGCACTGTAACAAGTCAAAGATACATAATATAATCATTAAATATTTTAAATGATTAAAATTATTTTTATTGAAGTATAATTAACAAATAGCATAATAATTTCAGATATACAATATAATGATTCAATAATTCTATACATTACTTAGTGCTCATCAAAATAAGCACATTCTTGATCCTCATTATCTATTTCATCCATTCCCCCACCTTCTTCCCCTCTGGCAACCACAAGTTTGTTCTCTGTACTTAAGAGTCTATTTTATCGGGGCGCCTGGGTGGCTCAGTCATTAAGAGTCTACCTTCGGCTCAGGTCATGATCCCGGGGTCCTGGGATTGAGCCTCACATTGGGCTCCCTGCTCCGCGGGAAGCCTGCTTCTCCCTCTCCCACTTCCCCTGCTTGTGTTCCCTCTTTCACTGTGTCTCTGTCAGATAAATAAATAAAATCTTAAAATAAATAAATAAATAAATAAAATTTTTAAAAAGAGTCTATTTTATCATTTGTCTCTTTTTTTTTCTGTTTGTTCATTTGTTTTGTTTCTTAAATTCCACATATGAGTGGTATCATATGGTATATGTCTTTCTCTGACTTATTTTAATTAACATAATTATTTATTTTTATATATGAAGCATTATATGAGCAACAGCAGAAGATCTTATTTTCAAATTCACAGGGGGCATTCACCAAAATAGGATATATACAGCCCAAACTTAAACCGCAATAGGCCATAAATCAAGTGTAAACAAAATTTTAAACAATAAAATTTTTCAGAATGTGGTGTCCCAGCACAGAATTAAATTCAAACTTAATATAACTAAAACACCTACATATGTAGAAATTAAGGAATAGACTTATATGCAAATAATACAATGCTACTTGTAAGTTAAAGATTAAATCTAAATTTGAAAAAAAAAATTGAGTTGATATGGAATGAAAATATGACATAAAATTTGTGGATGTGCCAAAGCAACTGTTACAGGGAAATTTACATTAATAATGAATTTATCAGAAAGAAAGAGAGGCTGAAAATCAATATCCTACATCAAAAAGAATATAATAAAGATAAGAACAAAAAACAATGAGTTAGAAATTGTTCATATAAAAGAGTAACCCAACAGAGCTAAAAGCTGGTTTTCTGAAAGAGATAATAAAATGCCCGTATCTCTAGAAAGATTGATCAAAAATTAAACAGAAGCTACAATTTATAGCCTATCAGAATGAAAATAAATTAATTCTATCAGATCTTAAGATATCAGAGAATAACAAATTTATGCCAATAATTTTTTTAAATTATACGAAATAGATGAATTCTTGAGAAACAGATTTTCAAACTAATTCTATAAGAATTAGAAATAAAACAGTTCGAAACAGATTTTCAAACTAATTCTATAAGAATTCTATAAGAATTAGAAATAAAGCAGATTTTCAAACTAATTCTGTAAGAATTAGAAATAAAACAGTTCTATATTTATGAAATAGCTTAATCAATAATCTACAATCAATTTTGTCAGTCAACCTTGACAAAAAAGGTTCATTAGAGAATTTTTAAAAATTTTAAGGAAGCATTAATACCAATTTCTTAGAGATTCTTAGAGAACAGAAAAAAAGGGAGTATTTCCAAGACATTATATGTGGCTAACATATCATCAATATTTAAACTTTACAAAAACAGTATAAGAAAGGAAACTATGAGGCTATCATATTATTAATACTATAACCTTGCAAAGAAGGAAAGGGCAAGAAAGGAAATGTATACGAAATCTCTGGCATAAATATAAATTCAAATATTTTAAGCAAAATTAACAAACTGAATTCAGCAATACACAACTAGATAATATGTAATGGCTAAGTTTACTTTATTGCAAAGCTGAATGAATGTTAAAAGATAAATCAAACTTGGATGTTTATAGCAGCTTCATTCATAATTGCCACAACTTAGAAGCAACCAAGACGTAGGTGAATGGATAAACTACGGTACATCCAGACAACAGAATAACGGAATATTATTCAACAATAAAAAGAAATGTACTGTTGAGATGCCTGGGTGGCTCAGTTGGTTAAGCGTCTATCTTTGGCTCAGGTCATGATCTCACGGTCCTGGGATCAAGCCTCACACCAGGCTCCCCGCTCAGCCCTCAGCGAAAAGCCTGATTCTCCCTTTCCCTCTGCTGCTCCCCCTGCTTGTACTCTCTCTCTGTCAAATAAATAAATAAAACCTTAAAAAAAATTTACTGTCAAGTCATGAAAATACATGGAGGGATCTTCAATGTTTATTACTAAGTGAAAGAAACCAATCTGAAAAGGCCACATCCTATATGATTCTAACTATATGACATTCTGAAAAAGGCAAAACTATAGAGACAGTAAAAAGATCAGTGGCAGCCAGGATTTGGGGAAAGGAAGGAGTAAATAGGTGGAGACCAAAGGACTTTTAGGACAACAAAACTATTCTGTATCATACCAGAACGAGGGATACATGCCATCATATCTTTGCCAAAACCTATGAAATGTATAACAAAGCGTGAATGCTAATGTAAACTATGGGCTTTGGGTGTTAAAGATGTATCGGTGTTATTTCATCATTTGTAACAAAAGTACCACTATGGGGTGGGATATTGATAGTGAGACTGCCTGTGCACGTGTGAGCACAATAGGTATAAGGGAATTCGCTGTACTTTCCCAACAATTTTGTGTGAACCTAAAAAATCACATCTCTCTCATTAAATCAACAAAGCACATGCAAGATCTCCACACAAAAAAATATGCAACAATACCTAAATAAAATTTAAAAAAATAGAAATAAATGAAGGGATAGATCATATGCATAGAACAGAGAATACTTTGTTGATTCCCTAAATTGATTATAGATTTAATTCAATACTGATTTAAATTAAATACAGCAGTGTATGTGAATGACAGGCTGATTATAAATTATATATGAAAAATGGTAATGGCTAGAAATAGAAAAATATTCTTAAGGGGAACAAAGGTGGTGGACTTGCATTATCAAATATAAAGACTTATTATAAAGATGTACTTCTCACCATTATTTGCAAAATATTTTCTTAGAAGTATGATGATATACTTTTTTATATACAGTTTTTGGAACAATTAGAAAAGTCAAAGGGATGATAAAAAGGGAAGGGAATGTTTGTCATCTACTTCTACCAAAAAACAAAACATGTCCTTTCCTTTGTCTCTTAGGAATTCTAGAAATTCTACTCCTAAATCCCCCTTCTTAAGGTTTTGATTCTTATTATAAGACTTTTCTAAGTGTAACACTTCCCACTGTTCTCAGTTACCTCTCTCTTCCTCTTATCCACAAAGCAAAAATCAGGGGCCATTTTAAGTGTAGATGGTAAGAATCCTTTCAATTTAAACTGTGATTTCTTGACATACCATAAATCGTGTGAGGCATATTTTTATAAAGGGTGGGCAGGGTGCACCAGCATAATGATGATGTTATCCAACTTCTAAAAAGATAGAGCTCTGTGTAACAGATCCTTTGTTTTTCTGCATCCCACCTCAAGGTCAACCTGTTTTCAGTATGACACCTCAAGTGCACGCTATGCATTTTTCTGCTTTCTGCCACAGGTTCTTTACTGAAACCATAGACAAGTGCAGTTGGGAAGTGAGTTAATGTCTCTCCTCCCTCCCAACAAGAACACTGAAAGGATGGAAGCCCAGTGATAAATGTCCCAGACAACCTTCCTTTGACAGACAATTCTGGGAGGCAACTACCATTCTCAGATGTCCTAGATGAACTGAGTCTTTTACAATCGGCATGAGAAGTCAGTTGCAGATCTCTACCTCCTCTCCTGCCTCTCTCCCGGACTTTTCCTTCCCGCACTCCTATGCACCCCCACCCCATGTATTGCCTATACCCTCATCCTGTTTCATACTGTACTTTTGAGGTAACATAAAATAAAAACTATGCTTCTGAACAAAGCAAGAAGAAGCGGCCTTTGATTTAATATGTAAAAGGCAGAGGGAAGTTTAAAGTCACTCAAAGGTTTATATTTTAGGATAGCATAGAGATAATTATGGCATTATAGCAGGAATGGAAGCATGCCCATCCCCTTTCCTTCAAACGTTAATGAAAATATAGGTCATACTATTTGCCATTTTGCAGATAATGAAATGCAAGTCGGAGAGGAGAATCTGTTCAGAGATGGATGTAGAATTGAGAAATCCTTAATCCTCGTCTGGTCTGACAGAAACACTTCTCTTCTGTGAACCACTTTGTTTAAACCTCTGATGAATGCTCTCATTTAACTGGAAGATAGAACAATAATTTTACAACAGAACTCTTAATGTTTTAGTGTCATTTACAATAAATGTCACAATCTGAAACTCACTGTGATTTGTACGTGGCCCTCAAGTTTTATTTTTGAGTAAGTTCCTTCCATTTATTTATCTCTTCCATTCCCCTACAGCATTACTGTGCAATTTAAGTGCATAGACCAATGAGTTTAAAAATAAAATCTTCTTAGTGAAAAAATGAAATTTTTTCATAATACTCTTTTCAATATATTACTGCCACAAGTACTTATTTATGTGATACTTTTGTTTTATTCCTGTTGCATAAAGCAGAAAATATAAAGAAATCAATGGACCATCATTTATATTTTCCTCCAAATTACAATATTTAGAGAGCCTTAGAAAATTTTATTGTACTGCCTACCTAATGTAATGTGCTCATAGTAATCTTTTTACTACAGTGTTGCTTAAGCTACCGCTGCTATTAATAGCCATATTATTTAATCAATGCCATCAAACTCTGGTGTTGAGAGTATAACTGAACTTCTTCATAAACTGGTAGGTCGTAGTGCTGTGTTAAGTAAAACAAAGAACGATTTATGTCTGTTGTTATCACATATTTTTACTGCTCATTTGCTCTTAAAGTCTTTTCTATTAAATCAATGGCAGCAGAGTATTTCATACTAATTTTTGTTTTTAGTCTCTACTTTAAATTACATTAATGATATCTCCTCGTTTCCCTATTGAGTCTCCTGAAATGGAAATCTGACAGCTAAGGGTAATATATAGTTCATTCAGTCTGAAAATAAAGTGAATATCTGTACATTTATAGTAGTACAATAATGGATTCATCCTGATAATTGCTAAGGTGTTTTGAGCCAAAAGTATTTAAAATATTCGGAAAGGTTGAAAACATACTGGTATAAATATTCGTTTTTTAGGAGACAAATTCCGGGAAATTGCGAAACAAAATGAGCCTTGGATATAAATGCAAAGTAAGTCTGATGAGTAAAGGTTTCTGGAGTTGAGCAATTTCCTCCCGCAAAGCAAATGTAACTGTTTCAGGAGAAAAGGGTATTATGTACAAAGGTAGAAAAGATGATTAACTAAATTACCTGCTGTTCTGGAGAAATTAATTTGCTTCACTGGGAAAGCTATTTATTCTCAGAGTATTTTACTGATTGAGATTCATGATAGGGTCGAATGCATATCTTCCTGTTCATGAGTCAACCCTACATTAAAGTATTTATGAAGGATAAAAGTAAATTCATTATCATTTATTTTTCAAGTTCTTTTGAAGGTAGAAAGTAGATTAAATTGAGAACATAGAAGAGTTTAGACTTCAGAGGGAAAATATTACATCCTTGTTAATATCTATCTTTTTTTTTTTTTAAGATTTTATTTATTTATTTGACAGAGAGAGACACAGCGAGAGAGGGAACACAAGCAGGGGGAGTGGGAGAGGGAGAAGCAGGCTTCCTGCTGAGCAGGGAGCCCGATGTGGGGCTCGATCCCAGGACCCTGAGATCATGACCTGAGCCGAAGGCAGATGCTTAACGACTGAGCCACCCAGGCACCCCACATCCTTGTTAATATCTAAATGTGCAATTTAAATCAAAGTCTTTTTTCAATTTAATGACATTTCTAAATTTTGGTATTTCAGTGACTGACACTGAAAATAAACATGTAATATCTCATAACCACAAATAACAAAGCTTGTAGTTCTATTACTGTC
This sequence comes from Mirounga leonina, assembly GCF_011800145.1. Taxonomy (NCBI): domain Eukaryota; kingdom Metazoa; phylum Chordata; class Mammalia; order Carnivora; family Phocidae; genus Mirounga; species Mirounga leonina. The sequence continues at coordinate 1,589,446 of NW_023270442.1, forward strand.
ATTATTTTTGTTATTATTATATAACATACTGAGTTGTGTGGTGTGTTATCTGTTTAAAAATGAAAAGTAACTAAACATTGAGATGGGTCTACTTGGTGCAAACCACCCATGTAGACTGCAGTCACTATTCAGCCCAACACCGACACCACCTGGATGGAAACAGGAATAAACCACAACAGCCAGTGTACTGAACTCAGTGGTTTGGCTAGTGATCATTAAGGAGCCCTGCCATAAACCCTTTGCAATGACAACTCAACTGTTCTAAAGCGATTAACCCTACGGTTTGGACAAAGGGAGGTCAGGGATGGATGATCATGAATAAGCTGGAATATGTGGAAAGATATTTGGGTTCACTTGCAAGAGCCTGAAGCAATCCTCACTGTTTTCCTTGTCCTGGTTCATAAGGTGCTACCACCCCTCGAAAGACACTCAGGAAGCTGATGCCCTAGCCCAGGTATAAGCCTGGGCAACCAACAAGTCAGTAAACAGAGCAGCCTGAGTGCTTAGAAAGAGCTGGTACCTTAGCACCTGGGTGGGATGGCATCTTGCCAAAAATGCTGGATTGCCCTTGAAATACATTGATTTGGTTAATGAAGTAACAGCATGTCCTGTGTATTCTAACAATATACAAAGCAACTGCCAAACGAGTCTGGGGCCATCCTCCAGAGTTTTCAACCATGGACGCCTTGGCAAATTGATTATATTGGCTCCCTCCCTCTGAGTGAAAGTTCTAAATATGCCTTGGTCTGTGTGGACATTGCATGTGGCCTAACCCAAGCTTTCTTGTTGCCAAGCAAACCGGGCTGCCACCATTAGATTAGAAAAGCTGAATGCCATGTATGGATAGTCCCATTGAAAAGACAGTGATCAGGGGTCACATTTCAAAGGCCATTATGTGCAAGACTGCAAAAGAACATGACACCAAATGGAGGTTCTACATCCCCAATAATCCATAAGCAGCAGGTCTGGTAGAAAAGAAAAATAGAATCTTAAAGCCTTTAACATTACTAACAAGTAAAACCACCTTGGTCGGCCTAATGGACTAAAGTACTATCCCAGGCTTTAATATATTTGAATGATCAGCAAGGAGGGCATGCTGCCCCCATGCCAGATGGGAACTCCTGCCAAGGCAATACCATAAAGGTATTGAAGTTGAGGGAAACAGCCATTGCTCTCTCACTACGGATCAATGTGCTGTGCATTATCACCTGGGGTAGGCACTGGAATTTGCAACGGGATGTCCAGCGAAGTGGGTGAGTTACAGTTTCCCTGTGTGAGGGGGAACTACTCAACCTCCAGTGGAATCCTGTTCTCTTCCTGCAAGTTGAACCTGTTGTAATGCACTATACCTGGAATGGAACATACACAAAAGAGGAGAGAAAGTAGGGGTTCTGGCCTGGCATAATTGGTCCCCAGTCCGTCCCTCCATGCCTGACAGTGATGCTTCCTCTTGTCAACATGTATGCTATGCACAACAAGTTAAGTTCCTAAAGCTGCAGCCACATTAACATCCAAGGATCAGGCCACAAATGTAATTTTTTGTAGAAGGAAGACCTCCTCATACAAGTTCCTATTAAATAGCTGTCTTTTTGACCTTAGACTCTGCAGCTCATGTTGTGTCCAGTCAAGGGATGGGTCCCTGATGGAAGTATCTTTCTACAGGGGGTCCACCAGTAAGCTCAGCAAAGGAATCAGCCCAACTCTGGGTATGTGGACAGATACGCTCACTAGCTCGTCAGGATTGCCATGGTAGGTATCACCGCTCCAGGGTAGAGAATGTAAGGCACTAATGCGGTACATTAAGGAAAACAAGCTACGATTAGTCCTCTCAATTCATCTGGCATTACACTGTGCATGTGTATTCTTTTCTCCTATCTATCAAACTACATAGGCAGGCCATCAAATGGCTAACTGGAAGGATCCTGAAAATATCATCATCAGAGCCATGAATGGCTACAACTCAGATTTGGGATGGTTATGGACATTTGAGCACTCATGCACCTCTTTGTTGGGAACAGAAAAATCACTCTAAACAGACCAACCCAATTGCACCAGTAATATGGACGGACATCACTGGAACTGTGTAGTCATTCTGCTACATTAAAGGATACCAACTGGTTTGATGCTGACTAGTAGCATAGCCGGGTATGTACTGGGTTGTCCAGAGTGGGAACCAATGATCATGTGGCACAAATCTTTGGCGCTGGCTTCCACCTGGTGGTTGGGCCACTGCACCCTGGGTTTTCCCTGGGCACAGGATAGAATCTGTCCCACTATAACAAAAGTTGCCAGCCTCTCTCTCAAGGCCAGATGGGCACATTCTATTTCCCACTGGTATGATCATTTGGCCACTGCCTTTGTTCCCTCCGTTGGCCTGGAGGAAGTTATTGTACACACAGAAGCCCTTAGTAAATTCACCCAAGTGCACCTTAAATTATAGCCAACAAAGCCTGTCTTACTCAACACTGAATGTCTCTAGTACAAAACTGCCCTAGGATGGGCTTTGCGTATTCTTACTGTCTCATAAGGAGGCACCTGCGCCATTGTCCAAACAGAATGCTGTGTGTTCAAAACTGATGAATCTGCTAATGTGTCATCTTCATTAAGTCACATGAGGACACAAGTGAATGCCCTGAGTGGTCTGACCCCCAGCTTACGGGACTTAATGAATCAGTGATTCATATCATGGGGCTCTTGGTAGAAAAAAAACGTTACTTATTTTGGGAATCATTATCTTAATCTGTGTTTTCTCCCATATGTCTATATTGTTGTTGTGGCATCTGCCTCCAATGTAGGCAGCCAGCCACCAAATGAACCACCTCCAAAATAAAACCCTTCACTGCCCGATCAAGTCCCATTGTCTAAGATGGGGTGTGTAAGATCAAAAGGCCATCAAGAGGACCTGACCACCAATTGCCCAGCGAGTTGGAGCCAGGCAACTGGAGAAGCTCCTGACCCTGCCACCCTTCCACTCCGCCCACCTCCCCCACCCCCTTTTGTCCTTGGAATGTGCATTTGGCCCACTTTCCCCACATTAGCAGCCCTTGAGATAGCGATGTATTACTGAGATGATCTGGACCCCACTGAGTCATCTATATAAATTCAAGATTCTAGTATGTGGGTGCAGAGATTTACTCATTTTGCGGCCACCAAGACAAGCCTCATATCTAAGTTCCCTTTGTTAAAAACAAAAAACAAAACAAAAAACCACAGGCCCCAAAGTGGTGTCACTTGGACCAGGTTCCCAAACTGGGGCTTGACACCTCATCTAATTGCAATTTCAACTCCCCCCTGCCCCCCGGAAATGTCATCTTAACTGGTCAGCCTGTGATTGTTCAATCAGTGCCAATGAGTATGCCACTTGGGCCCTTTCTACCCCCCAAAGAAAGAAGAGGTCACCTGCATAAGACCGCCTGCTTTTCCCCCTAAGGGAAAGCCACCTTGCAAGTAACAATCCTTTTCTTTTGCTCTTAACTTTCTTGCCCCACCCTCCTCCTATCTGAAAAAACAAAAACAAAAACTTCCATTTTTGTACCCCTCTATTTCATAGTTCCGATGCTGACCAATTCATGAATCACTTAATAAAACCAATCAGATCTTTAAAATGGACTCCGTTGAATTTCTGTTATTTAACATCTTGCTTACCTTACCCAACTGCCACCGACCAATCTGGAGTGCTCTGCCTTTTTCTTCAGCGTCTCTTTGTCCTCCGTGCACCGGGGCCAATTTCAGACTTCATTCGGAAAACTCAAAGCTGCGAACTTACAGCGGCCACGGAGAACCTGGTTTGGGACTTCCGGAGCGTTAGAGGCCGCGCCGAGAACTGCAGAATCAGGACGGAGCCACTACGGCCTTGACCCGTCTCCTCCGAAGCAGCCCAATCTCACAGGATCTCGCGGGATCTCCGGGTTCTACGGCGGCTGGCGGGAGAACCCTGGAACCGGAAACATCTGGATGCCCCGGATGCTGGAGGCCCCTGGTGCCAGTTATCTGGTTCCCACCGCTTGTCGTGCAAACCCCGATTCTCGCGGTCGCCTGAAAGCACCCCCTCGGAGGCGCCGCACCGCCATCATTTGCCAGAGAGGCTTGCCCAGGTATGGGAGAATAGGCGTTGGCAGAGACCACGCAGGGTCGGGGGAGGAGGCAGCCTTGCAGCCTTCCAGCACAAACGCGGGATCCCAGTTCGATATCCGTAATTGTCCGAGGCCACAGCAACCTGAACGCATGTTCCATTGCACATCCTCAGTCCAGTTGTTCCTCCTGGCAACGTCAAGCTATCTAAAATTTGTCCCCGGAGACCATTGCTGCCAGTTCAAGTGTTTCCCCAAAGAACCGCCTCAGGGCACTACTGTCTCTCTCTTAACCTATCCCATCTCTCTATCCATCTATCTGTAGATCTATCTCTGTCCATAGATATATAGACAAATATACAGAGATATGTAAATCTATAGATCGGTAAATAGGCAGATAGAGATAGGTATGTAGATAGATGTGTATACAGACAGATACAGATACAAATTTAAAGATACTTACTCATTCAAAGAGAGAGAGCGAGAGGAGGGGCAGAGGAGAGAGAGAATACCAAACCAACTCAGCTCTGAACCAGGAGCCTGAGGCCAGGGGATCCAACCATCTCCCGATCATGACCTGAGCCCGGATGGAGAGTCCAGTGCTCAACCGACTAAGCCACCCAGGCACCCCAATACAGATATAAATTTAATTACAGGTATCAAGGAGAGAGGAAAAGTTTGTTTTAAGGAATGGGCTCCTGTGATTGCAGAGGGTGGCGAGTCCAGAATCTCCAGGGTTTGCCCACAGGGTGGCGATCTGGGGGTGTTTATGTTGCAGCTTGAGTCTGAAGACAGTCTGGATGTAGAATTTCCTCTTCTTTGGGAACCCCATTTGCTTTCTCTTGAAGTCTTCTACTGGTTAGATGATGCCCATCTACATTATGGATGGTCATCTGCTTTAATCAAAGTTATTTCTTTTAATGTTAATCTCATTTTAAAAAGTACCTTCACAGAAACCTCCAGACTGGTGTTTAACCAAGTATCTGGGTACTGTGGCCAAGCCAAACTGACACCTAAAATCTGACATAGAGTGCATGTGTGTATATCTGTGTTTTCAGTTTTTCTGTCCATATTGCTCCACTTTATCAGTTTAATTCTTCTACCTACAGCTATGTCTGTGCCTATTTTCAAAGATTTTTTTTTCATATTTTCAAAGATTTTAAGAGAATTCTCTCATTTAATGCAACCTTACTATATCTCCTCTGTATCTGCAGTTTTCATCATAATTGGCTTCCTTTTGTGCTGCTTCTCTTTGACTTTCAGAACTTTGCCTCTTTCTGCATATTTTCTTACTTGCTTATGCCGGGGAGAGGTTTTTTTAGAGTTCACTTGGCTTTTGGATGAAAACAGCCTATCAGTTGAGTACCACTCAATAAAAGCCTCCCTCATTTTATAGATTATGATGTTTTATTTGACGAAGTTTCAAAATTCATATATTCCCCAAATTCAACATTGTCTAATTTTTAATAATCCCATTGCTAGTTTCCAATTTTTTATTGATGACAAACACCATATAAACATTCTAAAGTGAAATCAACTTAGCATTAATTTTTCATTAAGCATAGACTTCATTAGGCATAAAACTTTTAAATATACTCGTCCATAAGTCGCCAAATTAATGAATAGTTACTTACTACTAAGAGCCTGAATAAAGCTTCATGATATTAGAGACAAATGTACCTAACACTTTGTACAGTGTCTGGCACACAGTAGGTAGGAAATAAATAAGTTAAAAAGGTATCAGTTAAATGGGGTTGGCAAATTGACTTGCCAAAATCCTTAGCCTTATGGGAGGTACCATGTGGTTTAAATGAAATACAAAATATGGCTCATGGCCACAAGCAGTTTTTAAATTACACTGAAGACTTTAATCTTTAATACATAAGCCACTAATAAGCATCATGAATAACATTACTTAAAGATACTGTAAATTCCTATATTGAATTGTTCAAAATAAGGCAATGCATAATGGTGTAATTAAAAAAAAAAAGAGGCAGTGTTTTCAGAAGGTATATAGAATAGTTGACTAGAGGCGCCTGGGTGGCTCAGCAGGTTAAGCATCCAACTCTTGATTTTGGCTCAGATCATGATCTCAGGGTCATGAGATCTAGCTCTGCCTTGGGCTCCATGCTGGGCATGGAGCCTGCTTAAGGTTCTCTCTCCCTCTCCCTAAAAGAAAAAGAAAAAAAAAAAGAAAGACTAGTTAATTAAACTTTTCTAAGGCTATGTGTTGAGTCCTCTAAGAATTGGAATCTACGATTGGGCAGATTATGAAGAAAATGTTGCAGAGATGGACAGTGTGGAACCAAAGATACAGTGTGTTCTCTAGGCAAAATACAACAGCGGGAAATTATGGGAAGGGCACTCTGATAGCTTTATAAGTACTGATCAGATATCACAAAAACGAAACAAAACAAAATGAAACAAAAGTCTTGGAAAGCATTTGACCACAGCAATATGTTTATCAGAAATACCTTCATCCTGAAAAAGAAAATAAAATCAGTGAGCCAGCCAGTAAGAAAGAGAGCTGAAAAATGTTTTTCGGGAATGTGCAAGTTTATGTGCAGCGAATTGAGGAGAGGCACCTGACACAAATTATCTTCTAAGAATATGTACACCCAAACAATCCATGTATAAAGTTAATATTAAGTGCCAATTCTCAGTGTTAAAAAATTTGCTGGCTTTGCATAGTACATAATTTAAGCTAATTTGCTTCTCTAACTAACATCTATAATAAAATCTCACTGGTATAGTCATCAGTGACTTATTGGCAATATAAAATAATTGAAATTATCAACAGATAAAATTAAAGGAGAAGGTTTAAATGATAGAATTACAGAACATGCCAGCAATTCTTCAAAGTGAATTAGCCAGATATCATTGTACATCTCTGCTGTGTTCTAAAGTTCAACAGCCTGAAATGTTACTGAACTATATAGCACTAATAAGACACTGCATACCAAAAGGGGGAAAATAACAGAAATGGTTCAAAATCTATATGGGCTAGAAATCTATTAATGGTGTCTACGGATTATATGGTCCGTTTTATGTTACATTCACTTCCAGATGCAGCAACTAAAAGGTATAAAGCTAGTATAAATTATCCATTTATATATTATCATATTAATCTTATCACTAAAGTTCTGAAATCTAAACCTTATGCTTTTACATTATTTTTCTTCAAAAGAATTGACTTTTTATACACCTGCCATCAACAGAGTTTTGTATTTCAACATAATAAATTTGGATTTTTTAATACAGTTTTTCATATAGTCACAGAGAGATGATGTGGTTTGGAGGACATTTACTAACCTATTACCTTTTTGAAGGGTTATGTTTCTATTAAAGAGATGGAGCCTGGATAGTATAAAATGATGTTTAGGGTCTCTCTGCATTTCTAATGAAACCCCTATCACTTAGTTGTGAGTCATTGCCATGGACAAACTTAACAATTTAGTATGTTTACTGCATAGAAAGGTATAGTGAATTATCTTAAATAATACTGATTAAGTCATTTAACAGTAGGGATTAAAAACTAGCATATTTTAAGGACAAATATTTTATTTGCAGTACGTTCATAGAATTGGGGCATGATGGAAGGGATATTCTAAAATTCTAAGAGACTTAAGAAGAAAAATAACAAGTGAAATTAAAAAATAACCCAATTCTACAAGTTTAGAGATACACCGTTTTCTGATGAGTGCAGGTTTTTCTCTCAAATTTTTAGACATGAGACAGCAGTTCCAAACTACAGCTCAAGAATGCACATGTACCCTTAGAACTGTCTACAAACTAAATAAATATCTAAGACATGTATGCATTCATACAAACATATTTATATTTAAACAGTCTCAAATATTTATAAAGTGAAATGTAAATATGACCAATATTCTGCCGGATTTAGAATGCTTTCCTCTCAATCACTGTATATAAAAAAATATAGATGCTATTTAAGAAAAGATCTACAAAATAAATGAAAAAGAAAGATTGTTTTGAAACAGGATACTTGGACAAATCTTTTCTTTTTTTCTAACAGAGACAACTGCATTATATTTTATTTTTTTCTTGCCAAGTTTTTTTTAAGTATAATTAACATACAGTGTTATGGACAAATCTTTGTGTATGAATTGAAGGGAGGATACACATTATGGAAAGCAACTTTGATTTAGAATGTAATTGCCCATGTTTGAAAATAGAGCTGTTTGCTTAAAACGTGTGAATCAGAAAAATCTATACCCAACAATAAATTTTAAACATTTAAAAAGTTTTCTTTGGTGTAATATATCCTCATTGTTTTAAAAACATATGTCTAGAAGTCTTATAATGAAAACTTACTCACGTTCTCTATCTCTTCTCTACTTTCAAAGCAGCCCTCCTCAACTCATATGGTAATTTTTCATAGAACTTATCTCTATATTTCTAGATTACATAATTGAATGGCTATTCTATGATTTATGTATTTTATCCATAATCTCATGACAGCTGCAAGGTAGATAAAGTCTTCTAACCAACATTTTCATCCTTGTCATTCCTCACAGTTAAATCAAAATATTTGGTTAACTAGATAATCTGTACACGATGTCTATGCAAACACTTATCAATACTGAGTCTATGTAATGTAATATAATTCCTCTTTTCTCTTGTATCTCTTTATTTTTCTTTAACTATTGTCTAATTATTTTCATTTATATCATTTCCTATGTAGTTATTAATTTTATACCAGTAAACAATGTATCCAGTTGCCTTTCAACAGTGTACTTCAGTGTTCAAACACATCAGTTCCATTTGTTTTTTCCCTAAAGACCTCCACCAGGAATCCACAGCTCTCTGAATGCCATTTGGATTGTATGCTCATAGGGTCTGTAATATGGACATCCAACTGAAGGTGCTTTATGTATCTTTTTACGTTTTTTGATTTACATTCTGTTTTGCTCAAGCATATCTTTCATTAGCTTTATTAGCTTCTTAAAAAGGGCTAGAGATTTATAAGTTACCAGGTTAAAAAAAAAACAAAAAACCTAAATATACATGTAAGAGCACGTACAGGACAGTATCATAAAGCATTATAAAGACGGGGGAAAGAATATACTTAGCAAGTTAATCACTTTTTATTGTTAAATTCACTAAAAATGCTTCTCATAGTGAGTTTTTGAACTTTTGGGGGAAATAAGCTTAATTTCGGTGGGTATGATACATTTAAGCTTAATTTCTATGGGTATAATACATTTAATATCCAGAAATAATACAGTGGTTACCATTTAAAAATAATTTGAAAAATCTTACTAGCAAAAGAGCCTAAACATTTTGTCAGATTGTGATCATATTTTTATATATTATCCATTTATAAATTAAATTAGCTTTATCCTGGTGCATGTTGGTAAAATTTAATTTCATACAGTCTTAGCTTATTGTTTGTTAAAGGAGTGAAAATTGACTTTTGAAGGACCTTTTGAGGCTCGTTTGCCTTATCTGTAACATAATGGAGGAAATGCATAATTTCTAGGATTGTATAAATGTTTTCTTAAACTACACATGCAAATATAAACAACTATAATTTATTGGGTGCTTACCCAAGTATCAGGCACACTTCTGTGTAATTAATGTCAATGAAATAATTCAGTCTTCACAATTACCCTATTATGTTGATACTAAAAGTATCCACATTTATAGATAAGAAATTGGTTTAGGCACAAGATATTAAGTGGTTTATTCAAAGTCACAAATTCACTATTGTAACCTTGTATTTAATAATTACTAGGTAAGTGATTATATGTTATTATTGGTACCAAAACTGTTTAGCTTTAACATATATACAAATTTAGTAAAAGCTCTGTAATTTCTCACCACGATCATATTTGTTAAAATATATATTACTTTCAAAATGTAATACCATACCCTTTTATTCATCTACTTGGACACATGCTTAGTTAGCTAAGCCACACTTACCAGACTTTCTTGTATTCAGTGTAGCTGTGTGGTTGAGTTCTGGTTAACAGGATGAATATGCTAATGACATATTCATTATGGACTGACATCCAGGCCAGTCACAAAAAAAATTCGCATATGTAATCCTACATTTTGTTTCTCCTTTATGCACCTCTCTGGTTGAGACCTCAAAGTCATAAGGAAGGATAGAGCCCTGGATGGATGGAATCTTGATCTTAGGATCTTGGATTTTATACGAATAAAAATAATCAATAAGATTTTCTCATTGATTATAACCACATATAGTATACCCTGACTAAAAGAAGGCCACACATTAGTCAATCATTACAGGAAATAAAGGAATTTTTATTTATTCACGGGCACAGCAGTTTTATCTTTCAAGAACCATTTTTGAGAAAGCTATAAGAAAATACTCTTTATCAAAAACAGAAAGAAATCTGTATGATTCTATTGGTAAAGAATTTAACTAGTCTAAAATAGAGACATATAGGAGAGTGGTCATTAAGAAGAAACATAGAATTAGTAAATTATTTAGTGTGTTCTTTTTCTAAGGAGAGAAGTGTTCCAATTTTACAACTTAACAGAAATTTTCAGGTTAATGAGTGTTTATCTGCAAGGAAAAAAGAGCTAAAAGAACAAGCAAATATGAATTCTGAGTAAAAGAGAACATTGTATAAATTAAAATATATAATAATAAATTACTTAGTTGTAAACAATATTTGTATTCTAATAACAAAAACACAATATTGTTTCAAATAAAGTTTCTAGTGTAAGGATCTTGGAAGGATAGTGAAACAGGGCAGTATGTGTGGTGGTTTGGGAGGCAATATTGTAAGGTACCTAAATTTTCTTTTTCTATAAGGTTCAGGCACTGGATAGCATTAAAAAGTCAAGAATCAAGAGATAACATAATACATATATTAAATAGATAAAAGCCAGTCAGTAGCATAAGAAAAACTTAAAAGTTAAAGTTTGTTGAGTCTGGTGACTCATAGATAAATGTGTACACGGAGAAAACTATTTTTATAGTATGCCTTTTAGTGTCTTTTCACTATTTAAACACTATGCACTTAATCATTTAATTTTCAAATTAAAAAAAAAGACAAGATTTAATATGTGTCAATTCTTCATATGTGTAGGAAGTGAAAGAAATTGCTACCTCTACCTATTTACAAAATAAGAAATGGAGAAAACTTACATGTCTATTTTCCAGGTTTTATTAATCTTTGCTGATGGATATCCAAATGAGAAAAAAAGAAAAAGATTACTTTCAGGCCTCAAGTGTCTTATTCAGTTGATTCTATGATTTTTTTAAAGGAAGTATTAATTGCTAAAAATGATTAAAATAATAATTGCTGGGTTTTTTGAAGATAGTATATAATAATGGATTATTAATGTAATATATTTAGGCACACACATATGTATATACATATATATGTCTATTCTATTTCTACTGATTTTGAGTACATAGTAACAGAAATTAGCTGCTGAGGGCGCCTGGGTGGCTCAGTTGGTTAAGCGACTGCCTTCGGCTCAGGTCATGATCCTGGAGTCCCTGGATCAAGTCCTGCATCGGGCTCTCTGCTCGGCAGGGAGCCTGCTTCTCCCTCTGACCCTCCCCCCTCTCATGTGCTCCTCTCTCTCTCTCTCTCATTCTCTCTGTCTCAAATAAATAAATAAAATCTTTAAAAAAAAATAAATTAGCTGCTGAAATGCTTATTGAAAATTTGTTTTCCTGTTGCTTTGCACCAATTACCTTCATAACATTAGGTGGGAATTAGTTTGATTAGTTTGATGAAATGTTCTGATTGAGACACCTCAGGTATAAATCAAAATTGACTTAATTTAATTTCCATTTGTGATTTGATTAGAATCATATTGCAGCTAAACTTATGTAGATGGGCTAGAATTGACAATCTTTTTTTTTTAAATTATTACTTGAGTCTCATTTTTGGAAAACCTAATCACTAAAAATATTAAGTGATATTTAAAGAGCATAATTTCCATATACCTACTGATTTAACTCCTTGATTTATTTGGAGAATATTTTTTTTTTAAAGATTTTATTTATTTTTTAGAGAGCGAGCGAGAGAGAAACAGCATGAGAGGGGAGAGGGTCAGAGGGAGAAGCAGGCTCCCCGCCGAGCCGGGAGCCCGATGTGGGACTCGATCCCAGGACCCTGGGATCATGACCCGAGCCGAAGGCAGACGCTCAACCATCTGAGCCACCCAGGTGCCCTGGAGAATATTTTCTAATGCTATCATTTTTTTAAAGTTTGATTTTTTAACATTATATCTGTTTATTCAGTGTTCTAAGAATTTGTAGTCTTTTATTTTATAATTTTAAAACCTGTAGCTTCTGATGCAAAATACCAAAATATTCTTACTCCCCAGACCTTAAAATAGAAATATGATCACTAAGAAATTACTCATATAAGCATCGGGTTCTTGAGGGAAATCTCTCGCTAAGCTATAGGGTAACATGTTTATGGATACTTTTAACATATTAATTAGAAGTTTCTGGGGCACCTGGTGGCTCAGTCGGTAAAACATGTGACTCTCCATCACAGGGTTGTAAGTTCAGGCCCCAGGTTGGGTGTAGCAATTACTTAAAAATAAAATCTTAAAAAAAAAAAAAAAGTTTCTGAAAAAAATCTATCTAAATTAGTTTCCTATGTCTGCTTTTAACAAATAACAAATAACCTGGTGCTTTAAAACAACACAAACATATTTTCTCACAGTTCTGGATTTCTGAGTCTGAAATCAGTACCACTGTGTGTAAATCAACATGTCAACAGCCCATATGGGAGAATCATCCTTGCCTCTTCCAGCTCCTAGTGTCTCCTGGGACTCCTCGTCTTGTAGCTACATCACTAAACATCCAGGTCAGTCTCTTCAAATATCTCCTGAAGCCTCCCTAAGCCTCTCTCTCATAAAGATATGCATGATTATCCCAGTAGGATAATCCAGGACAACCTCTCCATCTCAAAATCCTTAACTTAATTGTATCTACAAAGACCCCTTTTTATGTCATGTGAGGTAACAGTTACAGTTTTCAGGATTAAAAGGTGCATATATTTTAGGAGGTGTGTTTTTCAGCCTACCCTACTAGCACTTGGGCCTTCGGGACTACCAGGTCTCTTTGATTTCTCTAGAACTAGTAGAGAGTCCCTCAAAGGTACAACAGTTTCAGAATTGCATGTTTTGTTTCCTTGTGGACTGGAAGCTCTTATGCCTTGATAACATCTTGAATCTTGCTACTCAACATGTAGTCTCTAGGTTAGACCAGTACTATCAACATTAGGTGAGATATTGTTAGAAATGCAGAATTGGGTGGATCCCTCCTAGAACTACTGCATCAGAATCTACATATTAATAGGATGGCTCATATGTATAAGTGGTTCCAGGTACATTGGAGTTTGAGAAACACTGTATGTATTAGCTATGTGTACAGACATTGTCTAAGAAAAAAAATCACAAAGTTTTTAAAAAGTTAGAGGTGATATGACTTACAAAAGACAAATATGAATGACTGAAGATTACATTTTCCTGTCACAACAATCTTCAGAAAGATGAAATCATAGATAATCATGCAAATAATAGGTAGAGTTACATTTGAAATGCAAATAGTCTTTACCATTTCAGGGTAAGTAGCTTTCTTAGACATGCAACTTCACTAATGAAAATGGATTTTATTTGTGTTTCAGATAATTTGTTATCTTTTTTTTTTTTTTTAAGATTTTATTGATTTATTTGACAGAGACACCGAGAGAGAGGGAACACAAGCAGGGGGAGTGGGAGAGGGAGAAGCAGGCTTCCCGCTGAGCAGGGAGCCTGATGCAGGGCTCAATCCTGGGACCCTGGGATCATGACCTGAGCCGAAGGCAGACACTTAACGACTGAGCCAGCCAGGCGCCCCAGTTATCCTTTATATTTTTTCTATTATAAAATTTTGATTATGAGTAGTTTTTCTTCAGAATGTGGTACATTACTTTCTAGAGCATATTAAAATATATTTTGTCTTGACCAAAGCAGAGGTAAGCTGCAAAATATTTAAGAGAGCAAAGGTCTTTTCCTAGTGATACTAAGTGTTTACACAAGCAATTGTAAAAATATAGGTCCAATATGTATTTAGGAAATCACACTATGTATTCATAGATTACAACTCAGTGTGCATTAAGGATTTTTGTAGAGGGCCTGAAAGTATCCCCAAACTTCTGAAGTAGACACCATAAGAGATCAACATTAAATTATCTCATAAAATATCTATTGATCCCATGTAAAAGCAAGCATAATTGACATGTCAGCATGTTGAACAAGAAAGTATAACCTTTAACTTTGGAAAATTTTCTGATTTGGGGGAAGAAGAATACATTAATATTTACTATGATTTTATTGTTTTCAAAGTTATTTATTATGATCTCACTATGTGTTATTATTTCTATGTTACAAGGGAAAACATGATGTCATTGTATTTTGTTTTTCACTAGTAACGTAGAAATGAAAAAACAGCTTTCACAGTTTTAATTCAATGTACTTAATTAACTTGCTGAAGAACAGTATAAAAAATAAGTTTTAAAAGGCTGAAGAAATGTTACTGTATACGGGCTTAGAATTTCTATCACCACTTAAATTTTTAGCAACCAAGGTACCACAAATCTTCATGTTGATCTCAAATAGAGAAAGCATTTCTAAGCTTTAAAATTCTTATATATATGTGAGTATGTATATATAAATACACACACACACACACACACACTAATTTGGCTAGATGTTGAATAAGTTTGCCATAGAAGAAAGAGTAGCTTATTAGGATACAGAAGAATTTCTACTTTCTAACTTTCCTTGTTATCTGGGCCTCTCTGCTGCTTCATACATAACCTTGGCACATTAATAACTTACTAGCCTGAAAATGGTGGACTGATCAAAATAATTTCCTCTAATTTCCATCAGATCATATTTTTAATTCTGTATTTCTATTATATTCTTCAACCAGATGTTTTTAAAGCATATCAATAATGCTGAAAATGATGAAAGTTTGTTAAAGGGAAATTAGTCTTCAGTGTAGAACATTTGAAATTCTTCACAGTGAAAGTATATTTTATGAATGCTAAATATTCCAAATTTTGTTCACTATTGCTGTTAATACACTGGATAACACAAACTTTAGTTCACAGGTTTATCTATAATATCATATTTTATTTTGACCTTTTTCTTTAAGAGTAAATATAGAATGTACCATATGATTTCACTTATGTGGAATTTAGAAACAAAACAGATGAATGTAGGGGGAAAAAGAGAGAGGCAAACTATGAAACAGACTCTTAACTATAGAGAACAAGCTGACTGTTGCTGGAGGGTAGGGGGTGGGGGGATGGGCTAAATGGGTGGTGGGGATTAAGGAGTGCACCTGTTGTGATGAGCACTGGGTGTTACATGCAAGTGATGAATCAGTAAATTCTCCTGAATCTAATGTTACACTGAATCTTAAGTAACTAGAATTTAAATAAAAAATTGAAACAAACAAACAAAAAGATGTGGCATACATATTTGAAGGAATTTATTCAGCCATGAGAAGGAAGGAATTCCTGCCATTTGCAACAACTTGGATGGACCTTGAAGGCATTATGCTAAATTAAACAAGTCAGAAAAGAAAGACAAATACTGTGTGATCTTGCTTATTTGTGGAATCCAGTAAAGCTGAACTTCTAGATACAGAGAGTAGAATGGTGGTTACGGAGAGGATAGGGGTAAGAGAAGTGGGAGATGTTGGGCAAAGGGTACGAACTTTCAGTTACAGGATGACTAAGTCCTGAGGAGCTAGTGTGCAGCATGGTGATTATATTTAATATGATTGTATTATAGACTTGAAAGTTGCTAAGAGAGTAGATTTAAATGTTCTTACTATGAAGAAGAAATGAAATGGTAATTATGTGATGTGATGGAGGTGTTAAATATGGTGGTAATAATTATTTTTATATAGATTGACATTTTGTATTCCTAAAACTTATTCAATATTATATGTCAACAATATCTTAGTATAACTGGGAAAAAATAAAAAGAAGAGAAAAAAAGAGTAAATATGGAATAGATGAGCATTTTGAACATTAATATGGTCAAATGAGGGTAATACGTGAAATCTGATCTATTTTATTGCCCATGAACATATTTTCATATGGAAGTTTGTAGTATGTACGATCATGGTTCAGTGAAAGTTTTGCCTTTCAAGACCACACAGTATGGTCTATTACTTATCAGTAATTTGTATATGTGTTTACTTAGGAATAATTCTTCATCTTAAAGTAAAACTCCTAAGAGACTTCAATTTTCAATATAGTGGATATTATCTGGATAATATGAAGTTACCAGAAGACAAAGAAAGGTGCATTTTTAAAAATTCTTATCCTGTTATAAGACAGAAACTAAATATCCATAAGTATACTATTGTAAGGACTCTCAAAAGATGAAATAATTTTTTATATATTCTAGACCATGTAAAAAAAGATTTTAAACAATATTAAAAGACATATTAAATATTTTTAATTGTAAAAAATGATCACTTCTGAAGGAAGTCATTATGTATCTGCTTAGTTCTAACAGTTATTATTTGGCCATTGTTTTTTTCTCAGAGATCTATTTAGAAGAATAAAACTATTCTTCCTGAATGCAAATAAGGCACTAACTTCAGTTTCTATCCAGAAAATGCTCCTACTTGTATCTTTTAAGGGATTTCTATCTTCAAAGTAGAATACAGATCCATTTGTATTCTTTCTTCTTTATAGAGCAATAATATGACCCACTCCCTAAGCATTTTAACTAGAACAAGGTGGGTTTACATTTTTTTTTTCCCCAAAAAGAGGAACATTTTGTATTCAGTGACAATATTATCAGTGCTTCTTTTGTTTCTGTTTCTGGTTTTCTCATTCATTTTGTGATGACTTTTTGTTGTTTATTTCAATGCTATTAGAATTCTGTTTGTAAAAAGATCAACTAGTCATTCAACAATAAATCATTTTATTAAAACAGTGTAACAGTATGTCATAGATAGGACTTATACAGTTTATCTAATTTATACATCTACATAAAGGTAGAATTATTTCTCTTGTAATAGACAAACCTACTTAAGAGAAACATTTCCCTAAAATATCTACAAAATATATTAATAGCAAACTTTAGTTTCATAAAATATTTTAATGTCTAAATAATTGTTCTAGCAATCAAAATCAATTTGTTCTTTGATTTAATATTATTATTTTAAAGATTTTATTTATTTGATAGAGACACAGTGAGAGAGAGAACACAAGCAGGGGGAGTGAGAGAGGGAGAAGCAGGCTTCCCACCGAGCAGGGAGTCCGATGCGGGCCTCGATCCCAGGACTCCGGGATCATGACCTGAGCCGAAGGCAGACACTTAACGACTGAGACACCCAGGCGTCCCTGCTCTTTGATTTAGATTCAACGTACTTAATCAGCAGTTCTATGACCCGTGAATGTTTTTTCATAGGCCATACTCAGGCAAATAAAGTATGTTGTTTGATTCTGCTATAAATGTTTACATATTCCCATTGACTGATTAGATACAAGAAAATAAGGCAAATAATTATATCCAATGACAACTGAAAAGTTAGTCTCACTCTTATATGAAGTTCCCATTGAGTTACCTGAAAAAAGTTTCCTACTAATCAAAAAGTAATCTAATTCAAATATTTGAAACAAATTGGTCATGGTGTATCAAAGGGAATATTTTGGGTAAGGTAGTCTACTTGTTCATAAACTCATATCCCAAGTATTTAACTGAAATATCAATGAAAATGAGTATCACTGAAAATATGCATATAATAAAAATTATTAATAGTCCCAAATGTAAAATGTAACAGTCTAGCATGTGCCTAATTCTGATCTTATGTAGTTAGCTTTTTAACAGCAGCAATGAAAGCAACAGGACCAGCAAAGAAGAGGAGGTTTTGGACAATCATCACTCCCAGTTGTATATGTGAACAGTAAAATGTCACTCACTTGGGTGGCATGTGATTTCAAGGATAACATATGTCCCATTTGGGTTCTACAGCCAGCAACATTTAAATTTCATTTAACTTCTGCATATCAGCCATATTCAATTCTTGAAGTCAGGCTTTAAACAAGATAAACCACGATAGCTCATTAATCCATTAAACATACTATTATTTCAATGTGAAGTCCTGGGGAATCCAGATATTAAAAAAACAAAACAAAACAAAAAAGACCTTGTCCTTGAGGATCTTAGAGGCCGACAGAGTAGAGAGGCATATCTTCAAGTGTATTACATTATTAAAAGATGACTGAAACAACAGGAACATGCGTAAGAGAGCAGAAAAGAATGAAATATTTTTAGAGTTAGATATATGCATTTGCTTTTTACCAAGGAGATACCAATTTGAGATAAATACAGAAGTAATCATAAAGTATATATTTAAAGAAACCTAGGGTGCTTAAAATAGGTTAACTTTATGGAAAGTATAGAGAAAATGAACACATTCTTAAGCTATTTGCTATGTGCTTTAACATTCAATGATGGGGGCGCCTGGGTGGCTCACTCGTTAAGCGTCTGCCTTCAGCTCAGGTCATGATCCCAAGGTCCTGGGATCGAGCCCCACATTGGGCTCTCTGCTCAGTGGGAAGCCTGCTTCTCCCTCTCCCACTCCCCCTGCTTGTGTTCCCTCTCTCACTGTGTCTCTCTCTGCCAAATAAATAAAATCTTAAAAAAAAAAAAATTCAATGATGAACACAAAATGATTTAAATAAAATGTAAACATTTTTCATGTTATTCAGGCCTTAAGTAAGACCACTAAACCAAATAAATAATTCACTGAATATTTTTAAGTAGATTCCGTATATTAATTGATTGAAAACTTGATCTATGTAAGAATATCAATGGGAACAGCAGGTAATGTTGTTTTAAATGTGTCAAGTGCCTGAAAACTGTTGTGGGTGCTTATGGAGTGAGGAGGTTACATTTGCTGTGGGGCTTGTGCTAGACCTAGAGACAGAAGTCTTGGATTCGATTTGCAGTTCTATCATCTGACAGATATGTGATCTATACAATGACACTTCTCTGAGTCTCTATATGGACATTTGAAACCATATGTATCTTTTTCAATATAACTGAGAATTAAAGATCAGTATTTCTTGAAAGCATTTGGCAAAGAGCCTCGTACATGATGGGTTCTTACTAAGAGTACATTGACTTAAATTAAGGGTTATCTCTTCTGGGTCCATATGTTTCACTTTACAATTAAGTAGAAATATATATTTTAAATTCTGATATACATTTCAAATAACATCTGTTCATTTTTGTGTTATCCATATGCATGTGTTAAAAAGTGTAAAGTAGTTTAATTTTTCATTATATTTATTATAATGTGCTGAAACAAGAGTAAATTGAATTTTACAATGCAGTCCTATATTATGATTAGTGCATATGATGTAAAAAACTAAGTATTGCATGTGTTCCTTTTATGACATGATTATTAGCTCATTGGAATTAGATGAAAATAAATACTATAGTCATTTTTCTTACTTGGATTATTTTTTTCTTCATATTTTCATAAGAGTTAACAGAGATCGTCAGGTTAGGGAAAATAAAACACAATTAATTTGTGTTTAGACATGTTTCCTATTTTTCTGCCTTCACTGCAGAAGGTTTCACAAAGTCTTGACAGATACAGTTGCTTGCCTGTGGTTTAAGTTGTTACAGGTCCTCTGCTAAGCAAACTTCCCCATGTGAAATGTCTTATCCTAGCCTGGGTCAATAGATACAATACCACTGTGACATGAATTTATTTGTTCTATTTCACATGAGAATTTCTGAAACCTAGTTATTTGCCTGAGGTTGTTTTAGCTTCTTCCTTCTACATAAAGTCCCAGTATTTTTGTCTTTAACACCTTGAAATTTTCATTTGAGTTAACATAGTTTTCCTTGCTATTTTCTTATTTTATGATAAATCAGACATATTAGAATTTAGGTAAGTTTCTTGAATCAAGGCAGGTGCAAGCTGCAGTAAGATGTGAATGTGTTTTAAATTGATTTTTGAATCAGTTTTGAGATGTTGAACAACTGTTCTTTACAACATTATGGAACATATTCTGAATTTTTTATTCAATGTCATAGGTAGATCCCATAATTTATCCATTTATATTTTCTTTAAGTGTGTATGGATTATAGCAGGGAGTTCTCTAGTACATAATCAATTTCCTTGGCATTAACTTCTTGATTTTCCCATGAAATACTTTTGCTCTATCAAGAATATCAGTAAAGTAATACAATAAAAGACTTAACCTATGCTTAGTACAAATGGAAAATAATGAGTTAACCCTTTGAGAATTTCATGCCTGTTAAAATCCATCTCCATATGAACATAGAATGCTCTCAGTACACTACCCTAATCACCAAGCAAACTATACATTCTCACCTTCTTTGCAAGACTTTTTCCTTTTAACCCCTTCATAACACTGTATTATCTTT
This sequence comes from Mirounga leonina, assembly GCF_011800145.1. NCBI lineage: Eukaryota > Metazoa > Chordata > Mammalia > Carnivora > Phocidae > Mirounga > Mirounga leonina. The sequence goes on from NW_023270442.1 coordinate 1,609,962, forward strand.
TGTTTTTGTTTTTGTTTTTTTACTGATAACAAATGTTCCTTTATTTTGATTCAGTTTGATTCAATTTGATATAAACAACTCATTCTGTTTATGTTTATTTTTGTAACTTTTATTTCTTTTTGAAGTAATTTGTGTCCAAAAAGTAAGTCCTGGTAACATTGATATAATGTCTATAAAAAGCTCTTAATAGCATGGAATGATAATTTAATTGTCCCATTATAATAATTCCCAATCTTCCATGGGGGCTATGGAAAAATTAGGAAAAGATAATGATTGTTTCATGTAAGGCTGAGAAAAATAAGTGTTTTTTAATAAAAAGTGTAAAGATGTACTCAATCTTGACTAAGAGGCTATCAATTTTCCCAGAATTTCCAGTCTACCAAAAAATCAGTGGAATAGTGTTTTGCATAGCACAGGGGAATTTTGCTACAGGAAGAGTGGTAATAATTACAGAATACCAATAATGTGGATACTGCTTGTTATGGACTGAATATTTGTGACTCCCCAAAATTTGTATGTTGAAACCATAATCCTCAGTATGATGATATTAAGAGTTTTGAGGGGGTAATTTAGGGGAGTAATAAGGTCATGACAGTGGAGTCTTCATTATGGCATTAATGTTCTCATAAGAGAGCTGACTGTCCTCTGTGTTCTCTGCCGTGTGAGTATACAAGGAGAAGGTGGCCATCTGCAGGCCAGGAAGAGGGCCCTCACCAAATACCGGATCTGCCAGCACAGTGATTTTGAACTTCTCATTCTCCAGGACTGTGAGAAATAAATGTTTGTTTTTTTTAAATCATCCAGTTTATGGTAATCTGTTATAGCAGCCCAAACAGAGTAAGACCACCAGAGACTTAAAACGGAGCACTTTTTTTTTTTTTTTTTTTTTTTTGGTAGAGTGAGAAGCTATATTAAAAAAAAGTTTGAAATGGAGAAGAGCAACATTCTCTTATTATATCCTTGAGTATCACAGGAGAGTTGTTGGCTCTCCTGTAGTAGATTAAAACAGCTTTTTAAAATAGTAATCATAAGTGAGTAGTACAGTTGCATTTTATTTGCACCACAGGACTCACCAATAAGCCAGGAATGTAATATCTATTGGGGGGATGTGAGCATTCCTGAAGGTCCTAAATTTCCCAAGGAAGAAAATGGCTGACAGCTGGAGATTATTTTCTGGGAGCTCCTATAGAGGTAGTGATTTATGTAAACAAATTCCACTTGGGGATGGGGAATCACCTCAGTGCTCAGAAAAAAAGATTTGGAGCTGCAGAGATTAGTAGAAAGGAATATATGGTCCTTCTAGTGAGGAGAAAGTGGTTTCCTCCACAGTTCTGACAGCTTCCTCTGGATATTGAGAAGTGAGAGCTCATTAATAAGGTCTGCACAGAGAACCACACTGCCTCATAATCATTCTGTGGAAGCAGTTGGTCCTGTTGAGGGTGATATGCGAAACTTGGGGCTCTGTGGAGGAGATCTTAGAGCTATTTGGCGAACAGGTAACCCGGCACTCAAACTACCACACTTTTGAGAGTAAAATGAGGAGTTTGATTATTTGGGGATAATAAGCATAAGCCAGAGCTATCCTGGGCAAGCTGTCTGCACTCTAAATTTAGAACATGGTTTCTCAGCTCCAAAATGGCAAGGACTGTTTAAACAAAGGTAGAAAAATAATTTTAATGAATTCACTGGAAATAATGTTCAACAAACAAGACCAGGAAACTCCTAGACACAGCATACATGTATTTGCATCTTTAGACCATATAGCTCCAAACCAGGTAGCATACACATGTTGATTAAATAATGTCTTGGCTAGAACTGTGCATATCTTGTGCAAAGTCAAATAGTTTATGGGGAATAAGTGAATCGTTTTCTCTTTATGCATTGCCTGTTTATATCTAGTGTCACCTAAGCACTGTAGAATCCATTACAAAATAGAGTGAATCAATTGATGAGAATCTGAAAGATTAAGAGTACTTCTTAATTTAGCAAAAGTCAAGATTATTTTCAGCATGGCCTTCAAACTATGAGATTAAACAACATTTTATTGAAATACTGGGAACTCTTTGCTTGGAAAAGAACATAAATTGCCTAGTCCACATTTTCAGAGAAATAGTTTCTCTTTATCTTGAAATACAGGAAGGAAACACGACTCACTATTGGGTTGGCAACAGCAGAGCAGATTGGAATAGTCTCCCTAAAACTGACAGATTTCCATTTGGCTTCCTGGTTGGCTGTTGTAGCTCACATGCATAGCAAAATATATACTCTGGTACCCAGATAGTGGATGGAAATTGAATATTCAGTCGTGGTATGAAACTAGGAGCACTTTTGCTAGCAGACAATGGGGAAAGACCCTGACAATTGATAACAGATACTAGAACACCTTCCAGTTTAGAAACTGCTGCAGGAAGAAGATGGGAGCTACAAGATAGTACATCAAGCCAGCATTTTTAACTCGCAAAAGAAATACAGTGGAGGACATCCCTCAAACTAGAATATTGAGTGTTACAACATCATCAGAGGAGTGCCTTCTTTTCTTGTCCGTGTGTGTGGGGGGGTTATGTTTATTTTTATATTAATAGTATTGATATCATCATCATCCTTGCCTATCTAAGGAGAAAATCATGTAGACTGACAGGATAATATTTGATAAAACAAAAAACAAAAAATGCCAGTACCTCTTTTGTATCATTGACTGGTAGGCACTCTCTTAAATTTAAAATATTTCTAGTAATGGAGTGTACCTTCTCAACCTTTTGTATCTAAGAACTTATACAGCAAAATGTGACACACAGGTATCCAGACATAAAATTCTATTTTCAATTCATTTTTTGAAAGCTAACGCTGGTAAACCTTATGAACATGAAGTCTGGGAAATCACATTACAAACATGGTTTGAGTACTTGTCTGCTAAATACAATGGGAACTCTGGATCAGTTGTTAACCATTTAAAAAGATATTTAAAATAAACCATGTATTCAAATTCTAGAGTTTCACTTTCCAAACTCAGCAAATGTTTTCTGTAATGAATTTTAATACACTTATGTTTCTCTACTTCCTTAATTGAGTTGTCGGGGAGGTCATAAACTGTTTATAATGAAACACAATTTAATTTGTCAAGCCACTTCTTTTTTACAACGCATGAATATTGAAAGAGAAATCTAATCTTATTTTTTAAATAAATGAATAACATTTAATTTCCTATTGTTTTCGTATTTTTCTTAATTAGGCCTTTAGATATTTTTCTGTGATGTTATATTTAAAATTTTATTTCAGAAAACTGTTTTCAAATTAATTCACATGTTATAATAAATTAAGAACCCATGGCTTTTTGAAAAACTGTAAAACTAGCCAAATGGTGTGAATTTCCAATTTATTCTTCTCATGTTTTACATTATTTTTTTTCCTATTTCAAAGTTAAATTTATTCCTTATACCTTAACTAGAAGCTTTAGATTATAGATTAAATAGATTATATCTGGTTCTAAAAGGCTTTATTTAGGTTAACCCTAAACTTATTATGTTATTGTTAAGATATGACTGGTTTAATACAAAAACACTTTAGCTGTGTTTTCTTAAGAAATATGCAATGAGGGGCGCCTGGGTGGCTCAGTCATTGAGCGTCTGCCTTCAGCTCGGGTCGTGATTCCAGGGTCCTGGGATCTAGCCCCGCATCAGGCTCCCTACTCAGCAGGAAGCCTGCTTCTCCCTCTCACACTCCCCTTGCTTGTGTTTCCTCTCTCTCTGTGTCTCTCTCTGTCAAATAAATAAATAAAATCTTAAAAAAAAAAAGAAATATGAAATGATATCTGTGTATTGTTGAAAAGGAGTAAGATTTTAATTAAAAGTAAACCTAATGTTTGAAGCTTATTGATTGTGTGTAATTTAAATATATATTTATGTATCTGTTAAAGACTGAACTTTCACCACATCTGTGTTATACTTAACTGGAAGCTTATTTTTTATGAGTTATTCATTTTTATACTGCAGACCTTGAAATATCTACAAATGACCATCACTGGCCCCTCTCAAGTTCCTTTGAACTTGAGCTTGGGCCATAGACATCTTCATTTGGCTATTCATTTGTAATATATTTCTGGAATTCTTGCAAACCATTTCCCATTTAAACTACTTCTCTTTCTTGAAGTTTCTTCTTCTGTGGGCCCCTTCATCATCTCACTCCAGCCGCTTGAACTTTCTTTAATACACTCTACCCTGTGTCCTTGGATTGCTATCGTAGGTTGGAATTTTTCCTGTTGTTGGAATTTCATATTTGACCAAGTATGTAACTTTTTACTTCTGTATCTAAAGCACTCTCATATTTAGCTTTAAGAAATCTACTCTGGTCTCTTATTTGCCAAGTCATCTGTTTTTGTCACTGTCCTTTCTTCCCTCCATCTGATAGAAATGGGATACTTACAAGTATCCATCTGTGATGAAAAGGTAATATAGTATTTATGGAATATTTAAAAAATCCTTAAGTTAAGACATATGGCTACAATCAAGTCAGTCCTAGTTTATATGCTAGAAATTACATTTGAGTGGCATGCCAAGTAAATGTGGCTATTACGACTTGTGTTCTAGAAATCAAAATTATTTACCCTTTATTTAGTCTATTTTCCATTAGATTGAACTCTTATTCCAAAGACATGCATTTATGTTCTTTGAAAAAAGCCAATAGTTCCAATATGTTTAAAAATAATAGAAAATAAGAAATATTTTAAATGTGACCAACTAGGAAAAAAAAATTCTCACTTCATTTTTATTGAAATAATTGAGATTTCTTTCTAAATAATTTCATAATAACAGACCTATGTATCATGAAATCCATTTTTTCCTTCCATTCTAAAATGACTCTGACATAATTCTAAGTTTTGGACAACTGAGTCTTAAATATGCTCTTTGTAAATCCATTTGACTGTATGACCTAGAAATATAATATTTCAATACACCTTTAACAAAATCAATACATGTATGGCTACCTAGAGAATAATTTATTAAGGCGGTTGCATTTTTAACTGTACTTGAAAAATCTGGACAGAAGTTGGATCCATTACATTATGATAGAATATTTTATTAAAGTATAGTAAGTTAAATATTTCTATTTTATTTTAATTATGGCATTGATGCCTAACCTTATTCCTGTGGGCAATAGGAACGTTTTGTTAAGATTTAGAATACTACTTTTAAGATAATAACCTGTATATTTTGCTTATGAGGTATGTAGTTTATTTAGCATGTATTTAAACCACTAAATTATATTTCTACTCTCAACAATTATAGTTTATCATTTCAACAGGAAATGAGATTTTACCTACAGTAATATTAGTTTTACTATCTGGGATTTAACCCATCTCAGTGCTAAAATGTAAAACTACATTGATTTTAGAAGATGGAAATATTTGAAAAATTAAAAATTATTATCAAATGTTTAGGGGCGCCTGAGTGGCTCAGTCAGTTAAGCGTCTGACTCTTGATTTCAGCTCAGGTCATGATCTCAGGGCCTGGGATTGAGCCCCGTATCAGGCTCCGCATTCAGGGGAGTCTGCCTGAGGATTCTCTCTCTCCCCCATTGCTTTTGCCCCTCCCTCCACTCATGTGTGTGCCTTTTCTCTCTGATAAATAAATCTTTTAAAAATATTATTATCAAATGTTCAGTGTCAAATAATTCTCTCTTCAAGTAAAACTGATAGATTATATAGCTGTATTTATACACAAAAGTAGCTTGGTGATGGGAAATTATTTTTTTCACATAATTAGCTATTGTACTAATTTCCCATTATATGTATAACCATATCCATATGGTTATATATATGTGAAGTTTCTATTACTAATCTAAAGAAATTTATTCTTATAATGATTATATAATTTGGACAAATTCCTTTACCTATTATATGGTTTTTAAGAATCCCTCTTGACCACACACATTGTTATTTCACCTGTTGAGTAAGAAAAGCTCAATAAAGATCACATTAATATCTCTTTCAATATCTCTTTCACAAGGATTTGTAATGTAAGACCAAACCCAAGATCCCCAAATCCATTTTCCATTTGGTCACTTGCACAGGTGGTGAATGACAATGACAACTCATTTCTAAAACAACAGACCAACACTAGCTTGTCTGGGGCCTTTGACACACAGTTTTCCACCCCAAATATGACTGCATAACCATCAGCTAGTTGGCAGTGAATCATTAGTGAAGTGGTAAGTCTGTTAGGATTTTCCTCTGTACATTGGTGTTGGAGAGTCACAACTACATAACCCTTTGCCTGATAATGTGTAGCCTTAGAGCACTCTTCAGCTTTTGAAGATAAATTATTCTCAGAGGTTTCCTAACTTTGAAAGGTCTTGTGTACGGTTTATTCAAGTATTGTCACAGCAGGGAAGCCAACAGGCTGAGATTCTGTAACTCTCAAAAACCTACATTTGAAAATTCTCATGAATGTATTCTTTAATACTATATCCTCACAGAATCATCCTTGAATTTGGTCCAAGAACCAGACAATATTCACTTATTCAGGCAACTCTTAAATGGTTATCATAAAGTGCTATCTCTCTTCTCTGAAATACATCAATAAAAATCTATTGGCAATATTTAGGGAGGCAATACAAAGTCAGCTTTGATATATGGCTGCAAAGTGCTGGACTTAGATTATAATTCGCTGACGCAAGATGATGACTACATTAGCTCAGACTTCTCCCAAATTCTTGAAACTCACTTGAGCCTGTCTGAACTAGTTTCCTGAACAGTCTAACCTTTTTCTTTTCTTTGTAAAGAATTAGAATATTTGCAGGTGTTTGAACTTTAAAAAGAACAAACAACTGTATTTTTTTTGAAGAAAGAGTGATTTTGGGGATCTCATTTTAAATCAAAGCTAAAATTTGGTTGGTGCAGGTATATGCTCATATAAGAATGACCAAATTTTGCATCACAGAAATAAAGATTTGTATCATGTGAAAAGAAAAATATAGAGAGAATGTGTCACAGAAAAAAATTAAAGGCTATTTTATTTATACTGCTACATGTTAAAAGCTCAAACTCTAATTTAGGTATTTTCCACGTGACCTAATTTCCTATTAACTCCAACAAGACCCAATTTTTATTTGCAACTCATTATAAAAACCTCTGTGTTCAATTAAAAGAAAGAGTATTATCCTTAGATTAGAGAATGACACATTTTATATTGGTGTAACTGGACTGTCAGTTGAGCCTCTGAAAGAAGGAATCCAAAATAAAATCTACTGAGATTTTCTCATGTCTTATTTCAACCTCAAGTATACGGTTTCATTAAATCACTAAAAATAGTTTCAATCTTAAATACAGCATCACGCTTTTTTACTTGAAACATAAAAATAAAGACATCAAATTTTAATGTAAAATAATTTACATCAGTATTCTAAAGAATAACTGACTTAGGAATGGATTCCTGCTGCTGAAAGCTTGGAACTTGTTTTCTATTGACAGTCTCACCTCTTTAACTTCAATTTCAATATATTTATTATTATTTGGCTGATGACATACAACAGCTGTTTCTTATTTTATCTTGTGTTGATTATAGAGATCTTTCACTATTTTCATAAGTACAACTTAAAATATGAAAGATAAGATTTTAGATAATTTTCATCCTCAAAATAGTTGGTCAACAGTAAAAAATAACAGCATTATGTGTTGTGCTAAAATAAGTTATAAGCATTATGTTATTCGTATCTCAAAAGGAACCTCTACACTACATACAGTTTGATAGTATACTGTTATATAAGACTTAATATGGCAAGAACACAACTAGGAAAAGCTAATTTGCTTATGTATCGTCATGCTCCTACTAAGTAACAGAGTTGCTATTCATACTCATCTGTTTTACTTTGCATTTCTTATGGTGCTATGTCCTTTAATAGGTTCATATTTCCTTTCATAGTTTCATAGTTTCTTTTATGGAATTACACTATCTGACATACTTTGGAACTATCTCTATAACATTTGTGGATTCTAGTCTGTATTACAAAGCTTTATATCCTACTCTTTTTTTTACCACTGTGGCCTAAACAAGCATGAACATCCCATTGAAACTAATAGGGGGAGATAATTAGAAATAGTATATGCTTTAGAAATTTTAGAAAAATGTAAATAGCAGGTGTAACAAAACCGTGCATAGCTTCGAAAAATAACTGGTATCAAAACCTTGATCTCAGTTTTACATCTGGTATTCCCAATCATTTTATAATTCTAAAATAATGTCTGTTTTTATAATTCTATAATTTCCTTTCCTTTCAAAGAATGGCATTATAAAATTTAATTTAAAATAAATAAGTGATTTAATTTCTTAGTATTAGAGAAATTTTAGAATAGTACAACCAGATATGTACAGAAACTTCTACTGCTGCTAAATTCCCATATATTCCCTTTTCTCTATTCTCTAATCTTTGTAGTTTTGGAGTCATCTTGTTAAAGTTCTGTCTAATCAGCATTGATAATAAATGCGTTATTTCCAGACAAAAGCATTTAAGACCTAGTGTGTGACCCTCCAGCTTTCTTTTCCCCTGCTTTGAACAACTCTGAAACTCTGTGTTGACACGAGACTTATGAATACACCCTGAAAATGAGCAAGAAAAAGAACTTAAGCTCAAACTGAAGCAATTTGTCATTTAATAATTGAGAGATACTTCAGTTAAGAAATTTTTTTTTTTTTTAGAAATAAGCAAACAAACAAAAAAGAACTTAATAGTGTTATGCCATGGAGATTTCAGGGTTAATATTTTGCTGCTGCATTACTTAACTTGTTGACTAATATGGAAAAAGTCCTTTTGTTTTTTTGTTTTTATAAATCATTGTATTTGTAGGAGAGGAGAAACTGTTTTCCTCTACCCATCCTAGGTTCATTAGTGGGGCCCTATAAATCAAATCTACAAAGACAGATTAACAAAAGAAAAACAAACAGAAGTTTATTAACATGTGTTTCCTGCATAGTCATGAGAGCACCCTGTGATGAGTGACTGAAAGGGGTGGTTAGAATTACAAAAGAATAATCAATCTTTAGAGAAGTGACAAGACAAAAAATAAGGACTTTGAGTTTCTAGGAGAGCAAATTGTGTGAAGACAAATAGATGGGGAGCTAATAGAAGGTAGGAGGTCGCTAGTAAAGTATTAATGTAGTTTCTTCTAGGGCTGTAAATAGAGTTGTCTCTGGTGATATCAGAATTATTCTGCCCTTCCTGGTAGAGAAAGCGGTAGGGAGAGCAGAACGTTTTCTGTGTCTGCTTTTTTTTATAGTTGCCTTCAGTTCAAAATAATTTTTATACCAAAGTGGTATTTTAGGGTAGCATGTTCTGCTACCCTTCATATTCCTTTTATGTGTATCTTATTTTATACTTGAAATGATTGGATATTATATTGCTTCCAGCCATCAGTTTCTATACTAGTTTTACTTCCTTTTTCCTCTATCTGAATTACTTCAAATTTTACTCATTGAGTAACTACAATTAGACACCATATAATAAATTTAGAAGCATTATGATAAGACATGTTAGGAACACAAATGGTAAACTGCTTTATTTTTTCCACTAAAGTCAGTAATTGCTCCTCAGAGTGGATAACGTTTGGGCCTGGTCTTACATATGGATGAGAATTTTCCAGTAATTCAACGTGGCTTAGTTTATGCCATGCAAGAAATAAGAAAACAAGAGAACTTCAAAATATAAAGAACTAAGAAAATATCAGAAGGCTCTAAACATTTTTTATTGTTAAAATTGAGGGAAGAGGACAGATATTTTTCTTAGTAATTGGTATATACCACTAATTAACTTTATCTTGGAATCAAAATGATTTTAGATACTGAGGAGTCTGGCTCCTAGTTAAGAACTTAGGTGTCGGGCGCCTGGGTGGCTCAGTTGGTTAAGCGACTGCCTTCGGCTCAGGTCATGATCCTGGAGTCCTGGGATCAAGTCCCACATCGGGCTCCCTGCTCAGCAGGGAGTCTGCTTCTCCCTCTGACCCTCCTCCCTCTCATGCTCTCTGTCTCTCATTCTCTCTCTTGCAAATAAATAAAATCTTAAAAAAAAAAAAAAAGAACTTAGGTGTCATTTTTTAGGCCTGACCATAGGTGCACAGCCAGGGCATTGTAGTCTTTGAAAGGTGTTCCAGTCAAGGACTCCGGCCGCCCTGGCTGGCCATGTTTTCACACATATCCACATTCCTATCCGGGAACTTTCATTACAAGGTCTCTGTATTTGAGATCCTGGATGGAGACTCTCTTCAGGTACTTCCCCTGAGACCTGCTTAAAGGGAAAAGAGGAGGAAACCTTGAAAACACTTTTTCCCTACTCTGACTGAGTACCCAGCACTATTCAGTTCTTAGTATTCCTCCTTTCCTCCCATCTCAGGCTCCATAAATCTTCCAGAGACCTTCGTCCAGGGCTCCCTCAACAGTGAGGCCTATCCCACCGATCCGTGCTGATCCATCTGACCCTTCAACCAGAGTGTGGTTCCATGAAAGAAAATGGAAAAGAGGGAGTCAGCACTTTCTCTGGTGTTAGACTCTTGCTGATACATGACAGTAACTGATTAAAAGCTTAACTCTTTATTTTTGACTTGTTACTTTAATCGGTTCCTCTAATGTCTGACAGTATAGTTCTCTCTCATCCAGCTCAACTGAGCTCCTGACAGATAGCCTTTATGGTGTAGATTAAAATACAATCCCAGGTAGCAGATAATATACTAGATGTGATACGTTTTACATTCGAAATTTACAATATACTATTAATGTTGTACCTCTTTCTTAAAAACGATTTGCCTTTCAATTTGGAAGGCATATCTTGTCATTCTGCAAAGAGTGAAAACTGAAAAAAACCTCATTACATGTTAGCACATGCAATTTATCTTTCATTTTCTGGCAAGCATATCTCTTTCCTAGAAATCTAAGGTGTGTCTACTTTTTGCTTACCCACTCCTATCAGAATTATCTCCTCGATGTAGATGACAAGGGTGTCATCCTTTGGGACATTGAGGTTATCTAGGACCCTATTGGCAAAATTATATCAGAGAGCAGAGTTGTATAGCTACTAAGTAAAACAGGGAAGGATATTGTTAAACTTTCCAGTTGAAAGCACATTGCTTTTGGTGTTCTTTAACAATTACTATAGACCAAAGATAATTTTCCAAATTGACAGTTGCATGTAAATTGACTCTATGTTGATTTTCTCCAGTAAATAGACTGCACTATAAAAGCACCCATACAATTGGTTCATCATGTGGTTAAATTTATGATAATCTGCTGACATTCTTCAGGATCCATAGATATTCTGCATAGGCTAAACCACACAAGCTGAGTGAGGTTATGTTAGGAATCCCCAACCTTGCCTCTCTCCACAATTGTTATTATCATTACTTTACTACTTGTACAGGAAATGTATTTCGAGGGGCTTTTGGGGGGCCATTTAAGTCATTATAATTCTCATTCTAGGGAGCATTGTAGGAACTGAAAACAAATGCCAAATGGAAAACAAAGCAAAACAAACGAAAAACAGGTGTATTACCACAGGATGGGGCCAGCGGGGTCCCCATCAGGGACCCTGTGAGATGGTCTTCTTTCAAAATTCCCTTTTCCATTGACTCCAAGGTTCCACTCTGACTAGTGGATTAGACTTGCATTCTCTGGCCAGGAATTAGCATTGACTAATAACAATATCATAAATCCATTTATCTGATAGAGACCTAAGAATTTCTGGTCAGTTTCAGAATCTGTGTACTCCTCATTTTTTCTCAAGTTTAAAGATCTTATTCTTAAACAAGGAGAAATTACACTGACACAAGTAAGAACAAATCCTCCCCCCATATTAAGCAATATTTTTTTAATTTATTAATCACATTCAGTTAAATTGGTCAGTTTTTAACACAAGAGGTAACTGGAATATATCTTAAGTATAAAGGATTTTTTACTTGCCTACTTTTTGTCCAACTAATTGTTTCATCTAATCAGATTTTTTTTTTTTTTTTTTTACAATTGCTTGCAGTTATACTTAACTGCATTATATGAGATACATACAAGTGAATTTTAACTTAGCTCTTTGGAAGTAAATAGAGAGCTTCATTTGTTTTTCTGGGAGACTTGACAAAGTTGACAAACTGGTTAGTTCTTTGTAAACTGTACAGATTTCTTCCGAAGATGAATTAAAATATTATATATCTTTAATTAAATGAATCCATTGTAAAGGCCACCTTCTTATGATATGAAGATAATAGGAAGGAAAAGGATATGTCTATGAAGAAAGATACCCAAGGTGAGATTAGACTAATGCTGAATTGTGCTTACTACTCTTTTAAAACTAAAACCCAGGTTAAAATTTTGATGTAGCTCTACCTAGAAAATTATTTTACAGAATATAAAATTCATATATAAAATACTAATCAAGGATTAATTTCTAATTTTTGTGGCATTAAATACTCCCTTTTCTTAGAATGACAGAGAAGAGATATATTCTTTCACAGAAGTGCAGTCATATCCCAGGAAAATTGAAAGTGTATTACTTAGAGAAAGATGTGATCTGCTTTAGCTTACTCTATATAGTTATATTTTACCTTATTAAAGTAAATTATTAGATATATATATATACATATATATATATATATATATATATTCTAGCTTATATTCAACTAAATTGTTATTCCTAAATTATTTGTTATGGTTTTGTAGGACATTAATAACCAGATCTACTTCTTAAATATTATGCTATTTTTTTGGCTATGTAATTTTGTAGGATTTGTATAGTCATTTTTTGAATACAATAACAAAGACTTTACCTTTAATGCCATTTAGCATTGTTTAAATATTTTATCATGAGTTCATAGTCAGTTGCTTCTCTGCATATTGCTGAAAACATGTTTCCTTGAATAATAATATTCGTATAGTACCTAATACATATTGGCATTAATGTGAGTCCTGCTCTATCACACTAAACAGCGTTTCTGGTTTTCTTAAATGATCAATTCAGAGTCTTCCAGGAATGAACTCCCTGAATAAAAGTTCAGTGCACCTTTGATGACATGCACTTATTCTTTTGGAAAAGGTATGATACTGTCAAGTCACTTGGTCAGCATTTGCTCTGTATAGCCACACAGTGATTGCACATCTTAATGCAAGAATTGTCATATAACATTTGGTTAGGATGAGGTCATAAATAAGTCAAGGGTGAGTCTTTTATAAATTTGTTTGTTACAGACATAAATGTTTCTCTGTCTCTGCCCTCTTAGGTCACAAGTTACCCCTTGAAACTAAAATATTACCTCTTATGACCTTATTTCCTGAAACTTAGTCAGGACTTCTTAATTTCTCTAGACCAATAGGCCAATGCTGCACGCTTGAAACTTCAATTAATTTGCTTGAGAGTGCCTTCCATACCGCCAAAATGCATGCAAACTTTGCATTCTGTTGCTGAAATAGTTTTGCTTTTAGAGTAAATTTATCTGCCCTATTTTGAATATTATAAGAATCAGTGAAGGGTATGTGTTGTAATGAGCATTGGGTATTATGTAAGACTGATGAATCACAGACCTGTACCCCTGAAGCAAATAATACATTATATGTTAATTAATTGAACTTAAATTAAAAAAAAATCAGTGAAGTTACAAACGAATGGAATTAACTGAAGCTGTGAGAAATTGAAAATTCTGTACCTAAATATTTAATTTTTAAATATTGAGGAACATTTTCAAACTGTGTTTATTTTACATAGAGTTGAATTTTATAAACTGAACAAAGTACGGAATGGGTTAATAAGGGGGTGTTTTAAGATGTAGATATTAAACCATAACAGAAAAGCTATGAAATTATGGCCTAATTCAGGACAGGAATGTTTCCCTTAGCTTCTCTAGCCTACATATAAGCAAATTCCTAAGGAAAATAAATTTGGTTTAGAATAAAAACAGTGTTTTAATGATAATATTTTTCATGGATATTTAACCTTTAAAATAGTTTGAAAACAAATTATCATGCATCCTACAATTATAAAGATCTATTTTTTTGTTTATTTTACTTCATGTTACTATTGATGAAGACACTCAGTGTAAATATATTTCCATATTTTCCAAATCATCAAAGTTGAACCCAATATTGTGCTGGTAAATGTTTAATAACCCGACTTCTAGTGTAAAATTTATTGAATTTTACCATTTTCCATCTTATGAAAGTAAGTTCTCTCCCATGACCAATTTCATGCTTCCAACATGATGTTTCTGTAAAGTTGTGGCAAGATACCACAAATCAGCTCTCAGGAGATGAGAAACATTGGCTCCAGCCCAGCATTGGACTTAGTCCTGGATGAAAATGCATTACAGTGTTATTTTTGTGATGGATAAAGTGGTAATAAAGGGATCTGTGTTTCTTTTTTTTCCCTAATTGTTTACATTTTCACCCCCCTCCCTGTATCCACAATTATTTGGGGCATCTCTGTACATATGTCCATTACCTGTAACATAGCTTTATTGCATTTAGATATAACGAATCTGTCCTATTTATATATAACAAAACTTCCCCCTGTTGCTAAATGATGCTACTATGCAACTGCCAAAAATGTGTATCATGAAAAATGCTCTTCCAGTAGCATTAACAAATTTAAATGAATCAGTCCACAATTTTGTACCTATTCATTCTTGTTACCAGTGCATTAATGTTTCTGAACACTGATATGCTCTTTTTTATGGTCAGTCATAGACAAATAATCCCATTAAATTTTCTTTTTTTAAAAAAGATTTTATTTATTTATTTGACAGAGAGAGAGACAGCGAGAGAGGGAACACAAGCTGTGGGAGTGGGAAAGGGAGAAGCAGACTCTCCGCTAAGCAGGGAGCCCGATATGGGCTCGATCCCAGGACCCTGGGATCATGACCTGAGCCTAAGGCAGGCGCCTAACGACTGAGCCACCCAGGCGCCCCATCTCATTAAATTTTCTTCAGTTTCTATAAACATATTGCAAGCAGTATTCCTTACTCTTTACTTACTATTATTCTCATTGCCATGGACTATGGAAAGGGGTCCTTGGGGTTATCCATCTCTGAGTTGCTAGGAGACTTAAATGTGTTAATATAGTATTTAGAAAAATACTAGATGTAATTAGTTATATATATATATATATATATATATATATATATATATGCTCATATAGATATATAATCTTTACTATTATTATAATACTTAGATTCTAGACTTTTTGCTTAGTAATAGAGCTAAAATAGGATACTGATGATAATGCAGACATATTGAAAGTTCAGTATGTGCAAGTAATTGTTCTAACCACTTTGCAGATATTAACTTAATTTCTTCTTCTGAAACCCATCTGATACAGGCTTTATTATTTTCTTTTGTGTACAGGGGAGAGAGTTGAGATGCAAAGAGGTTACTAAGTAAGTTTCCTGAGATTATGGAAATGGCAAATGCCAAGCAAGAATTTGAAAATCTGAAGTCTAGCTACTGAAACCTTTTCCTAACCACTCTTCTGCATGTCTTCATAGAATAGTCAGTAAGAGGTTAATTGATTCAGAGAGGTGGGGTTAATGGAATGGATTTATTATATATAAACCCTATTGCTGACCAGGTTAAGCAGAGGGACTAAGGCATATTCCTTTCATTAAATAGTAAGAAATGCATTAGAGAAAGATGGACCAATATCACTGAGAATCTTTGCTTGGGTGGAGAAGCTCTGAAAAATTTATTTTACTTCATGTTGCTAAGTAGTCTAATGGAATTATGTTCCAGTTGCTGATAGTTATAATTTGATGTAGGTTTTTTTTTTTTTGTAGTTTTTTTTTTATGTAGGTTCATTCTTTTTCCTCTTTATTTTTCTACCCAGTTATTTTCTGCTGATACAACTTTCAGTATAATAAAATTCTTGTCTGATGTGACCATTCTTCTGTTAGATGCATCTTAATTTATTATATTTTTCAATTCTAGTATTTCCATTTGATTCTTTTTTATCAATTTCTGGTCACTAGTGATAGTCTCCAATTTTCACTATTTTGAATAATTTAATCTTTTTTTTTTTTTAAGTAGGCTAGAACTCATGACCCTGAGATCAAGACCTGAGCTGAAATCAAGAGTCGAATGCTCACCTGATTGAGCCACCCAGGCGCCCCTTTAATCACTTATTTTTAAGTCTGATCTTTATAACTCCAATATCTTGTGCAAGTTTGAATCTGATAGTATAGTCTTTCATACGTTGGTCTTCTCTATGGCATGTCTAGGAAATCTTGAAATTCTTGAATGAATGCAAAATATCGTTTATGAAAAAACATGTATATATAAAACTTTGGTTGAAGTATTCTCCAAATCCTATCTTCTACCAAGCAGCAGAGGAGTGGTTCACTTCATTCCAAAGACTCCTTTCTGCATTGTAGAAACTTTAAAAAATTTGGCCTATCTCTGGTTCATTTGTACTTCTCAAATATTGCCCTGGAGGGTCCCAACTAAGTTTTGTTTTTTTTGTGTTTTTTTTTCCTACTTATTTGTTTACTTGTTTGTTTATATTTAGGACCACCCTTCTTTCAGAGTTCTGAACTCCAGTTTTTGTTTCCTTAGCAACATATGACTGCTGAAAATTCTGCTTTACCCTTTTTTCTTTCACTTTTTACTTGGTTTTCTACTTCATGTCCTTCAAAGTTTAAGAGTCAGCAAATGTCTGCATGGGCAATCTTACTTCTCTGCTTTTTTCTTCTATCCAAGATCTCGAGTCTTCGTGTCCTAGCACCCTAGAAAGCATGGAGTGTCACATTTAATTTCCATTTACTGTCGTTACTCCTGTGGTCTATTCTGTATATTAGCTGCTGTCTCTTCCACTGCTCCTAAGACAAGAGTTGACAAATTTCCAAGAGAAAATGCAGCATGCAGAATACTGGGCTCAGTTCAATGACTTATTCTACTCTGTTGGATCTTGTTTTAAAATATGTGTGAACACATTTCTAGGATCCACTAAAAGGTTTCCTGAAAGGTTCCACTAAAAGGAAGGAGTCATGAAACTTAAGACTTTTTGACTTAACAATAAACCCAGCTGTAATTAAAGATTTTAATAAATATCTCAAAACTCCCTAAATATTAATAGGTTCCATAAGATGCTATGGGGAAAAGGGTAGTGATCCAAATTCAGACTTTTCTAGGAGAGATCAATGAAGGTTTTTTATTAGAGGTCATATTTAATCTAGATAATAAAAATCATTGACATATAGAGCTAAAGAAGTTTAAAGAGTCTAAAGGACAGTAGCTGCCTGTTTTAGCCTGAAGAGATATATAGCAGTAAGCTCAGTTGCTCAGTACAGCTGGAGAAGAGATTATGACTGGGAAATGGGTGGGAATGATAAACAATAAAGATGGGCAGTCAGTCAGAAGGCAGATCATAAAAACTTTTTGTATATCATGATAAAGATATAGTCTGTTCTATGTTGTTCTTAATAGTAATAGTAATAATAATAATAATAATGGTATTATTAATCTAAAAGTAATTACTAGTTTTAAGCACAGGTAAAACAAGTGAATTCATTTTTTTTTAAGGTCAGATTAAATCCAGGACATGGGTATCCCTGTTGATTCTTCTCTGCTTAGCCATTTCAAATTAAGCTGTTTAATATATTTGAGATTTTGTTCCTAACCTGTGATAGTGTCATTTTTCCTTCCCTTTATGTCTCATTAATATATTCAATAATGATTTATTATGAAATAAAATAAAGTAAAATATTTCTAAGTAACTACATGAACTCAAGGCATTAGAGAAATATGTCAGACTGACAGCATATTTGATTCCTTTTTTTATTACAGGCTAGACTCTTACTAAAAGACAGTGAGTTTATGGTCAGTGTTATTGCGTTAGATTAATTGCAGAGGAACTCAATTCAAAATCACATACACTGGAGAATAATGTGCGTATAGCAGTCAGAAATCATAGGATATTTACATATTTAGCAAAGACAAAGTCCAAATTCATTTAAAATGCCCTGTCAGTGCTCAGATGCAATAATCCCCCATGCACATTGTAGGGAAGGTCACTGAAAAGAGTAGCTCCAATTGCCTTATTAAAATGGCAATGAAACCAGTCAATATTGCCAGACAAATGAGAATTTGAAGAAGTGTTTAAACTTGCACTGGAGCATGTCCAGATGTTATGTGACTACATCAGATAGCTTGTGTTCTGATTTCATTTCATAGACCCTTGGGAATATTTTCACTTTACCACAGCTCTTACATTTCAAATGGCACAGTGTTAATTTGTACTTGACTCCAGTTGGTTTGTGTTCTCTCTCTCTCTCTCTCAAATCCCTCTCCCATCTATTATCTCTAATTCTTGTTTATATCTTTATCATTTTGTCCTTAATTTTTTTTATTAAGTTCATTATTTTTTGCCAAATATGTACTTTTTCAGGGAAGACACAGCACTTGTGCAATATTATATATTTCTTCATATATATGGAAGAGGCTTTTTTTCTTTGCTACTTGCTCTTTGAAAATTAAGTCCTTGTGGATTTTTTTCTCTAATGAAGCTTACTTGTTAATTTCTATATTTAAAACAAGTAAGATCTGTATATTAGCTGCTGTCTCTGCCTGTGCAGGTCCCAACCTGTCCATGGTTTGGGGTTTCTATCTGCCTCATAAAGCAGAAGGTTTGGGGCGCCTGGGTGGCTCAGTTGGTTAGGCGACTGCCTTCGGCTCAGGTCATGATCCTGGAGTCCCTGGATCGAGTCCCACATCGGGCTCCCTGCTCTGCAGGGAGTCTGCTTCTCCCTCTGACCCTCCTCCCTCTCGTGCTCTCTGTCTCCCATTCTCTCTGTCTCAAATAAATAAATAAAATCTTAAAAATAAATAAATAAATAAATAAATAAATAAATAAACAAAGCAGAAGGTTTGTCTACTGGGAAGACAAAGTAGTCTTCTCCTCTGAAAAACCCTCCAACATAGTTGGCTTTGGCATCTTCACTATTAGGAGAGCAGGATTTGAGTCCTCATGAGTTTGGGTTTTCCGTAGAGATATAGAGAGAAGACAGTGATTATAACCAGAAAAGTCCAGAGCGGGGGTGCAGTTACCTCAAGAACTCATCACTGTTAACCAAATCTGGGCTTCCTGACAGTCATAGAATTGAATTCCTTAACAATAAAATAATAATATACAGTTTAAAAAAATGAAAAAAATAAAACAAGATAATCTAGGTAAAATGATTTGCTATAAAATCTCAATGGGCTAAGAATGGATAGATTAATCGAATATATAACTCATTTCAGAATATTAAAGGTTAGACTATTAAATAAATTGAAAAAATTGATAATCATATCAGTTTTTAAATATTTTTAAAATACTATATGTATTTTATGAAACAGTACTATAAAATATATATATTATTTATAAAATTCATCATTTTCACAATTGTACCTTATAAGAATTATAAAAACAAATAACTATCAATAAATATTGGGTCTGTAATAAATAAGGAGAGGCAATAAATTGTTAAGAAAATAGGAAAAGGTTATTCCAAAACCAGTGTCAAAAAATGAAAAAAAAAAGGCTAATGATCTTCTGAGAAAACTTTTAACCTAAATAGTAATTTTAAAAATCAAATTATAACAACAGTGTGATACTACTTTTTATTCCCAGGCTCCCAGATTGAGAGCCCTTTGAAAACGGTAACTCTCCACTTGGATTGTTTGCAGTAAAACAGTCGTTTTTATGAAGCTAGAGGAATTTTAGATTTGTATAATCTACCTGGAATGATATTTGGGGAAGTTTCTTTTTCTTTTTCTTTTTTTTTTTTTAAGATTTTATTTATTTATTTGAGACAGAGAGAATGAGAGAGAGAGAGAGCACATGAGAGGGGGGAGGGTCAGAGGCAGAAGCAGGCTCCCTGCCAAGCAGGGAGCCCGATGCGGGACTTGATCCAGGGACTCCAGGATCATGACCTGAGCCGAAGGCAGTCGCTTAACCACCTGAGCCACCCAGGCGCCCACAGGATTTTCTTCTTGTATAACGTTGAATAATATTCCCGTGTGTGTGTGTGTGTGTGTGTGTGTGTGTACCATACTATCTTTATCCATTCACCCTTGATGAACATTTAGGTTGTTTGCACATACCTTGGCTATTGTGAATAATGTTTCAATGATGTTGGAGTGCTGATATCTTTTCCAGGTCCTGATTTCAATTTTTTTTGGCTAAATATCCAGAAGTTCTATTGCTGGATCATGTGATAGTTCTATTTTTAATATTTTGCAGGTATTTTTTTTATTCAAAAAAGGTAACTGTACCCTGATATTTTAAAAGGTTAGTAAAAATAAGAATCCTTCTCCAAAACTAAAATTTCTAAAAGTGAAGTTTCTGAGAAAAGAGGCATTGCAGTCTTAATTTAGAAAGATATTAATGATTTGCTATCCACTGAAGCTTCACTAATTTAAGCTTGTACAGTGTGTTTGTATATACTTCCTCTCACCCATGCTAACATTATTATCAAACTTTTGGATTTTCCTATTTAGGTAAAGTTTTTTAAATTAAATTGCATGGGTTTAATTATGTATGAGGCTAAGCACTTCATGCTGTACACCTTGTGAACATATTTTTCCTACATAATGCCTATCCCTATCTACTACCACTGGCTGCTATTCTTTTAAAAATTGATTTTTAAGAATTGATTACTCAAGGACTTCGTTCCAGCATGTGTCCTACCTCTTCTTAATCATTAATTTCCCCTCCTTACTAAATTTATTCCTCTGGAAATTTATTCTATCCAACATACTTTGGTATTTTTCTTAAAAAAATATTTTCTCAGTTTCACATTGCTTCAAATTCCCTTTGGCCACCAAGTTTATGGTGACATTTATCATAATAGGCACTTATAATTTGTGTCTTTGCCTTCCTTACACATTCTGTCCATGTTTTTCTATATTGTCTTTCACCTTCTTCAGTAGACTGATGCTTCTTATCCCAATCAAACCAAACTTTATCATGGCTTCTTGATATGTATCTTATTCCAGTTTCAGTCAGCCTTCCTCTTAGGGGACCACTCCTTCTTCCTAAACAGTATCTTCCTTTGTATTTAATAATACCATACTCTTTCTGTTTGCTTCCTATGCCTAAACCTCTCTGTCAGCTTTATTGGGTCTTTCCTTTCTGACTCATGTCTAACTATTTCTTGATTGAGACTCAGTCTGTTCTCTTTCTCGGTGACCCCCTCTATTGCCATGAATTTAATCTCAGTCAGTATGCTGGTGGTATCAGGTCCCTATGTCCATTGCTGACTTGACATCTCCACTAAGATACCTTAAATGCACCTGAAATTTAACATGTCTGAAATAAAATCAATCCTGCATCCAAACACGCCCCAGTCTTCCCCTACTGGGTTAATACCACTCATTTGCTTACTTAAGCCCCAAAGACAAGAGATTTCCTTGAATACTCTCTTCATTTTATAAACCAAAATTATTACAACAGCCTAGCAGTCCTAGCAGTATTCTTTCTTCCAAAATATGCTGTGACTTTAAGACAAGCAACTACCATCTCAGACTAGTATCCATGTGTCTTAGTCTGCTCAGGCTGCTATAACAAAATACCATCAACTGGGTCGCTTAAATAACACATTTTTATTTCTCACAGTTCTGGAGGCTGGGAAGTCCAAGATTAAAGTTCCAGCATATTAGGTATCTGGTGAGGGTTGGCTTCCTTGCTTGTAGACAGCTGCCTTCTCCCTATAACTTCATGTGAGTGAGAAAGAGAGAGATCATCTCTCTCAGGTCTTTTTTCATAAGAGCACCCATCTCATTTATAAGGGCTCCATACTCTTGATCTAATTATCTCTCAAAGGTCCCGCTTCCATCGCTTCTCGGCCTTTTGGCTAAGATCAAGTGTAGTATCAAAGGTCCCGCTTCCAAATGCCATCATATTGGGGAGTAGAATTTGAATTTGGGGAGGTATGAATTTGGGGAGGACACAAATATTCAGCACATAGCACCCTGTTTCTACTTTTATATCCCTATAATAAACTCTTCTTCAAATATCCTTTAGGTGACCTTTGTAAAACTTAAAAGAAGGCAGAATAGCAGAGTGGTTGGTTATATGTGCAGGGTTTGGATTCAGACTGTGAAGTTCATACCCTGGCCCTTTACAAGAGGTGCAGTTTTGGGGGAAATTTCTTAATCTTTCAAAGATTCCATTTTTTTTCAGCCAGAAATAATAAAAAGGGTTTTTGAAAAATAATTGAATATGGATCAAGCCCATGGAACAGTGTTTGGCAAATGATACACGCTTAAAGTTAACTTTTGGGTGTTTTTTGAAAACTTCTACTCTCCAGCTAAAATGTCTCCAAATTACTTACCAATATTTGTTATACTAACCACATACTGTGCAACCTCAGTCATACGTATTTTCTTTGTGTTCTGCAGATACCTCAGGAGTCTTTCTACTAAGTTCATTGCACTTGCAGTCCCTTCTGTCTAGGACATTCTTCCATCAGATCCTTGCATGGCTCTCTCCTTTCATTCAGGCCCCAGCTCAAGTGCCATTTCTTCAAGTTGTTAAGTTTTAACCTTCTTGTCTAATAGTCATATCCCATGGGGCGCCTGGGTGGCTCAGTCGTTAAGCGTCTGCCTTCTGCTCAGGTCATGATCCCAGGGCCTTAGGATCGAGTCCTGCATCGGGCTCCCTGCTCCGTGGGAGACCTGCTTCTCCCTCTCCCACTCTCCCTGCTTGTGTTCCCTCTCTTGCCGTGTCTCTGTCAAATAAATAAAATCTTAAAAAAAAAAATAATAGTCATATCCCATGAAACACTGTTATTTTACCTACTTTCATTTTCACAATAAATCACATTACTATGTATGATTAATGCTTATTACTTTGGTGATTGTTTTCTGTCTGTATTCCTCTAAGAGTCTAAACTCCAAAGAGAGCAAGACCTTATCTACATTCTTCATCATCTATTCCCTGGATTATAGCAGTGCACGTCATATCATAAAGCCACCAAGAATATTTGCTGAAAGAATAAATATATGAATGAATAGCTCAGTGAACACATGGATGAATATATTATAGCCACTGAGACCTTGAAATGAACTACTAATGCCTTTATGACCACCTTGGCCAGTTCTGTGGGATCATATTCTCCCATTCAGGGATTCTGTTATACCCAACATGTCCCCTTTTTCAATTCTTTAGAACCATGACACTTCTATAGATGATTTGCAGGGAACATGAGAGATTTTATCACTTTGAGGAAATTCCATGTTAGCAATATATCTACATAATTATATAAACTTTGGGTAAGCAGTATTGATAAAATAATTGATTTTCCATACCTATTTTCTTTCTCAGGAGTGTTCAAATAATGGGGATAATTTTTAGATTATTCTTCAATTACTATTCACTAATTACTCTTGTCAACTACTAAGCTGTTGTTTACAGAAAAGAAAACCATCTATTTACTAAGAAAAGAAAATTAAAATTCCAAGGCAAATACATTATGCTGTTGTAAATTAATTTGTTCTCATTTATTGGTATGAAATGTCACATTTTATGCTAAGAGACAATATACTTTTATACAGAAATCATCTCAGTCTTCTAATTTTTTGAATATATAAATAACAACTTTTTATTCAACAGGAATAGGAGGCTAAATATTTCTTCTGGTTATATTTATTCAACTGATAGGCTGTTAAAATATCTCTGTATGTGTATATATAATTGTGTAGTAATTTTCTGTACATTTTAGCTTTTTTTGTTTTGTTTTCTTTACAGAGAATATTTCAGCATATCTAGGAGTTTCAAAGAGTGTAAAAAAAAAAAAAAGAGAAAATGTGTTTTTTCTAAGAAATCAAATTCCCATAATCAAGTAGCTTTAGAGAAGGACATGAGATTTATTCCTTACTATGAGGTTGCTTTGCTAGGATTCCAAAGGACATGAATCACTTTCCATAAAACTTAAGTTCAGAAGCACTAGGGAAAAGATGACATCTTAGCAAACTTCCATGTTTACCTTTCTATAATGGTTCTCTATTTCTAAGAGCAACTAATTCTGGGCCCCAGTCAGACATATAAGTTTTCAGTAGAAATATTCCTCCACAACTATGTCTTTTTCTGTTGTCCTTTTTGTAGTATAACTTCTTTGCTTTACTAGGAAAAATAGTAATTTAATTATTGCCAAAAAATAACACATTCCTTAGAATTTGGGTGTGTAAATTAAAATATGATCAGATAACCTGGCAGTATTCTTTGAAATAAATTTGTGCAATAAGTTTCCAGTATAAAAAAACATAAAAGAATTGTTGACTTCCAAGAACAATGTATTGAAGACATTTTTTTAGGAATTTGAATTACTGGAATAATGGGATGTTTTAAATACTATGCTCTTGTGTTCATTAACTGTAGATATTTCATTACGTTATTTTTTGTGCGTGTCAGAAATGTAAAAGTTAACACAAATGTATTGAGATTCATTGTTGGGGATAACATTTTAAGATCATGCATTGCTATGTATTCAAGTCAGATTTAGAACAAAGAACTTATGTTTATATGTTTATGATTTTTAATGTTTGACTCTAACTCAAACTTTGAAAAATAATGAATATTTTTAAACAACTATGATTGTCCAAAATGTCCATATTACTGCACTGTGACTATTTTTTAATTAACAAGCCCGTTAGATCCTACTGTTTTTCTGAAGTGCTTAGTTGGAAAGGATTTCTCACCTTTCCACTTACAAATGTCAAAATTAGTGTGGGTAATCATAGTAATCATTCCAACTCCTATGTATAATTAGCTAGCATTTATTTTTTTTACTAGAAAAAACATGTAACATGGTTACTGATGGGGTTTTGGAATATAACTGAGGTTCAGTGGAGTGAGGTCTGGAGTTGACAACCAAGAAAGAATTCTTGAGACATCTTTGGTGCAATATGGTGGTTTAGTAAAGCATGGGGACAGGACCCTATGGGCAGAAAGAGCTGCTGCACCAGGCATGTGAGGGGTGGCTGATTATATACCATGGGGTAGGGGGAGGTAGGAAAAGGGAGGTTTCAAGAGGATTTTCATATGTTAAAGAAGACTCACAGGGTACCAGAGGCCTTGCCATTATCAAGTTAAGGTTGTTTTTCCCTCTAGCAAGACATTAACATGAAGATAGTTGGGAGCTTCCTGGAAGAACATTACACTCTGCCCACCTAAAGTATCTGTCAATGGCTGCAGGTTATAAAGACATTAAATTATATCTACATTTCCTTCTGGAAGCTAGATTATTGATAGAAATGCTTTGTTCTTGTAGATTGCTAAAACGTTTGTAAACTGAGGGAGACTCATGTCTTGCAGGATTGTGATCTCTGCAAGTTAACTATTTGTTTTTCCTTTCCTTAGTTTTAGGGCAGCCAGGAGTGCCTGAGGAATGTCACATATATCTTATGGGGAGGGTGTTGTGGGGTGTCAGCTTCTGCTTTGTCCTCAGCTTGCCTTCTGTTCCCTCCTCAGTTATTATCATTTTTGTTCTTTGCCTATTACATAATCATGACTATTTTATTTATTTTTAATTAATTTATTTATTTTTAGTTTATATCACTTAAAGACCAGAATGAAGAATATATTTTGTACAGGTTACATTGTAAGAAAATTGATAAACAATGTATTTATTTAGATTAAATTTAGTACTCTTAGAAATAGTAACTTTTGTATATTAATGGATTTAACTACTTATTACATCTAATGTAATAGAGTATATTTATTAGGACTTAAAAATGAAATTAATGGCAAAAAACACTTGTTGTATACAAAATTATTCATATTAAGCATTGTAATTTCACAGCAACCTTGTGAGTTAGATACCATTATTATACCCATGTATTGGTGAAGAAACTGAGATACAGTATGATGACTTAATTTGTCCAAGATGACTTGGATTGTAATGGGATTGGGATCTGATCACAGTCTATAATGTATATCTGGTATAAGCATAAGATATATACTATACATGTTAATCTATTATCTATTTAATCTATTTATTATCTATTTCTCTAAAATTTTATACACACATGTGTTTTCTGGGAGATATAGATATACATACATAGATAATTTAGAAATCATATATGCATATTTAAAAATAATATGGCAAAGTAATTGTCATATTTTCAAGGATTAGTTGTTACTGTACAAAAAAGATAGAATGCTGTAGTTATAAGCTTCAGATTTAATTTTCAAATAAACTACAACTTAAATCAGTTATTCAACAATCTAATGATTAGTTTACCAATAATACTTTAAAATTTTAATTGGCCATGATAATGCTGTGTATCCTAGAGTAATGGCTCCTCAATCCTATAACTATCAGGAACTAACTGGCATAAATCATTTGGTATAGCATTCCAACTACTGTGTTTATTTTTCTTCCTTTCTTTCTTTTAATTAAAAAAAATTTTCAGCAAGCCTATTTATACTGAATATGCTGGATGTGAAAATAAATATCTCTTAAATATGTATTATTATTACATAATTTAATAATAATCGTTAGTGATGGCAAGTAGAATATAACAGGTATTTCTTATTATTTAAATACTTCACAGCCACATATGTTCCTCTTAAGTTTTCTTTTTCTATGTTTAGATTTGTTAATGTTTCTCTTTCAGTCACTTCCTTCTTTCCTTCCTTTTTTTCTTTTCTTTGTATTTTTATTTTTATTGTTTCTACATACTTTGAATCTTTGGTAATAGTTCTCCATGTTACAACGAAGTAAATATTCTCTGAATAATATTTAAGCTTTTGAAAGCACTGAAGCTTAGAGGTTAGTTTTGCAAGAGGAGAAGATACTTGGAAATTATTTACCACATTCATTAATAATTTTTTTTTAAACTCTGTGGAATCGTAGGTATCATTTTAAAGATATAACACCTGTAAACTAACTGAAAATACACACAGGGAGCCTGCTAAAATGAAAAGGCAAGGATGAGAAGCAAATGAAATTATTGTTAAAATTAAAATTTAACAAAAGGTTAAAACAATATTAACTAAATACTAATTTTGCAGTAAAGAGCAGAATGCAAATGGTAAACTGAATCAGTGATATGTAAGTCTAGCCCTATAAGGGAAAAATAATCACATAATGCAGGACAAAGTTTAAAGACTTAAAAATAGAGTATGAATATAACAGACATGGATTATAGAAGTCCCAACTCATGGGTCATAAATTATATGAGAAATGTCATTGGATAAACATATTAAAGGTAATTTTCAAGTAATCTCTTAAAGATTATTTCTCAGCTGAAAAAAAAATATGTAGATGCAAATGTTAACAGTTTTTTTCACTCTGTGAGAAAAGGCAATGTGAAAATTTTATCTAGAAAATCTGTGGTGAACATTTTAATGACCAGAATAAAGAGAACAAGAAGGTATGTGTAATAGAAGCAGGCTTAAAAAGGAATAAGCAATTGACACAGGCCCTGAGATTTCTGTTGAGATCTCTTAAAAAGTCAGTTAAGTAGACCATCTCCTGGGGCACATTTATGCAAAGTTGACTCAATATCTGAATAACTAATAATTATGAATAAAACTGAAAAACGTATCAGAAATTCTATGTGAAGATACAAGACGTATATTTTCTATATTTCACTCTTTCTAACTTGGAAACTATGGCTACCTCTTATATAAATTGATACAGAGCACAGAAAAACAATGAAATGTCCCATTTTGTTTTATGAAAGGGCAAAATTATCATTTCAAAGATTATCAAGTTATAACAATTTGCCATAAAATAAATATAGACTCTTTCATTAAATATTAGAATACAAAAAAAATTAAATACCACCCACAAGTAGAGTTCATGCAAGGAGTATAAATAAGATACAGCTATTAATGTATTAGCATGTTATAATGTTATAATATTGATAAATTCCTTAAATATATTTATTAGAAATGAAAACCTTTTCTCAGAAAATAGGACAAGAATGTATTCTTCACATGTAAAAATAATTATATTAAGTAAACAGCTTACATCACAAGAAGAGAATAAATCCTCCCAGTGAGGTTCTGTGGAATGCTACTTATGCAAAAAATTAATGAATTATCACAAATGAAGTCCATCTACATACTGATGTTAGAAGATGAAACTCTGGGGGCGCCTGGGTGGCTCAGTCGTTAAGCGTCTGCCTTCAGCTCAGGTCATGATCCCAGGGTCCTGGGATCGAGCCCCGCATTGGGCTCCCTGCTCCGCAGGAAGCCTGCTTCTCCCTCTCCCATTCCCCCTGCTTGTATTCCCTCTTTCGCTGTCTCTGCCTGTCAAATAAATAAATAAAATCTTTAAAAAAAAAAAAAAAGAAGAAGATGAAACTCTGCATGAGTGAAATGAGAGTGACACTTGGATGGGTCAAGTTTATTTATTTCTCTAAAACAGTAAATGTTACTGACCTCTGCCCAAAAGCAAAATAGCTCTATGTACCAAGACTGTAAAAAAACTTACGTCTTTTAACCTAGAGTTTTCACAAGTAGAAATTAATCATAGGAAATATTTCATCAGCTCATGTTTGAGCTCAAAAAATAATAACTTGGTAACATAAACAATATTAAAAAATATATCACTGTAAAATGTTACTTTGAAGATTAATAATTTAAGAAATCCTTAGAGATAATGTTAAATAAACATGTGGATACCAGATGCAGATTTTCAGTTTTACAAAATTCTTTTTCTACTTTCAAACTGCCCCTCCCCCACTCTTCCATTACCAACCATGACCCATTCATTCTTCTAATCCATAGAGAAAAAATCCTGAAATAAACTAAACCCAAGAGACTAACAAAAAGTGAATTGGAATAGGGATGATAAGGTTAATTTACATTCTTTTTATTTGCAATATGCAATCACTGTTGGCTATTACAATCTGAAAGAAATATAATAAAAATCAAACATCTTTTAAGAAATGGGATATAATTGATTTCTTTCAAACTGAGTTCTTATTCTGATCATATATTTAATGCTTCTCCCTTTTTAGAGATAGTTTGTACTATTTAAGTATAATCAACACTGCTACACTGTTACCTAGTGTCACAGCTACAAACTCAAAGTTATAAATAATCCATCACTATATATGTACATATTACATAGATGTCAAACAAGATACAAATGAGATAAAAATAACTGCTATCATTCTAAGGATTTGGATTTTTGTATACAGATTAAATAAAGCATGGATATATGAGAGTGTTTTGAAAAATATGTTATGCATATTCTTAAATATGTTTGTTTACAAAAATGTTTTTTTCAAATCTGAGCTCAGACTTGTAAAGGCTACCATTATAAATCAGATATATTCCCTGAACTCAAGGAAATTATATTCTAGTAAGAAATCACACAATATATCTATGTAAAAGTATGTTAAATACACATACACACTTATATACACATACACACACAAATGCATTTATTGTTAACTACTTTGGTTAATGGTCCTTGAATGTTGAAATCATGGCATATCTCATGATTACACAATAAGATTTTGTGCCAAGATCACCCTCTTTCAGGGCTGCTGTGAGCTTGTATGTAAAAGTTTCACCCCTGTGATACAAAAGTTTCACCCCTGCTCCTGAGGTAGCCAGAGACTCTTGGCCTAGAGAGGCAAAGGCACCTATATTTAAAGAAAAAAGCAGAGCTTCACTCCAGGCCAGAGCACAGGCTGTATTTTAGGTTTTATTAGCCCACCCCAGTAGGTGCGGTTGAACAGTTCACAAACCCCAGTAACATATGCTGGCCACCCTGCTTCCTAACTGTGCTCCTGATGGCTTAATACTCAATCCCTCAGGGACCTACCACACTCCTGATTCTAATACTTAGTGAGATCATTAACTTAGTGTCAATAAAAATATAATTTTTTTTAAAAAAATTTATTTGCTATTATAGAAGTAGGTACAAATGCAATATGTAATTTGGATAAAATAACTACAGTATTTGACTTAGAAGCAACCAAAACTTTCATTATTTTGTTAATATGAATTTTTAAAAGGAAGCAATGATTTATTTACTTTTATTTTATTTTATTTTAAAGATTTTATTTATTTATTTATTTGAGAGAGAGAATGAGATAGAGAGAGCATGAGAGGGGGGAGGGCCAGAGGGAGAAGCAGACTCCCTGCCGAGCAGGGAGCCCAATGCGGGACTCGATCCTGGGACTCCAGGATCATGACCTGAGCCGAAGGCAGTTGCTTAACCAACTGAGCCACCCAGGCGCCCAGGAAGCAATGATTTAAAAGGGAAAAAAGCAAACTCTCTGTTTCACAATTCTGTTTCCAGGATTGTTTTAAATCAGAATTTTGGGGGCACTGGCTCAGTAGGTTAAGCATCTGCTTTTGGTTCAGGTCATGATCTCAGGATCCTGGGCTTGAACCCCACATTGGAGTCCCTGATCAGCAGGGAGTCTGCTTCTCCTTGTCCCTCTACCATTCCCCCTGCTTGTGCTCTCTCTCTCTCATGTACTCCCTCTCTCTCTGTGTCAAATAAATAAAATCTTTTTAAAAAATCAGAATTGTGAAGGGCATTGGTCACAATGAATGCTTATGTTCATTAAGATTTGCACTAGTATCTGTTTTAATTATACCTGAAATTTCCTGTCTCATTCTGAGCTTTCTCGGAGGAGAAAATTAGCAAGTCATCTTGTGGAACAGAAATGTGCTCAGAATTATTGTAGTTTCCTAAATAATTATTACAGAAAATCCTGACAATATTTGGAGGGAATGGTAAGCACCACTATCCAGTAGTCCTCCTGTCAGTATTGTTAATTAATATACTAGAAGTTCCATTGGTCTTATAAAAAAAAAATCCCTTATTAAAAATTAGAAAATTTTGGATACAGAAAGGAAAGCATCATTCTCATCAAAAAATCATTAATTTATTTTCTCATGTTGGATATTGTGCTGTATTCTGTAAAGTTTTTGTGGGTTTAATGCTATTTAGAGTAGTATATGGGCTTAATTTTAATGCATTATATATTATTTAAATCTTATAAGAAATTTTAATTTAAAAATTATTCATGGATCACAGAAACTAAAGAACTTAATCTTCTTTTAAGACTCCCTTACATTTAGTTTCTGATTCACTTTTATATTACTTTTTTACAAATAAAGGCTTTTTAAAATTATACATTACAGATTTTCCCTTGAAAATCATTTGCTAATGATCAAACTTTGGGTTATTGCAAAGAAGATGCCTAGAAGTTAGCATTCCCTGATTGATGAGACATAGGAATGATCTTAAATATTTCTGAAGGTAGTGGTATAATTTCCAGACTCCCTTAAGATAAGCAGATGTGTTTGTGAAAAAGAATAATTTCTCTCTCCACTTATGTGATTGAGAATGGGATTGCTAGAATTGGTCTAGTATGTTTGCTTTTGTAGCATATTTAAGTGCTGGAATAGTTTCACTACGTCACCTTTACTTCCTGGAAAGGAAAATCATTGTATTTTAAAGCTCAAGTGACTTTCGGACTATGAAAAGGGTTACTTGACTTTGAAAGTAAGAGCTTAATCAAGAGGTAAACTCTGTTCCTGAGCAAGGAAACCAAATTCAGTATTAGGCAGCAGGCATCTGTGAAACGATTTACTTCTATGTAATTTTACAAATGTACTATGCAGACAAAAATGAAATTAGTTTGCCAGAACGTGCATTCTACCTTCTGCCACTAACTCAGTCCTATGAAGGCATATCTTCTGGCACTAACTGGGTCCTATGTTGGGCTGACAACTGCTTTCTTGACCCTTTTGTATGGTTCATCTTCTATCAAGAATCCTCCGCTCCCCGCCTCCCCACCCTGCTGCTTTCCCTTCACTACCACCCACTCTTCAGAAGTGCGTGTGTATGATGTGACAGCCTGTTATCTAAGCAGGCAGGAAGCCCTAGTTCTCTTGGCAGGAGGTGCTTGAGTGAGGAGGGGTGTGTGTCCTTTTCTTTGATAGTTAGCTGTTGTTCAACCGAGATTTTTGGTGGGTGTGTTTTTCATTTCAAACTAAAATCATCATTTTACAAGTATACCCAATTTCCTCTGATATTAACAAGTGTGAGGGAAAAAATGGATCAAAATGAAATAGTAAACAGAATCAAGAGTGGGAAATGGGAATTTAATCTTGAAGTATTTGTCGTCTTTTAATTTCTTGGCTATGCTGCTAACTGGGCCTTTATGGCCCCTGCAGTCACAGATTGCACATATCTTTGATATTATGCTGAATAAATACCTCTAGGTAATCAGCACATGATCTTGAAACACTATTGCTGTTAGATTATACGTTGTTAGCACTTTGACACAAGAGGTACTTGATATTTCAGTCAATGATCGCTTCACTGAGCACTATTCTTTTCACCCTCTCATCATGTTGTAAACTGTTTTCTAGCTCAGGCAGGCAATAATTGATCTCAATAATGTGGCTATGTACTTAACCACTGAGCAGCAACCAGATGTGAGGGTTTATTTCCAGTAAAACACTTGAATACTGCCCATGGAGAAGTGAGTCTAATGTCAGTTCCACCCTTGATGTAACAAGTGCTCTTTGGTGAGCTGTACTCTTTTAATGAGATTATTTGTAAGCATAATGGGGAGTATGGAAATGTGCCAATTGAAGAGTCAATGGGAGAGGAATAATAGGGATAATGAGTGACAGGGAGAGGAGAAACAGGTAGACCAAGGAAATCAGGCACACTGAGAACTCTGTAAAATCAAGTGAGTGAATTATAGCTGTAAGAGGATGTCTAATGGTAATTTTTGATGTGTTTTATACTCAGGAGTGTGAAAGTCACTTTATGCATTCTATTTTTGATAGTTAAGATAATTTATAGGTTTGCCACCTTTCCTCTTTCAAGTGGCAAGCTTCCAGATCCTTTCTGTACCGTCATGCTGTAGAATGAAGTGGCAAGTGAACAAGTTCTCAATAAGCCTGCTAAAATTCCAAAGTTATTGCCATCAAATAAATGTTTTCTAAAATGACTCTTATATTTTTTCTTAATTAACATATTTCTTTTTAGCAGAGATATAGAAGTTCATATCTCACTATCTGAGTAGGGAGCCCAATGTGGGGCTCGATTCCAGGACACTGGGATCATGACCTGAGCCAGAGGCAGATGCTTAACGAGTGAGCCACCCAGGCACCCCAATGTTTCCCATATTTTAAAGGTTGATTTGACATGTTTTGCCACAAATTCAGTTTTAAACCCTAAAAAATATTTTATAAATAAAAATAATAAACTTTTACCTTTTGAGATAATGCAAAATACTATTGAACATGGAATGCAATGATAGTATCATTTTTCTGTCTATCCACGTAACATTTAATCTTTAAAAGTACTTGAATCTGCACATAATAGCTTTAATTGAAAGGGATAAAGCATATTATTAAATCTGGCAGACTAATTCATCATATGCATTTATAACAAGTACTTCAAATCATTTCATTCTTTCACCTGTCCAAAATCAACATTTTCCATATGTTCATTAGGTTTCCTTCCATATTATTTTTTTGAACATGCACTGTGAGCTTAAATCTCAAAGAAACAAAAGAATGTATTGTCACGAAAGGAAAAGAGAGTGCTTACTTTGGCAGTACTTAAGCTAAAATTCTGAACAATACAGAGATTAGCATAGCCCTTACACAAGGATGTCACCAAATTCGTGAAGCTTTCCATATTAAAAAAAAAAAAAAAGAAGAGGGATGTTTGAACTACATCAGCTAAATTTTAAAAACCGTTTAGAGCAAATAACACCTCAAATTTTGTAAATTTATCATTCTAGCTTAAATTTACATAAAAATATGAGGTCCTAATACTGAAAATGCTTTTTCATATTAAAAAAGTCCTTTAAATATTTTTAAATGACATTAGAATCCTTAGATATTTTCCAAGGAATATAAAGATCAAAGCACCTGTGTCTTTTCTTCCATTGGCATATTGACTCAAATTATTATAAACTTTCCTATTTAAGTGAAGCATTTTACAAAATTCCACATAGAATCCATTATCTGAATTGTGGAAGAAAATCAAATCTTATTGAGGAGCAAGAATTGGCACATTTTCAATGGCTGAATATGATAACAAATGAGACCATTGGACTCATTTGTCATGAAATGTCATCATCCACCTTCATATTCCTATTTATTCCCCTTACCATTGCCTCTTGGTAAACGTGGGAGGCAGTCCCTACATATGGAAAGTCCTGGTGTAGGTGGGCAGTGGCTGCTTTATAATTGCATAGAATCATTTCATCAAACAAAATAAGTATTATTTTTAAGTATAGTTAAAATGTCATATCTAAAATGCTTCTGTTTTTGTTCTTTTCATTCATTTATTCAAAAATGTTATTTTTCTGAGCACTCTAATAGATGCTTGGCATATAACAAATACCCATTTATATGGAACATCTGGTCCCAGTGTCCCCATATATGCTCACTCTATCATGATAGAAGTACGAAAATCAGTAAAATAAGTATCATTTCCTGATTTATTTATAATAATAACAATATAATTTTTACAATAATAAAATTACTTTATGTAAATGAAAAATTTAAAGTCTTTTCTCAGTACATGTTAAGGGTTAAAAACAAGTGTTTTATATCATTAAAATTAATTATTCATCAAAGATTTGTGGAGATAATACAGTAATTTGAAAGTTTATTTTTGATAGTGTGTTAATTTATTTCTGCTTTCGATTTTCACAAAACAAAGTTGTCAACCTAACCTAATCTAATATTCACCATTAACATTACTCTTATTGTGGGAATTTTTTTTTTTAAAGACTCTTTTTCAACACAAAGAAAGAAGCTAGAAGTTTCAGATCCTCACAAAGTAAATTAGATAATAAAAATTTATATTTATTCTGAAATGCTTACTGTTGAGGCATTTATCCTTTGAACCTGAACCAAAATTCAGGGCAAACTGTGCCAAATATTTATTTTCTTAAACAACTTGCTAAATATTTTTTCAGTTGGTGTTTTCAAGCTATTCAAAACTGAACAAATTTGTCATGAATATTATTAAAAAGAATCACAGTTCAACCATTACAGCAAAATCACACACACACACACACACACACAGATTTGAAACATGATATTCTTCTGTGTCTGAATAAGTTTTCAGACATGTAATATCAACACTAAGAAATAATAAAACCTGTTCTTCATTCCTTATACAGTATGTATCTAAAAGATTGACGTGGAAAACTGAGTATTAACCAAGTTATTCTTTCAACAGCCTCAGCCTGCCTAGATAATTCAGGCTCTAAAGACCTCTCTTCAATAACAGATGGCCAGTGATAGTTTGAGCAAAACAGTTAAATTCCCCAAGCAGTGCTCTTGGCTTAGCCAATGTATAAACTATCTTAGTTTCTTTGGAATAAAAATTTACCCAGTGAAATTTTACAAGTTTATAGATAAAGTGGATTTCCTGGGAGTACTGTATTTTCCTGAGGACCCAGATCCAGAAATCAGATATAGCTATAGGGATGTTGCATATATAGTCCTAGTTCCCTGTATTTCAATTATCACCCAGAAGTTTTCTGACTTTATGGATTTGGTGAGTAATTAGTTAAAAACTGGTCAAATTTTGCAACTTTGTGGGAACTTCTTTCTGGATTTCTGCATGAAAGAAGAAAGAATCATTATAATCAATTTTATAAAGTTGTGATTTTTCCCTAAGCAATATTATTTAAAAAGTAAGTGTAATTCAGGGCAGCTGGGTGGCTCAGTCAGTTAAGTGTCCGACTCTTGGTTTTGTCTCAGGTTATGATCTCAGGGTCCTGAGATGCAGCCCCATGTCAGGCTCTGTGCTGGACATGGAGCTTACTTAGGATTCTCTCTCTCTCCCTTTTCCTCTGCCCCTCTCTGCCATCTCTTAAAAAAAAAAAAAAAAAAAGGAAGTGTAATTCACCCTCAAGCCCTCAGGAATCAATTACAAGTATGAGGGAGTTCAAATGAGAGCCAAGAATAAATGCACAAGCTAAAGTATTTAGTTAAGGAAGATTACCTGGCTCATATAGAAAGGCCAAAAGTTAAGTTATGGGATGTTTAAGATTTAAGAACAACTATTGGAATGTTCAGAAACCATCTTTTCTCTTTAAATATAACATGTAGTTTAGACATAATTCATGATAAATTTTAGCATTGTCTTTAATATTGGATATAGTCATATTTTTCTGTTAAATAACTTCTTTTTTTAAATATTTTATTTATTTATTCATGAGAGACAGAGAGAGAGGCAGAGGGAGAAGCAGGCTCCCAAGGAGCAGGGAGCCCGATGCGGGACTCGATCCTGGGACTCCAGGATCATGACCTGAGCCGAAGGCAGACGCTTAACCATCTGAGCCACCCAGGCGCCCTCTGTTAAATAACTTCTGTTTTAAAATTTAAATTATGAGTACTACGAAGTATGATAGTATAACTCATTCCATTCTATGTAACAGTTTCAGATTGTGAGATGGAAAAGGTCAGGAAAGTCGATTTATGAAATGAAATACCCGGGGGAATGCAAAGATATATATGTGCCATATAGGTTTTAGTCCTTTATGATATATTTAGTAAAATGAGTTATCGATATTTTTTATTTGGTTGTATTCCAATCAAATGCTATAGACAAAAATATAAGTTTCTACCCAAATTCTATTTAAATTTTTAAGTACCTGATAATTTAAAATATTTTTTTATGTTGGGAAAGGAATTAACACAACTTTCCAGAGAAATATTTCTTGCTTAATTCCTCTGAATGGGTATGTATAAGAGAACTGAATGATGTGACTGTATTAGAATCACATAAGTCATCTAAAGGTGTCATTTGTAGATACCTCTCTGCCCCCAGCCGACTGTTATTCGTCCCTAGGCAATCAGACAGAGTTCATCAAACTTATATGGATCAAGGAGCTAAAAAGGTCCTTTGCCCAAGACAAATTTTAGTTTCTCTTATTTCCTGTGTATACTTTATCACATGATACCAAAGAATATTGTCCTTGGGAAACATGTAAAGATTTCTCATGATCTCACTACACAACCTGTAATGCCAAAATTTTTCCTCAGTGCTATTTCAGTCTTATTTCTTGGAAATGCAGTTACCTTCTGTTTGAATCAGTACTTCAACAATAAGCAAATGCTATGGTTTTAAATTTAGCCATGAGTCAAAGAAAATAAAAGGAAAATAAGGATTATGTAAAGATTTGACAATAATAATGCATAGATACTAAATAAATAATTTCATAATAAATAACATATGCATAACAAACACAAATGTATGCATGTGTGTGTGTGTGTGTATATATACACATTTATATATTCAGAAAAACAAGGCAAAATACCACTTATATGGAATAGCTGGTTGCCTGCTGTTCACATGTATACTCTGTTATGTTAGAAAAAGGAAAATCAATAAAATAGCTATTTTTCCTGATTCCTTATCAAAATAATAATATAATTTGAATATATGTATATACTCCATATTCTATATCTAGATTCTAAATTATGAAGAAAAAAAGCCCATTTTTGCCCAGATTACTAATGCTATAGTCATTATATCTGTGTTGAAACAGATACTTGTACTTGTCAGCATCATCTATGTAATAATATGAACTTTCCAATAATCTTGGTAATATTATCATACTGTGGGGAGAGATTCAGGTGACCTGGGATCAACTCCTACTTCAGAAATTTTCTATATAGGAATAGACAAATCACTTGCTCTCTTTGAGTATCAGGTTTAATTCTCATTATCAGGCAAAGCATAAAGAAAAAAAGTGATGTGGAATAAAAGACCAGAGACCAAGACTAGCAGAAATTGAATGAGGAAAGGGGAGACAATGTGCCTATGTTTACACCTGGTAATGTCCGAAGATAGTTGTGGATAAGACAAGGTAAACTGATGGTAGGAGAGGGCATTCCATTCTGTTCTTTAACTGAATTAACCAATTATGATGATTAATTCTATGTGACTAGGCCAAAGGATGTCCAGATAGCTGGTAAAACATTATTTCTGGATGTGTTTGTGAGGGTGTTTCTGGAAGAGATTAGCATTTGAATCAGTAGACTGAGTAATGAAAATCATTCCACCAATGTAGTAGGCCTCATCCAGTCCCAAGTGCCTGAATTGAATAAAAATGTGAAGGAAGGGCGAATTCTCTCTTCCTCTCCTTGAGCTGGGACATCCGTCTTCTCTTACCCTTGGACGTTGGAGTTTCTGGTTCTTGTACCCTCAAAATTGGTTTTTATCCTCAAAGGTTTTTATCGTTCTCCAGCTTGTAGATGACATGTTGTGGCGTGTCTTGGCCTCCATAATTTCATGAGCCAATTGCAGCAATACATTTCCTCTTCTGTCTCTTTATATATCCTAATGGTTCTGTTTCTCTGGAAAACCCTAAAAAATATACATATTAGTCCTGAGAAGCAGAGTGCTGCTGTAACATAGACCTAAAAATGTGGACGTGGTTTTAGAACTGGATAAAAGTTAGAGGCTAGAAGAATTTGGAGGTACATGCTAGAGAAAGCCAAGATTGCTGTGAATGGACCATTAAAGCAATTTTGGTAAGAGCACAGAAGGAGAAGAGGAGAGCTATAGAGAAAACCTCCATCTTCTTGGAGTGTATCTAAGTGGTTGTGAACAGAATGTTGGTAGACATATGGATGGTAAAGGCTATTCTGATGAGGTTACAGACAGAAATGGGAGCATGATATTGGAAATTAGAGGAAAGGTGATTCTTTGTTATGAAATGGCAAAGAGTTTGGCTGAATTGTATTCATATCCTAGTGTCTTGTAGAAGGTAGAACTTGAGAGTGATAAAACTGGATGTTTGGCTGAGGCAGTATTTAAGCAAAGTGTTGAAGTAGCCGCTGGTTTCTCTTGAATGCTTATAGTAAAATGTGACAAGAAAAATGATTTTAGGATGAAATTGTTAATAAAGAAGCAGAACTTAAAAATTTGGGAAATTCTTAGCCTATCCATATTGAAAGGAATAAAAAATCTTGTTTGGGAGACAACATGAAGGATGTGGCCAAATTTGGTTAAGCTATGGCTTGGCCATCTCAAAGGATCCAGGAGTTACTCATCAAGACAGTGATGATTGAATGAGGTACAGGTGGAAACTAAGGCATTAGAATGTGTGGTTTTGTCATCTTAGGACTGTGTGGGACAATGACAATTAGATCACTCAACAGCCAACTCCTCTGATACCTGGGCATCAAGTGATATCTCATGGCATACTGTAACTTCTATAAAATTCTTCAAAGCTGTAATCTCAAGGCAAAATCTAGTTGTAAAGGAGTTAGACTGTGTGATTTAATTAAGTGTGCAGCCTTAACAAATCTCATTTGTCAATGTTAGGGCTCTGATAGGATAAGAGTAGAATTCTGAAATCTGTGATGGGAAATATGGATGGACAAGTCTGATAAATCTGAATTCCCAGATTCCACTGAATTCATTATTTCAGCAGAAGATGCCCCCTTTCTCTTGTTAGAGGAAAGCAGTCTCTTCTTTGAATGGTGACCTTGAAATGACCCACTTGAATTAGGTGTTTATAGAGATGGAACTTGTTTCCATAAAAGATCTTTTCTTGCTTCCTCTCATTGCTTCTAAGACAATAGCAAGCATCAGGATTAATCACAGACCAACCAGGAAAGTAAAATCTCTTCTAGAAAGAAATAGCTTACACATTAAAGGAAGTATAGAACCCAGCTAATTTTTGCTAGACAGGAACTGTGGACAATATTTAGCATAGATCTTTAGTATATTCATGCAAGGATTGGGAAATATGTTTTAATAGGAGACAACTTAATTACTTTGGGGGAATTTATAACCATTAAAGGACTCCTAAAATATCCTAATAACCTATTAAATTGGCTTCTTGAATCCTGCACTTCATTACAGTAAATTAGGAATAAATGTTGTTACTTCTTTGACATAGTGGTGAGGATGAAATCAGAAGATTCTGAGAATAGGGGAAGGTAAAATGGATTTAATACTTATGAGCTAAGAACCCACCACAAGTCTATCTTTCAGAATAGCCTAGATAATACCCCCCTCAGTAAAGCATAAGGAATGAATGGAGAGGTGGTGCTGTGGTCCTAGTAAGAGCTGTTGTTTGCCAGGAAACACCAATTGGCTATATTATTGGAGCTGTCCATTTTGTGGTATGTTTTATCATATCATTTTGGCATAATATCAAGCAAAATAGGAAACTTCTATTGTGAAATTGGAACACCACAGTGGAGGTTTGTCCCAAGCAGATCAAATGCATATTTAAATTACATGAACAGGTAATTCTGAAGCCTGTGTCACCTATCTCTTGATACAAATGACTTTCCTTCAATTCATACTTATGAATTCATGGGGGTTCCCTATGGCCAACTGATAAAGTAGGAGAAATCTCAACCCATTCACAGATGGATTATTGCAATATGTTTGTGTTAGGTGAAAGGAACTTCTGCCTCATTACATCTCTACAAAGGGGTGGTACTAAAGTGCACTTATGAAGGACATCATTTCAGTAAGCAAAGCTGTGTGCAGTCACTTAGTTGTCACTTTTTTTTTCTTTAAAGATTTTATTTATTTATTTGAGAGAGAGAGAATGAGAAACAGAGAGCATGAGAGGGAAGAGGGTCAGAGGGAGAAGCAGACCCCCTGCCGAGCAGGGAGCCCGATGCGGGACTCGATCCCAGGACTCCAGGATCATGACCTGAGCCGAAGGCAGTCACTTAACCAACTGAGCCACCCAGGCACCCAGTTGTCACTTTCTATGGATGAGAAGTGGCCAGAAGAACGAGCATACATGACCTCTAGGACAGATTTAAAAGGTTTGATTGATTATCTGGATTTGGAAAGGGGAAAAAAAAAAAAACTGGAAGATAAAAATTCAGAGTTCTGGGGAAGAGACAAGAACTATGGATAGACCCATGGAAGTTTGAGCAAAAGCATGTGGATCTTTATTTTTCACGTAATGCATACAAAAATGACTAATGCTGTGACTTTCAGTAAACCTTCCTTCTTATTCCACCCAAGTTTGGACAACGGTCTACAAGACCACAAATTTTGTGAATAATGGAACAAATGCATGGGTGCCATAATAAATGTAGTAGCACTTGTAGGCTGAACTAGCTAACTGCTTCAGCTACTGCCATACAACTAACCTGTTAGTAGCAGAGACCAATGATAGATCTCAGAATAACATCATCCTTCAACAAGACTAGTGAGATGCTTAGTGTCATGTCACCTTTTCAAACACCTTCTCTCCTCTGAAAAGGGCAGCAGTAATACCCACTGGAATCTATACTTAATCTGCATATGTATTTATCTTCCCTCCACATAGTCTACACTTTTATAGGCTTTTTGTCCCTCCTACCTTGCTCTCCTTTACTTTCAACCCAGCACCCCACGATTGTACTACCTGATAAAGTAGTAGCACATAACTTTTACCTCAGGCTCTGTGTTCTGAGGAACCTAGAATAAAGCAATGAGTACATGACAGTTTTTATCATTCTTTATGTAACATCCATATCAAATCATTTATTTCAAGCCACCGTTTTTCTCTTTCAAGTTGTTTTGGCAACCTTTTTGTAGTCTTTATTTGCCATTCAAATGTATCTTTCCGTAACTCAAATGTCATAGTTATCCTACTCAGAAATTTAAAATCATTATATGGCTGTTAATTTTTGCTGGTTAAAACTCAAGTTCACAGCAGGGCATGTCTATCCTTCAGAATAAGCCCAAGTTAACCTCACA
Source organism: Mirounga leonina (assembly GCF_011800145.1). Lineage (NCBI taxonomy): Eukaryota > Metazoa > Chordata > Mammalia > Carnivora > Phocidae > Mirounga > Mirounga leonina. The sequence goes on from NW_023270442.1 coordinate 1,651,651, forward strand.
GACTCTTTTTCTACCATCAGTGACTCTGAACCTTACTCACAGTTTTAAACTTTGTCAGTCATTCTCCTTCCTTTGTCTAAAAAAGCCCATTATATACTTAAATTCCTGGTTACTTACTCTGTGATCTTCACAACTTATCTTAGATCTAATAAAACAAAATGAAGTGCTAGGAAGCCTAAGCAACAGAATGTGGCATAGACAAAGAGATTATAAATGAGGGAAAACACAGAAGATTTAGAAGTATATTAGTGTCTCACAGATATGTCAAGAAAAACCCTAAAATTGGAAGTACTTTAAATCTATTAAGGCTGATAACGGGATAAGTATTAATTGTCTGTATAGGCTCCAGAGTGTTTAGCTCTGAACCAGTACCAAAAAATAAAATTATATTTGTAATATATTATTACAAAAGGAACTTGACAATGCACATTACTAGATATGTTTACATTGTTGCCTTTAAAACAAACCAAAATAGCCTTTCCCCATACTGTGTTGTCGTGCATTCCCGAAGGGAAATCTTCAGCATGTCTGGAGCCCTTGACATCTTGCAAATGGAGGAGGAAGATGTCCTCAAATTCCTTGCAGCAGGAACCCATTTAGGTGGCATCGACCTTGACTTCCAAATGGAAGAGTACATCCACAAAAGGAAGAGTGATGGCAACTATATATCATCTGTAAAGAACCTGGGAAAAGCTTCTTCGGCAGCTCATGCCATTGTTGCCATTGAAAACCCAGCTGATGTCAGTGTTCTGTTGTTTGGGAATACTGGCCGGGGAGCTGTGCTGAAGTTTGTTGCTGCTACTGGAGCCACTCCTACCGCTTCCCTCCTGGAACTTTCACTAACCAGATCCAGGCAGCCTTCTGGGAGCCCAGACTGGTTACTGATTCCAGGGCTGACCACGAGCCTCTCACAGAGATGTCTTATGTTAACCTGCCTCCTGCCTACCACCGCTCAGCCTAACACAGACTCTGCACTACGTGGACACTGCCATCCCGTGCAACAAGGGAGCTCCCTCGGGGGGTCTGCTGTGGTGGATGCTGGCCCGGGAAGTCCCATGGGAAGCCGTGCCTGACCTCTACTTCTACAGAGATCCTGAAGAGATTGAAAAAGAAGACCATGCTGCTGCCGAAAAGGCTGTGACCAAGGAGGAATTTCAGGGTGAATGGACTGCTCCAGCACCTGACTTCACTGCTACTCAACCTGAAGTTGCAGACTGATCTGAAGGCATGCAGGGGCCCTCTATGCTCTTCCCTACTGAAGACTGGAGCGCCCAGCCGGCCACTGAGAACTGGTTTGCAGCTCCCACTGCTCAGGCCACTGAATGGGTAGCAACAGCCACTGAGTGGTCTTAGGCTGCTCTTCCAGAGGCAAACAAAATGGAAATAAGGTTGATGGGAATTAAAGTTTCTAAACAAATAAATAAAGCCAAACACAAAACAGTCATCTATGCGGTAATCCCATTTCTTCACTCAGAAAATAAAATAACAACAATATTAATAGTAGTAATAGCAGCGGTCTTAATGCAGAACTAACAAGAGTTGTAATATTCCTTGTTAGAATGTAATGGGAGCAGTAGATGACTTGTAAGTGAAAGAAATTGTAGGTCTCTTACAAAATAGGAGATGATGATTCTTTCTGACCTACAGTAGTCACCCATTCAGTGAATGAGTGAGAAGAAAGGAATAATTATTTCTACTGGAGACATTTATTACAGAAGTTAATTGTCACAAATTATTTCACATAATATATTAATGAATAAGTCCAAGAATAAAAAGTCTCACAAATTGTTAAGTCAGACACTGTGAGAATTTTTTATCTCCATCGAATGAAGAGTTAGCACTGCAGTTAAAAAAAAAGAAAAAAAAGAAAAAACTGCCAGGCTATAAAGTGGAGAATTTGACTTTCTTCATTTTATTCTGAACAGTCTACACCACATTAAATATCTTAGTTTCTGTCACTAGTTACCCTGTTCCTGATTGCCCAGACATCCTATATATCCATCAATCTAAAAGTTAGCAAGATTACAAGTGACATTAACCTAGCAAATGTATTCAGTAGCTTCTTCCATATGATATTCAAACTAAATCATAAACTGAAAAAACAGTACACTGAGGTTCTCATTTTAATTCTAAGATTGAATGGAACTTTCCTAATTTCTCTTTATGCATAATCCATTTATACACTATCATATTACATTGAAGGAGCACTTATTTATTGCTGCTTATATATACTGTTTCAAGAGCTCGTCCTTTTTTAAAGATTTTATTTATATGTTTATTTGACAGAGAGAGAGAGAGAGAGCACAAGCAGGGGGAGGGGCAGAGGGAGAGGGAGAAGCAGACTCCCCGCTGAGCAGGGAGCCCGATGCAAGGATCTACCCAGTATCCTGAGATCATGACCTGAGCCAAAGGCAGATGCTTAACCGGCTGAGCCACCCAGGGGCCCCAAGTTCAAGAGCTTTTCAATAGGCCTTTACTCCCACATAGTGATTGGGACACTGTAGACATAAAATAATTTTTTTATAAATGACCAAATCCATGCAATGCCTAATACGTGCTTAGCACTATAATATAGGAACACTTAGGACACTCTCAGTGAGCATATTCCAACACTCTGTGCTCACTTCTACTCAGAGACCAGATCTTATTTACTGGAAGTTCAATTCTTTTTTTCTCAGTTCACAGTAATATTTCTACATAATCTCTTTCAGCTCTTTCAAGATTCTTTTTAATCCTATTCATGTTGTCTTAAAGAAGCAAAATTCTTAGTTTCTCTATTCTTCAACCATAAGATTTTCCTTTGAATGGCTCTATCACTTCCAGTATTCAGGCTTCTGAAGAGCGACTTTCTACAAAGTAGCTGCATATGGAGTAACATCTAAGCTGTTTGAAATTTTGAATGACTCAGGAAAACTTTAGTGGTCTGATGCCAGTTCACTGACTCTTAATGCCTTGAGTGGGGGAAGAAGGTAAGGAGGTAAAGGGGTCAAATTGGAATTTTCAGATTCTCTCAGGGGCAAAAACACAGATCTCATTCTGGCAATTGTCAAAAAAAAAAAAAAAAAGAATCTAGAAGCATTTCTGGAGAAGGGAAGATGATTTGTTTCCTAATCTCAAAGCCCCAGAGAAGGTGAGTTCTATTTGCAGTTCTTCCAGGAATTTATGAAAGAAGATTATGAATAACTTTGAGTTACCCCACTATGTTCACATGAAGTATGACTGTGTGCAGATCTTACATGTGGTTCACAGGATGGGCTTAATATATGGCTAATGACTGAAAACTCCTAAACAGCTCTCATGTGTTTCAGATCTTTCATCTGGAAGCATTTAAAAATGAGATAAAGTTTATTTTGCAATTTTAGGTAACAAAATAATACATAGGACTTCTTTTTGGGGGGAACCATATCGAAGATACAGAAGCTAATTATTAGCAACCGAAGAAATGGCCATAGGTGGGTAGGGGTATTATTAGGATTAAGACCAAGACTACCGTAGTATACATAGGTTTCAAATGGTTTTTGATGCCCTCACTCTGTGTTAATACTTCTTCTCTCTATAAAACCGTAATATAAGACTCATAAAAATGTTTTATCCTTTTTTGAAAACTATAAATGAACTTTTTATTATTTATTATTTTTTTAAAATAAGGTATATACCCCACATGGGGCTTGAATTCAGGACACCAAGATCCCAAAAGTTGACTGCTGTACCAACTGAGCCAGTTGGCTGCCCCTAAATGAACTTTTTCAAACTAATGTTCTTGTTCCTTCTTTTGTGAAGAGTTTACTAGACAGCTGTAGCATAATTAGGCCAGCTTAGCATTTGAACAGGTTTCTCATCTTCATTTGCACTGTAAAGTGAGCATGGTGAGGGAACCTAGTGATATCCATTTGGGAGAAGGATGAGGATGCACTCATTCCCTCTCTCAACTAACACTCAAATTTCAAGTTTCTTCAAAGATAGTTTTTAAATAGCACTTCAAAGAGATGATATAGCAAACATTGCTGTAATATGTTATGGTTGACTAAAAATTTGAATTTGAAATGGAAATCAAGTTCATTCATGAAATCCTCTGAAACTAATAATATATCATTTTAACGGCAAAGTGTCTAGACACCTAATGTCAGCCCAGATGATGATAATTTTAGTGTTTTATATCAGTCATATTCATCAATATAATTATACTTTTCTGGCCATAATTGAGTATGTTAAACAAGACATCTGATGACTTAAAAAGAAATAGTGGAATGCATCTCAGGTAAAAAGTCCCGTTTACATCTTTTTATTTAAGGGAATATTTTAAAAATCTGGAATAATGCATAAAACTTTTAATGTTTTTAACACACACTGATTTACCTAGTATAATCTAGCTTTAACAAGTGTTCATTGGCTCTACTTTTCTCAGATTTCATTTCTTAATAAATAAAAATGACACAGTTGGAATTTGCCATTGTATCCCTTGCTAATACCACTCTCTTCCCCTTTGCCTTGAAATAACCAGTATCTTGATATTGATATTTATCTTTCCAGACCATTTATTTATAATGTCATTATGTATGTATGTGTATCAGTCAGAAAAAATAGAATCACCAACAGGTGATATGCTAATGGGTTTAATGTAGAAAACAGGGCAGCAGGGTGGGAAGTGCTGTAGCCAGAGAATCGGTGAAAAAGTCATTCTCTGTACATCCCTCTCAATTTTGCTATTAACCTAAAATTGTTATAAAAAAATAGTCTTTGAGAAAAAAAAAAAAAACACGATCAACATTAAACTGAAGCACTGGAGTAAAGAGTCAACAGTCATGGGAAAGATCTAGAAGAAGGGCAGCCAGAGATGTGTGCTGATCTGTGGTGGACACCAGAAATTGATGTTTGGGCAGTCTAAAACTGCTGGTTGCCAGTTCCCTTCCAGCTTCTGAATCTGTGAGCGCCTCTCATTTTTGCACTTGAACTTGACACATTAAGGGGAAGGTCATTCTGGGAAATGTAGTTCCCAGGGTTCAGTAGAGTGATGGTGGTGTCAGGTCAACAAGGGAAAAGCACAGCACAAAGTGCATCCACAAAATGAATGTGGCGTGGTTGGTTTGGAAAATTTTACATGATTGGTCTCATCGTGTTCATATCCTACTTTGAATATTTTCTGTAGAGGCTCTAAGAGTTATCTGTGTGCATTCTAACATTTGCTAAGAGTAATTTTGTTTCAATACTTTTAATTATTTTGCTTTTTATTACTTTTCTTTTCCATTGCCTAGGGACTATATTCTACTTTTGACTAAAATACCATATAGTTGCCATTATTTCTTGTCCATCCTTACAAAGGAAATGCTCCTAACATTTTCCCACTGACTATGATTTTTTGTAGGATTTATTACATATTCATTACAGAAATGTTAAATCTAATTAAAGTTACCTAAAATATTTTATTATAGATTAAAATAATATCAAATTAATTTTGTATATTTAGCTAAGATATTTGCATTTACATTTTAATAAAATAGATTTAAATTATGTTTTCTGAGTCCTTGTGTGTTGTTGGAGTGAATGCTACACTACATTGCCCTCCTCCATTTGATAAGAAAGAATGTATAAGACTTTATATGCTTCTTGAAGAATTCCTAAAACTCAATGCTTAAATTATCTTGGGGTAGTACCTTTATTGTGTCCTTACTATGGAAAAATTATGATTTTATGTTTCATATTCCTTAATTTTTTCAGACATATTTTTAAAAAAATATATTTGATTTGGTAATTTGTACTTTCCACAAGATTAAACATGTATTTTTTAGAGTATCAGGACAAAGTTAATATATTACTTTAATCTCTTTCTTATTTAGTTTGACTCCCTTTTTTGTCACATTGTTAAGTGTGTTTTCAATTTTATGTTGAACCCTCAGCTGAGGTTTGCTCTTGGTATTAGTTTTTTCAAAAATCTGCTTAAAACTTTTTCTTCATTGTTGCTGTTATTTCTTGCTCTTCTCTTTGTTGTCCCATTCAGGCCATATTATTTGGTTTCCCTACTTTTCTAATTTTTTAAACTAGATTGTCTTTTTTTGTAATTCAGAAAATGACTCCAACTTATATATTGAAGTTATAAGTTTCATCCAAGTACATTATCCAAGTGTATTAACTGTGTAGTTAGAGAATGTAGTATTTTATCTGCTGTTCAGTTTTGGATATTTTATAATATGCAATGTGATTATCTCTTTGACCATGTATTAGTTAAACCATATTTTCTATTTCTTGAAAAAATACAGTTTTCCTTAAAGCTTTTTGGTATTGCTTACTATTATTTTAATATTTTTAAAGAAGTATGATCATAGATTATTATTTTGTATATTTCTTTTATATTTTACAAATCTATTTCTTTAGTATAGTTAGTGATCAGATTTTTAAAAATATATCTGCTGGAAGAAGTGTGTTTATATAAGACTGCTAAATTAAGCTTCTGTTGTTTAAATCATATCTCTTTCCTCTCTGTTTTTTCTCCCTCTCTCTCTCCCTCTCTCCTTCCCTCTCTGCTTCTCTCTCCTCTTTCCTTCTCTCCCTTTCTCCCTCTTTCTTTTTTTCTCTCTTTCTCATTTTCTGCTTAATATGTCAGTGTAGAGGCTAAGTGAAATGTATAACCATTCATGGTGTTACCTTCTTCATGATTTTTTTTCCTTTTATGCTTAAGTAATGACTGATTAGATCTCATAAAACATTTTTATCATATAATCCGTTGTGTCTGATTTTAATATTTTGATACCATCTTTTTGTCATTTTGGAGTTTGGTTAGTATTTGTTAGTATTTGGAGTTAGTATTTTAAGTGAGTTGGACTTCCCATGAACTGAGATGGGAAAGACTGTCTGCAAGCAAATTTTAGGAGAAGATACTTTGGATATACCAGATATCAGGTATCTTTTGGAAATTGAAATGAAATGTTGACTAGGGATCTGCATTCACAAGTTTATAGTTTAGGGAAGATGTCTGCTCTAGAGATACAAATTTTAGAATTAATAGTGTAATGATAGTATTTAAAGTCATATAACTGTATCTGATCCAAAGGCTAATATTGTGGTGATAAAACAGGAACATAAAAAGAGAAGGGATATCCATAAAAAAAGAACAGCAAGAGAATGTGTTTCCTACAAGCCAGATGAAGAAAAAATTTCAAAAATAAGCAGTGTCAAAAATTACCGATAAGTCAAGTAATACAAAGATTAAGAATTAACCATATAGGGCGCCTGGGTGGCTCAGTTGGTTAGGCGACTGCCTTCGGCTCAGGTCATGATCCTGGAGTCCCTGGATCGAGTCCCGCATCGGGCTCCCTGCTCAGCAGAGAGTCTGCTTCTCCCTCTGACCCTCCCCCCTCTCATGTGCTCTCTCTCATTCTCTCTCTCTCAAATAAATAAATAAAATCTTAAAAAAAAAAAGAATTAACCATACAAACATAGAAGATACAGTTAATCTTGAGCAGAATAAGTTCCATAGGGTGTATGTGGGGTGGGAAAGAAGAGGTCTCAGAGTGAGTTCAAGAGAAAATGGTAGAAGAGAAGTTGAGATCAACAATTATTCCAGGATTTTAATTTCATGGAGAAGTTTATAAATGGAAGATTAAATTGCAGAGAGAAGAGATAAGAGGATTTTATTAAAGACTGTGATTTCCAGAGCTACCATTGGATTAAAACTTTTAAGTATTGACCCAGCCCAGAGGAAAAAAAATATATATATATGGGAATATAAAGATCACAGATTACTAAGGTGACTACACTTCCATTGTAACTAAAAGAAACCAGAATAGAGAAAATACTGTGGATAATCCTGATGGTCCTGGGCAAGTAGTGATAGGAAGAGTCTCAGGATTAGAGATGGGTTTCCCAGAAGCAGGTTGAGTTCCAGGACCTTCTTCATTCCCATAGTTATAGTGTGGAGGAGAGAGTTTGCTCTGAGGAGAATGGTTCAGTGACAGTCCCCTGACTTCTGCACATGAAGGTGAGGAAGTTGGAGGAGGGTCACCTCTCTTGAACTCCTGATGTGAGCTCCTTGAGCCCTTCTGAACGTAGTATGAAGCCTGGAGGTGGGTAATGGGCACAGATGTGGTCTTTCTTAACTCATACAATGGAAGCATGGGGGGAAAAAGTTACTCAGTTTTTCCTTTTGTTCTTGATTTTCCAAAATTTCTTGTAAAGCAAAAATGCAATCTTGGAATCCAGAACCTATTTGAGGATTTCAGAAACATAGGAGCAAGTTGTTGATACTTTGTCTTGCAAGATAGTAGTATATTCACTGGTTAATAATTTAGATTAGGAGCCAGCCTGCTAGGCTTGAACTCCAGTTTCATCATTTCCTAGCTGGGTACTTTTACTTTGTACAAGTTACTTAAACAAGCTCCTCCTTATCCACACAAGGGGGGAGGATGTTAATAGTGCCTACCTTATGAAGTTGCAATACTGAATAAATTGTTTAATGCATATAAAGTGTTTAGAACACTACACTGCCTAACAAATATTAAATACTCAATAACCATTAGCTATCAGATTAATCATTCTGCTAAGTTTCACCTGGCTTCAACCTCTGGACAATTCATAATAATGATTTGGGCTGTAGGTTAAATCTGCCCTTGCCTCATAGCTGTCTCTTTAAAACAGAGAAAAGTGTTCCTTTTTCAGCATGAAAATTGCATTTAAAAGAGAAGCTTTAAAGCACAGAAAAGCAAAATTTTCTTCTAAGTTCCAGTCTATCTCTAGTTTTACACTCCCCTACTACAATTCAAACTAATCTTAGTCTAGAAAATCCTTCTTCCATCCATTTTAAATTGCAGACAATAGATAGAAAGGGCTTCCTCCCAGCTCATTCTGCTTTTATATAGGATAGCTTAAGTCTGATATGATAAATTTTTTATATAATGTTATTGAAACTGAAAGTAAAAAGCATTATACTCCCAAATCTGTTTTTCTAACAAATACTTTAATATTCCAGATATTATTGTGTTCATCCATTCCCTATATATCTTTAGAGGGTTATCACACCACCACTACCCAATGGCTTGCCTGTGCTTTTGATGAATAGTTATACTCCCCTGTCCCACTGATGATGTCTCAGTCTTATGACTTGCTTTAGCCATTAAACTCTATGCCATTTTTGTGTTTTGTGTTATTTGTCACGTAAGAGCAGAAGATAGTACTACAATTGGGTGGTTCAACTCACCCTCTTTACCTCTTGCCCTTCAAGAAAAGGGCATGTTCCTCATAAGGGCTGCTCCTTCAGCTTGAGTTTTGGAATAGAGACAATCTGAGACGGTTTGAGCTAAACTGAGCCAATGCTCATCCTTGATCATCAATCTCTAATGTGAGCAAGAAATAAGTGTTACTCTAAGCCACTTCAATTTACAGTTGTTTGCTTTGCAGCAAAGGTGAATGATACATGATAGAACTTTAGAAGTGCAAGTCAAACAATGATATATGTTTCACTTATTCCAGACCAAAATATAGGGGTCCTTACTTTTTAAATCATCCTACTATTACTCAGTTTATTCTGAATTGTAAAGCTGTTTATTTTTATGTTGTTTCTTAGTATTGAATTTTTTAGATGCAAGTGACAGAAAATCTAAGCCAAAAGTGCTTTGAAAAAAAAATTCGTGGAATTTATTGATATATGTAACTCAGAATCCATGAGCTTCCAGCAGAAATGAAATCTGAGATTCAAATAATTTCCTCAGGACAGATTCTTCTCCAATTCTACTCTGCTCTGGTTTCATTGTCAAGATCCATGTGGTATCATGGTGACTGCCAACTACTCTTGGCTTACCATCTCAGAGGTACAATTACAATTGTAATAGTCAGTCTTTGAATGTTTCCAATGTGCCAGGCACGCTTGTAAAGAATTTACTTGGGGTTGCCTCGGTGGCTCAGTCAGTTAAGCGTCTGCCTTCAGCTCAGGTCATGATCCCAGGGTCCTGGGATCGAGCCCTGCATCGGGCTCCCTGCTCAGCAGGGAGTCTGCTTCTCCCTCTCCCTCTGCTCCTGCACTCTCTCTCTCTCTCAAATAAATAAATACAATCTTTAAAAAAACCAGAATTTACATGAATTAACTCATTTCATCTTCACAATTATTCCATGAAGTAGAAACTAACATTATCTTAATTTTATAAAGAAATAGAAGCACAAGAAATTAAGATGCCTCATATAACCACTATTAATAAAGGCCTAATAGAACAAAAAATTATATGCTTGCAAAAGTATTTGAACAGAGGTCTAAACCTCACTTTCAACAGTTCAAGTTGTGGCATAATCCTTTTATTAACTAAATTTCTATGTTCAATATACTCCAACGCTCTCAATGTCCACAGCTGAGGTGCATGTTCTCTGTTTAGCTGGGATGAATATTTTCACCTGAGGAATATATACAGGAAATGATGGGGAGACTGTTCCTCAGAGAAAAACAAGGGCATTGTTATTAGATAAAATGCTGATGTATGCAGTGATAAGAAGTTTTAAGCATCTGAGATTTTATGCTATTTGCAGGCTAACACTTAACTTGCCAAAGAATCACGGATACCTAGAGAAGACATGAGATTCTTGGTTCAGCTACAGAGGACTTTGTTAAGACATAGAGGCAGCATGAGTTTTGTGTTCTCAGCACTTTGTTTGTCTGGAGGAGGTGAGGCAGAACAGTCCAGGTGCAAGATGGGAATTTAGGCTTAAAAGGCATTGGCCAGGGGCGCCTGGGTGGCTCAGTTGGTTGAGTGACTGCCTTCGGCTCAGGTCATGATCCTGGAGTCCCTGGATCGAGTCCCGCATTGGGCTCCCTGCTCGGCCGGGAGTCTGCTTCTCCCTCTGACCCTCCCCCATCTCATGTGCTCTCTGTCTCTCTCATTCTCTCTGTCTCAAATAAATAAATAAAATCTTAAAAAAAAAAAAAAGGCATTGGCCAGTTCACTGGCTCTTAAAAGACACAAAGTTAGTCATTCTGTACCCTTCAAGTTACCGGTAAATCAAAACAAAAGAACATACACTTAACAAATTGCTAGTTTAAGTTCACATTGGTAATTGACTACTAGGTGAGTATCTGGAAGGGTAATATTATCAATATAATCTTCATCATCATATTTATGTCAAATTCTGCAAATATAAGTTTTATAAAATCTTATAGAAAATTTAGTGTCTGGTTTTAGTCATAATGAAAATTATTATTATGTGCAGTTAAATATGCAAAGAATTTATTTTATAAAACTAAGACACAAGATATTGTCATTACCAATATTCAAAATCAAACCTAGAAAAATTAAAGAAACAGGCTGTTGCACTTATTGACACTTAAAATAAGTTTCTTAATTTAAATTTATTTTCTAAAGTAGAAGAAAATGGACATTTTTTGTTGTGCTTTGAATCCATAGATCTTCCTCACCCTTATTTTTCTGCTAAATCTAGAACACTTTTTAGTACTGTAGTGCCTCTTGCAAAGATGCCATTCCCGATTATTTATAAACTTGTGAATCACTTCTGTGAGTATATTGAGCTATAGTCAAAATGGCACAGTACTTAGGCTTATTCAACTTAAATAAATGTCACAAATAACATATTAGGATTCCAGTTCACTTAGGAGAAGCAGATTAATTAACTTATACAATAGAAAAGATCTTAGTCCAAAGGCCTAGAGAATAAGAAGCATGATTTTATTTGTCTTTAAAAAAGTGTATTACTCTTTCAAGTCCTCATTTCCTTGGATTATTGAAACCTTAATTTGCCTATTATCACTATTCCCATTTTCCCTAGGGCTCTTTTTAGGACCAACATAGCCTTGGTCTCCATTGTATTGTTCTTTTAATCTGATAGCTTTTCACTTGTCCCTCCACTTTAGAGGGTGTGGGGGCCCTTGTGATCACTCAGGTCAGGATGGGGTTCAAGAAACTACCATCTGCCTCTCTGAGGCCACGTGTCTGTCTGCATGTCCTCTCTGTCTCTCCTTCCCAGTCCACTACTTCTCTGAATCATCCCTTCTCCCCAAGAGTGTGGAGGGGCTGCGGAGAGGAAGGAGAACACCCAGGGAAGCCTTGCTCTTACTGAACTTCTACCTTTCCATGTTTTGTAAAAGTTTTTTGTTCTTGTTTTCCTGAAAGAATCTAGACTTCTGAAGAGTAAAATCTAGCCTACACCTGGTTTCCACCCCCTTTTCTAATGTCTGCTGTCATATCATTTGTCTGAAATAGGAAGCTCAGAATAGCCTAATGAAAATCAGAAAAGAAAACTAAATACTGGAGAAAGATAATTGTTAATATTTCAAAATATACCTTTCTGTTACACTCACTTGTTACGTTCTAAAATCAAAACAGCAAAGAACAAACAAAACCATGTTCAGATGGCCTGCCTTAGAAAAATACTGATACTCTATTTTAGAGCACAAAATAGGAAAAAAAAAAAAAACCCTCCAATTCACTGAATACACCTTCCTGTATGATGATATTGGATATGGTGTAGAAAATAAACTGCTTGAAATCACTACAAATTATTCCCTTAGAAGATTAGATATGGAATGAATATCAGAAAACTAAAAGCTTTCTGTAAATTCTATATATGTACCAACATGAGGAGGTTTCCATAATATATCAAAGGAAAACAAAACAAATTGAAAGAAAAGTTTAAAAACAATATAAATTGATCTCATTTTTTATGTTAGCAAAGTGAGGATTTTTATTGTATCCTTGTGAATTTTATTTTTAAAGAAAAAGCATTAGCAGTGTAAGTTTTAAAACCTTATATAAAAACCTTATATTTTTATGTAAGGTTTTTGTGACTCACTTATTTTGTGAATATATAAGATGACTAGCTAAATTTATTAAAAGATACATGCACACATGTACACATACATTTTTTCATTTACATTTTACAACAATTCTATCAGTTTAATAACATTATTATTCTCATTCTTTCCCATTGGTAAACTTTGGCACAGGAAAGGTTTCAAAATGTCCGAGTCACAAGAGCACAGGTTTGAACTTTGGAGATAGAATCCTACAGCTTGGGGCGCCTGGGTGGCTCAGTCGTTAAGCGTCTGCCTTCGGCTCAGGTCGTGATCCCAGGGTCCTGGGATCGAGCCCCGCATCGGGCTCCCTGCTCGGCGGGAAGCCTGCTTCTCCCTCTCCCACTCCCCCTGCTTGTGTTCCCTCACTCACTGTGTCTCTCTCTTCAAATAAATAAATAAAAAAAATTAAAAAAAAATCCTACAGCTTTTAGCAACTCCATCACTTGGCTTTAAATAAGACAATATAGTTCAAATAGTGTTTTCTTTATTGAAAAGTCACTTTAGAATATGTCCTTAGGTTCCCCAAGTACTTCTCTTCTTAATAGCACTCTAATGTGGATTCAAACACAATTTCCGATTTGATGTAAATTTTTATTTTCCCAGTTAGGAAAGCAACAATAGCAATACACTGAGATTATGAGAAATGTAAAGTTGTTGGAAATGGTTGAATTCATTTATTCTAGTGGTAAAAACTTATTTAAGTGAAATTAAAAGAAAATTAAGCAGTGAAATGGAGAACTTCTATTTCAAATGTGTATATTCTCCTATTAAATTGTATCGAATCAAGCAAGATACTGTAAGCTTTGGGGATTGTTTGTTTCCAGAGTATAATTTAATTACTATAACAGCAGAATCATAGTGGACTCTAGAGAAGTAAAGTCTAATTAGTTATATAAAAGGTTAGAATGATATTTTCTAAAGTTCTTTGAACATTTTACCATCATTAGCGTTTTCAGAGTACTCTTATGAGCACAACACATGATTAACAGGACCTCATTTCAAAGTCACCAATTTAAAAGAATTAGAAAAAAAGACCAACCCTGATTTCCATTTTAATAATGGAGCCTAGAATGGATACGAGGCTATGTATCCACTATGCCTTTGTAGAAAGGGTATTACTGTTGGTAGGTGGGCTTCAGAGGTGTCTTGAAATTGGAACTTCAAAACAAATTATCTATTAATATAGAAAAGCACATTTTTAAATAGGATGTCTACAGTTGCCTAAGATTCTCACATTGAAATATATGCCACAAAAAGCATTAAGAATCAACACTTTATGAATTAAAATGTGGTGTATTTCCAATTACTCATATGGCAGTCTACATTAAAAACTATCAATTTAGTTGTTTGGACTGTTGCATGTATAGCAAGGCACTTCTATCGCCTGGTGAATTATATTTTAACTACAGATGGTAGTGAATCAACATCTCTCTCAGACTAATGGTAAGGCTTCCAGATTCAGAAAATCATTCCAAGAGGGACTTGCAAAGTCCATTCAGCCATAAAGAAATTCAATAGCTGTATGTTTACAATTTATTCTATGAAAAACACATGTATTTTCACATTTGTATATCACATTCCTCTGAAGTAAATTATCTGTATCGTGCTTATGAGAATTTGAAACTCACAAAAGTAAAGCAGTTTTCCAAAGTCTGATCGCTTAGTGACATCAGAGTTAATATAATTTATCCTATACTCCTCTGACAGACTAAGGATTAAATATCATAGCTGGAATGCAAATTTGATAAATTAAGAGAATATTACTTTTATTTCTCTTTGAGGTAACATTTGTTACTATAAAAAATAAGTTTGAAACTGAATGTGAGTTTTCCTTATTTTTCTAGTACAATTCTCTTCCATATGTTTCTTCCTAGAGTAATTGATAGTCTCTGGAGAACTGTCTGTCCAGTTTTCCAGGTAATGTTTTCTTAAAAATGTTCTCAGGTAAGAAACATACTCCTTTCCCACTGGAAATGCCCAGCTCTTTTTATCAGATAAGGAATAGTTTCTTGCCATTTTAAGAAAATGCTTAGTATGTCCCCCTAAGACCTGTACTTTTGCAGGATTTGGATTTTAGCTAGCTTTCTTTCTTTCTTTTTTTTTTTTTTAAGATTTTATTGATTTATTTGACAGAGAGAGAAACAGCGAGAGAGGGAACACAAGCAGGGGGAGTGGGAGAGGGAGGAGAAGCAGGCTTCCCGCCGAACAGGGAGCCCGACGCAGGGCTCGATCCCAGGACTCTGGGATCATGACCTGAGCCGAAGGCAGACGCTTAACGACTGAGCCATCCAGGCGCCCTTTTAGCTAGCTTTCTTTAGCATCTCATGCCCTTCCCTTACAGTCTGGCTGGCACCATATGCCTCTGCCAAAACAAAGATTCTCAAGACTCCTGATCAGCCCCGATCAACATTCTGAGCAACTGCTAGTGACCATAGAGAAAAGTTAGAAGAGAGATAGACAGACTTTAATTGTGAAGCTTCCAGATATTTTAAATGGCTGTGTAAGCCAACATTGGCTTCTTAGATTTCATTAGCATTCCAGCTGAAAAGTAAAGGAAATACAGAAATACACAGAATTTTCACCATTTAAGACAAAGCCATATGTTGATTTTTTACTCACAGATAGAGTTGTGATTTGCCTTAAATGATTAAGCATTTCTATATGTCTTCACAATATCTGTGGTGCAAACTTGTTCCTGTTCCTGTGAAAATATATTTGATCATATCTTCTAAAACAAAACATGACTTCGAAATGTATAAGGCTCTAAGAAATCAAACAGGAGTTAGCAGTGTTGTAGATGACAGAAGGTTTGTTTGTTTTATGTATTACTGTTCATATTGTACTGTTAGTCAATTCTGTTCTCTTAAGCAAACTTTATAAATTCTGTGAGTTGTATCTCAAGGAAAATAATTTGTTGTATTTTGTCAATGTTTAAAAAGATATTATTAGAGTTACTCTCTTCTCTTCATTTCCTTGTGTAAACAGGTGAGAAATGTACTACAAAACTATTACATAATAAAAAAATCATCCATATCATCCACTCTTATTAAATGCAGCAACCTCTCCAGGATTTCCATTGATATATCTTTAAGTGTTTAATATTATCCATTCCAGTTGTTGCTAATCAATTTCAGGATGGCTAGAAAAATAATCATTACAAATAGTTAATAGTTTTCTGTTAAATCAGTTAGAACTTCAAGGATCTGAGTATCTTCTCCTTGATGGGCAAATATACCTCTCTTTTATCTTCAGCCTTCTGTGGATTATTAGTGGTAGTATTAGTATTATTATTAACTATCAGTGTTAGATGTATTAGCAATAACTGTTCATGTTTATGTATCTATATTATTTTCTTAAATTGTAATGCTGTCAATATCAGCTCACAAAAGCAAAAGTAGCACAATCTTAGACTGTTGTGTCTGAATATGGAGAGTAAACTCTAGCATAATGTAAAAAGGTTAAATTCTGCAATATGTTTAAAACATTAGTTAATAAACACACAAATTTAAATTCAATTCAAGTCCTTTTCATGAGGAGTTCCCTGAAGTAAACATAACAAGAAGTTACATTGATGGCAAAATGAAAATAGTAATTATAATAATATTACTAATATTTAACACATTACATTTGAAAAATCCTACCACATTTATGATTTCATTAGTACATTTTGGATAACAAGTTCAGTTGATTGAGAATTACATTATGGAAGTAAACAGTGCTAGTTTTCTCCATAATTGGAATTAATGTTGTTTTGATACCTCCTTGAGAATACTAAACCAGAAATTAAAATCAGTGTACACAAGAAAGAACAGGATAAAAATTAGGAGACCAATTGTCTCTTCCTCTACCATGTTGTTTTAAAAAGCCATATCATGTTTGTCCTTTGTTATATTTGCTCTAGCTGTTCTGTGGTGATTGGTTTGCTCTTTATTGGTGGACTGCTATGGAACTGAGACTTTGTTTACCCAGCATAGAAAACACCGGGAGCATTTTTAGTGGCAGAACTTGACATTGTTGATAGTTGGGTGTTCTTCAAAAAGTGTCCAAAGTAACTTTGTGTAGAATCCTGGGCCCTACATCACACTTTCTGAATATGTACTTCTGGTTATGTATTTTTAACAAGAAAGTTATTAATAGCATACATGTGTAATACTAAAACCCCTGGGGCTAACCCTGCCATACAGAGAACTGAGAGAAAGCTGCAGACAGATCAAGATGATAATTAGATATGAGTAAACTAACAAGGGATGTATGACTATAAGTTGATTGGGGGGGGGGGCAAGAGAACACCTGTTACTTGTGTTCTTAGAGTTGGGAGCATAATTTTATTTATTTATTTATTTTTTAAGATTTTATTTATTTTTTGACAGAGAGAGACACACAGTGAGAGAGGGAACACAAGCAAGGGGAGTGGGAGAGGGAGAAGCAGGCTTCCCATGGAGCAAGGAGCCCGATGCGGGGCTTGATCCCAGGACCCTGGGATCATGACCTGAGCTAAAGGCAGACGCTTAACTACTGAGCCACCCAGGCGCCCCGGGAGCATAATTTTAAATAGGAAATTTGGTATCATTCAAGAAGGGCATTGAGATCTCAAAAACCAACATCAGCTCCTCTTAGTTTTGGGAGTTAGATAGAACAAGATCCTAAAAGGGTAAATCCTTTATCTAATTACCATTTGCAAATTACTAGAGGTTTTTTTTTTTTTTTTTGAAAACACTAGATAGTGACATATAGAAAACTCACAGTAATCATTTATTACAACTACTTGAGGAGAAAGCAAATCATGAAATAAGTATATGGCTAGAGAGTATGTTTAGTGTTTTAAAAAAAATGAACAGATAAAATAGCTACAGAAGTTATAGAGAACTTTCTTTTGGATGCAGTAATTGGGCCTGATTAAAAAGATGACAACTTAAAGAAGTGATTGAGCCATTTAATGTTTTCTGTAATTTATTTTGAAGAAACATTATAAAGGGTATCGTTTTTCTTTATGATTATAATGAAGTAACACCATAAAGCTATTATTTATTTTCCCCATATTTTTTATATGGGGAAAATAAATGCAATAGGGAAAACAGATGGAAATATTACAAAATGATTCATTTTTACAACTCTTTGGAAAAATATGTAAAAGGAGAACTCTTGAGAGGAACTACTGATAAGAGAATTTGAGAGGAGGGCATAGAGCTATTATATAGGAGGAGGAAATGACACAAAGGTTAATACATTCAAAAGAAATTGGATAGGACACCTTAATTTAGATGAGAGAAAGTTAGAATTTATTTATTTATTTTTAAAGATTTTATTTATTTATTTGAGAGAGAGAATGAGATAGAGAGAGAGCATGAGAGGGAGGAGGGTCAGAGGGAGAAGCAGACTCCCCGCCGAGCAGGGAGCCCGATGCGGGACTCGATCCCGGGACTCCAGGATCATGACCTGAGCCGAAGGCAGTCGCTTAACCAACTGAGCCACCCAGGCACCCAAGAGAAAGTTAGAATTTAAAGAGATAAGATAGAGAAAAAAAAGAGAGAGAGAGAGAAAACAGGCATAGTTTTAGACTGGTTTTCATGTTTTTAAATATCCTAAGACTAAATAAAGTCATCGTCACAGGATGAATCAGACCAAGTGGGGTTAAATTCTGTAAGGAAAATAAACCCTGATCATCACACCCTATGGTGATGGCATTTTTTTTAAAGGTTTTTCATTTATTTATTTGAGAGAGAGAAAGCTCACACAAGCAGGGGGAGGGGCAGAGGGAGAGAGAGAATCTCAAGCAGACTCTGCACTGAGCGTGGAGCCTGATACAGGGCTCAATCTTATGACCCTGAGATCATGACCTGAACCAAAATCAAGAGTCTGACGCTTAACCAACTGAGCCACCCAGGAGCCCAAAATAGATATTTCTTATGATCCTTTTCATATTGAACTTTCTCGATTCAGAGTAAGTACCCTGAGTGTTTCAGTAACTTTTTCACAGTTCTCCTTGGCAAAAAGAAATTCATAACTGAAATACATTAGGTCCAAACAACTTAATAAGAGTTTTATGCATAAACTTCTGACAAATGTCACTGTAATTCTCTCAAAAATTTTAAATATCCTGTGATTCTTCTGTAATGCCCCAGGGTGCCTCAGCACACAGTTTTAGAGCAAAGTGTGTGGTTACATGTTAACTTGCCTATTTTATTCGTTGGTATTGCTGTCACAAACAAACCATTAATTGTAGCCCTCCATAATTTGCCCAGGGTATGAAGCAAATTAGTAGCTTTCCTTTTTTTGAACTCTTGCCCTTCCATCTCTCTAGAGTTTCAACCTTATATAGGATTGAGTCCACAATGATGGCCAAGTCAACCAGGACATCTAGAGTTGATGATGTGAAGTAACTTATAAGGAAATAAAATGTTAAATAAAATGTTCATTACACTCATGTAATTCTTTGTTTTTGTAACAGATATATGTTTGGATTTATGGCATAACATGGAAAGAGCACCATGAAGCTCTATGATGATATACTTTGTGTGCATTTTCTTATTTAATTCTTTAATTATGCAAAGTAGGTGATATCATTATTCTAATTTTTCAGATAAAAAAACTATGTGTCAGGGTGGCTATGCAGACTTTCCAAATTAAGACAGATAATACAGGATTCACACCAAAGTTTTCTGCTTCCAAATTGCATAGGTTTTCTTTCCAAATTTATATATGTATTGTGTGTGTTATGTGTATTAGTGCTAGAAACAATAATAAGGTTTAAGATTTTATCATTTAAATTCTTTACAAAAATTTAGAAATTTCGGAAATTACA
Source organism: Mirounga leonina (assembly GCF_011800145.1). Classification (NCBI taxonomy): domain Eukaryota; kingdom Metazoa; phylum Chordata; class Mammalia; order Carnivora; family Phocidae; genus Mirounga; species Mirounga leonina. The sequence continues at coordinate 1,671,234 of NW_023270442.1, forward strand.
TAAAAGTTGATAAATTAAAGGAGAGTTATATAATTATATATGTATATGTGGATAGATATAGATAGAGGTAGATAGATGACGATAGGTAGGTAGGTAGATAGATAAATAAATACACAGATGAGGAGGGAGAGATTTTTCTGCTCCTGAATAATGTCTTCTGTCCTATCATTATATAATTAAAATTTTTGGAATGCATTTTCCCATAGCCCGACAATGAGATTCTCAAATTTATTACAAAAAGAGCAATTAGAAGATTTCTTGTAACTTCATTAGTCCTGACTTGAGAGGTAGAAAAAGAAAAAGAACATTAAAAAACTCTGAAAGCGTTAAGCCTTTAATCACTTAGTGTGGTAGTATAAGCAAGAGTCTAAACCCGAGAAAGCCCCCAACAACACCTGTTCCGGTTTCCCCCAAGGAGCAGAGCTATAGCAGAGTCAGGTAAAGCAGCACATACATGGTCATCTTACTGTGGAGGGAGCTCCACACAAAAGGCTCTGGCAGTTTTATGGATTCAGGTAGGGACAGGAAGGGGAGAAGGACTAGAAGCAGAAAGGTAGGCAGTATGAAGGGAAGGAAGCCATCAGGGGTTTTCCCTCATCTGTCCTGTGCCCCACTCCAAGAGGCCATGGCAGAAGGACCTAAAGAGGACCTGCACCCAAGGCCTTAGACAAAGAGAGCCAGGAATGGAGGTGATCAGACTAAGAATGCAGGTAAATGAAGAGCATGACCATGACTAGCCAGGGGAGTCGGCCTCCTTGACTGCAACTTCCTTCAAAGACTGCAAGGCATTGGCGGTCTCCAAGTCACGATGGAGAGGACACCTTTCCCCCACTGAGGCCCACCATGGAAAGACTTTTTGTAATTGACTATGGTCACGCCTGAAAAATTGCGTATTGTTTTTTAACTAGGAGCCCAGATTCAAGAATAGACACAAGCCTAAAGGAACAGCAAATATGTATTGACAGTTCAGAAACTTCGAGTGATAGAAGTTATATCTTTTAACAATATTTTGCGCCCATCTGGATGAGAATGAGAGAGTGCTAAGATATATCAAGCACCATGCACATGTTCTCTCACTTAATTCACATAAGAATTGGTGAGATTGAAGTTTTTAGACTATCTTTGTCAGTGAGGAAGGTAGAATTAAGAGATTAAGAAATTTCACTGGTTCCATAGTTCTTTCTACTACATAATGAAAAAGGAGAAGCTTTATTCAATGTAAAGATATTATTAAATATTCAAAGATACAGCATGACATAACTTTCTTCCTATCATTTATTTTCAATATATGTGAATAATTTTTATAAAACTAATGTTGCAAACTATTGTTTTAAATTTTCACATTACCACATTTATCAATATTTGTTGAGTTTTGCTTTCCATGAATTGTCTGAGAAATTCTTTCGAACTACAAATGCAGAAATAAGTTATATTTAATTTCTTAACTTTTTTATTTTGAATAGTTTTAAAGTTTTGTTTTTCAAATAAATGATTATAATGCAGTTTGAATTAATGGCTGTCAGACAGTGATTATCCCAATGCTAGGATTATTGATCCAATGTGATTTATTGCAGAGTCCATTTTTCTCCCTCTAATTTGTAAGACCTACTATATCATGTACCAAATTTGCATTTGTGCCTGAGTCTATTTATAGACATTTATAGTTCAATATAAAAAAAGACTGAATTGTTATACACAACATTACTGATAGGAATTGCTCTGGTAAACAGGATGTAATAGGGAGATTCAAGTAAAATGAGCATATATATATATATGTTTTAAGATTTTATTTATTTATTTGACAGAGAGAGACACAGTGAGAGAGGGAACACAAGCAGGGGGAGTGGGAGAGGAAGAAGCAGGCTTCCTGCGGAGCAGGGAGCCCGATGCGGGGCTCGATCCCAGGACCCTGGGATCACGACCTGAGCTGAAGGCAGACCCTTAACGACTGAGCCACCCAGGCGCCCTAAATGAGCATATGTTTTATCTGTAAAAATTGTTCTGTTAATATTTGAAGGGAAATAATGGAAATATTATGAGTTAATACTGATTGTTGTTTCACAGTTGTTTGAGACATTATTCTCTAGACATTTCTGTGTTGTTTTTTTTTTTCAACTCAAAAGGCTATGATAAAATCTTAATGTTCATTCTCCTTAGTGTCATAATGAGAACATTTTTGGCTGTTTACTAAAAAGGAGGTTTTCAACAATAATAATTGCATTACTGGATTTAACTGAAGAGTGATTGGGATTAAATACATCCCTGAAAATAACTTCCAACTAGCAGCCACTGCTTTAACTTATGATCCATGCTTCATCTTATTATTACGAATGACCTTAATAATAGGCAAGACCCAGAAACCATCTATATGGTGTTATTTTATGGGTGCCAGGAAGGCCAACTGCCCAAAATTTATACCCTGCAACCTGTTATGGTTTCTGAACTCAATTATTAGAGATTTACTCTTTTGTTTCTCAATCCCTTTTAGTCTCTTCTGAAACACTGTCAGAATGCAAATAGCCCTCAGATTGTGAACTGTGAAACTATAGCTTTATTAAAACAAAAACAGAAACAACAATTTGATTTAGACTTCTTACTTTTCTCGTTGTGAGATCTGAATGTAAGCAATAGAACTAATTAGGGAGTGAGTCTGGGTTCAAACCCAGGACTCCTGACTCTCGGTCTGGAGATCTTGTTTTACAGTAAATCCATTTTTACCAGATAGCCAAGGTTTTATACATTTGTTCTTTCTACAAGAATATCTCTTTTCCATTGATTCTCTTTCTAAAATCCACAAATAAATTCTCCTTGAATAGAAATAAAATAGTAGAAATAAAAGACAAGCTTTAAATATATTTTACATTCTTATGCATATTCTTACAATATTACAGGAAAGCCTCACACGAACATCACTCTGACTTCTTTACCATCTTCTATTTACTTCCAAAAAAATACCCACAAAAAATAAGAAAATAATCCTTTATTTATTAAAAAAGTTAAAATAAAAAAACCTAATGAACCAATTATTCACTATTTGCCATTTATTTGCTAAGGAACAGCAAATATGTTTATTTTTAAAATTTCATATGTATTTGAGTTCCCCTTCTTTTCAGTCCTAATTTTCTATTTGTTTATTAATCTTATACAATCAAATTAAAATATAGATTATATAACAAAAATCTTTATATGTGTTTAGTATCCCCTAATGACTTCAGATTAAATCAAATTTCTTGCAGTCTGAAGGGGCCGTTTTTTCCTTTCCTACATCTGGCTGACCTTAGATTCATCCAGCCTGAGTGTGATGTTCCACTATGATTCCTGATAACACACCTCACCCCCCTGCCACATTCAAAGGGGCCTGTCCCAAGTCTTATTGCTTACAAGATGTTAACACTGATATTTATTCTCTCTTTTATCTTAATTTCCCAATAATAATACATTTTACAGTCTGATTTCCAAGCAATTTTCACAAGTCTCCCCCACCTCTAACTGTAAAACATCTCGTGTAATGGCTGGTACAATCAGCCTTAATCTGTTATGTCTTCTGGGTTCTTTCAATCCACATTCCTCATGCTTCACACTCTACAGGTGACAAAGAGGAAGTGTTTTGCATGTCAGGGTGTGTTGGGACCTGGTCTGAGACTGCATGTCTCAGGCAGCACAGTGGACCCTGGAAAGAGAGGGGTGATACAAAGATTGCCATTACTGTCTCAGATGGTATCTTGCTTCACGCCTTTCCTTTTATTCATTTATAGACAAACTGAAGTCTCTCCTCCAGTCTGTGTTTATTTCTGATTCAAAAAGTATGATATTGCATCATAATTCCTGGTTTACACATCTATTATATTAAACATTTAGCCCGTTAAGTAAAGAGTTTTATTCATTTGTGTATTTTCTGTGCCTGGGAAGTTGTTTAGTGTAAAGCATAGGCCCAATAAATCTGTTAAATGAAAGAATGAAAAAAATATGGAATATATTAAGTTTATTGTTGTGCAGTGAGAATCATCAATTTAAATGATACAGCTAAAGTGAAACACGCACCGAAGAATTAGCAAATGTTAGGGTGTTCAGTTTCAGAATGCCTAGACAATGCAGTGTATGTGGAAATTGTGTAATTATCCATAAAAATTTGAGTCAAACAAAAACTAAAAAAATTGTATATATGCATATATATTTTTAAAGTAGAAATGGTCAAGTGATGGTTTCTGTGCCAAGAATTACTAGCAACAAAGATGGATGGCTGAATAAATATGTGAACCTTTGAGATTATATATATCAGGTATAGAAAGGAAAATAAGCTCCAGCAGATTACCCAGTTTGCAGTTTTTAGTGAATTTTTCATGCTAACTGAACTTTACAGTGCAATCAGATATGTTGTATTATTAATGATCCTAGAAAATAACATTTTGGCTTTAAAAAGTTAACAGCATGGAGAGAGTAGTACCAATTATAGACATAATATGTAGCAAGAATCTGTTTTCTGAAAGTCAGCTTTTTGCATTAAAATCAGGAATATGAATTATAAAATATAAGTGAACCCAAAATGCATTAATTAGTATTTTTTGAGAGCATTATACATTTAAATATTAAATACTCTTTTGATTTTTGAACATATGCTGTTGCTTCATTTTTTTCCTCACTCAACTTTCTAGTTAGATGGTTGTTAATATTTTGATAAGAAAGAGTGAACAGAATATAATCTTTCTTAAAGTAAATATGATTTTACTTCTGCTCCCATAAGAATGCTCAGAGCTGAGTAGGCATACCTAAATCCTTTAGAGGAACTCATTCAATGTGAAATTGAATAGATGTTCTGTTAACCAACAAAACATATCTTCTTAGCAACTAAATTCAATACATCCAGACTTGAACCTTTCCTCCAAATCTTCATTCCTGTCAATGGCAACAGCATTTATCTGATACCATATAGACACTGTTCTAGAAAAACTTTTTTATTTCTTCTTTTCTTCTTCTTTGTATTCCTACATATCTGAACTTCAGTTTCCTTATCTGAAGAAATAAGCTATAAGAGATAAGATATATAATAAGATGGAAATAAAGCACCATATAAAATCAACTGACCTCCCTGGCATGTGGTAGATATTGATAAATGTTAGTCCTCAATATCAAAATGGCTTGCACCAGCCCCAGCACCAAGTCCACCCAAACCTTCAGATTCAACAAATGTCCATTTGCACAGATCCAGCTTTGTCCAGGTCATTTTAATTTCCTGTTTAATTGTTGCTATATATCATTTATGAACTCTTGGATCTTTTTCATTTTCATTGTACACCAACGTTACAAAACAGTATGTTCTCATATATTTATATCAAAAAATTTTAAATCATATGTCAGAAACCTAGCAGAAAAATCTACATTTATAATCCTGATATTAAAACTTTGCATTAATTCACTCTAGCATACCTCATCTTTATTCACAAAATTATTTCTGCCTGATTTTAACTGGAGTTTACTGAGAAACGACTCTGAGATTGTTAAAGCCTGACATAATTTACATTAAAGGTAGGAATGGAAATATTACAACTATTCTAAAGCAATTTGCCAATGCTTAGTAAAGCTGAAAATCTGAATATTTACATTTCACCTAAACCACTCCTGGGAATACAGTCGATGGAAATTTAAGCTACTCTATATAGTGAGATGTGTATTCAATTCATTGGAGAATTGTTTTTAATATGGAAAAAAATAAAATGGATACATTCATACAATTATAAGTAGGAGTAAATATCACCATGTATTGACTATAATGCAGCATTGTATTGAGAAGTATTTTAGGGTTGCAATGAGCTGAATACTTTTCCCCCCAAATTTCTTATGTCGAAACCCTAATCTTAATGGGATGGTATTTGGGAAGTAATTAGATTATGAGGAGGAACTCTCCCAAATGGGATCAATGTCCTTAAAAGAAGAGAGAAGAGGGGAGAACTAGATACCTCTTTCCACCATGTGAGGATAGGTAGTCAGCTGACTGCAGCCCAGAAAAGGGCTCACAACAGAACCTGACCATGCTGGCATTCTAATTTCAGACTTCTAGCCACCTGCCTTGTGAAAAATATTTTTCTGTTTATATGCCATTCAGTCTTATGATTATTTTGTTTTAGCAACCCGAACTAAGACAGAGATATAAGCAAATATGATGTACAGTGATGGCTTTAGGATTATTGGAATGGACAGGAAGAATTCCCGAAATGGACTAGAATGGATTAAGAAGTAGCTGAAGTTGGATGATCTTGGTGGCAGCGTAGAGGTTGAAGAGTCCATAACAGTGTATGAGTAAATTTCCTGGGCACTAGGGAAAACATCAGGCATGCAGATATAACAAGAGTGGTCAGGGAACTTTGTGTCAAATGACAGAGTAAGATAATTGCCAGTTTTTAGACACCCAAGGATTTATTTCTCTAACCCTACAACCTACCATTGCAATAGTACTACTTCTTCCAAACCTACTGTATATCATGATATTATCATGGAAAATACTTGTTGATGTGTAGTGATATATCATGTCGTTTTATCATATAATGAATGACAACATAGTATACTATAGAATAATATGATACAAAAGCAATGACCAAATAATATAACACTTTGTTAACATTTATTGAGAGTAATTGTGGACTGAATATTTTTGTGTCCTCCAAAATTTGTATGTTGAAACATAATGATCAGTGTGGTAGTGTAAGGAGGTGGGGCCTTTGGATGTGGTTGGTTCATGAGAACAGAGCCTTCATAAATGGGATCAGTGCCTTTATCTAAAAGAGACCTCGCCCCTTCCACTACATGAGTTTAGTGAAAAGTTAGAAGTCTAGAAAGAGAACCTCCACCAAATACCAAATCTGCCCTCACATTGATCTTAGACTTCCCAGCCTCCAAAACTGTGAGAAATATGTTTCTATTGTTTTTAAGTTACCCAGTTTATGGTCTTTTTTTAAAAAAAATATCCCAAACAGACCAAGACAGGGGTTTATTTACTATGTGCCAGACACTGTTTTGGTTTCATTTATTGGAATTAATACTTTCAATCCTCAAAACAACCATGGGAGAAAGATATTCTGAAAATTACTATTGTAGAGCTGATGTAATGGAGGTTTAGGAAAGTTGGATAATTTTTCCAAGACCATACAACTAGTTGGTGGTGTAACTGTAATCTGTTTGCTTTGAGACTACAGATTTTAAATATAATTCATATTGAGTTTTTATATAATTCTCTCAGAAGCTATATATATTTATATACACATATATTTGTATTTATGTATGTCTTATATATATATATTTTATATACATGGGTGTGTATATAAGTATATAATATATATAAGTATATAAGTATATAATATATATAAGTATATAAGTAAATAATAATAATAATGATACTGGATTGAGTTTCATTAACAGGGAGTGGCAGAGATCAAGGACAGCAAACTAGGGGGAGATCATCAAAAGAATTTAATCCCATCAAGCTGTCTAGAGAAAAATTGAGTGCCAATATTCTTGCTTCTAACTTTCTACTCCACATCAAATATTTCTATAAATGAATGAATTGTACTTTAATTTTACAGATGGATATTTGATACAAGATAAGGTAATAGCAATATTCAGTGTAGTTCTTGAGTCTGAGATATCTGGTTTTACTATATCATATATAACTTAACTTAAAAAATGTTTAAAGTTTATGAGGTTGGCAATTTAGTTGGTTTTTGTTGTTGTTTTCCTGCTAGATTAAATGTGAATGAATTGTCTATTCTACCTAAAATATGTCTTATGTGTTCAGGTCTACTTTGTCAAAGCTTGCCTATATATTGTCCCCAGCTGGTTCAGACTTAACCTAAAAGTCTTGGCCAGTCCTCATCCCTGGTTTGTAAATGTTTTCTTTGCTTTTGTTCTTGTTTACTTACTTGCTATTCTAAGCGTACGAACCTAGCAATATAAGCTATTTGCCAGTGTTTGTTGGTCCCATTAAACTGCCTTTTAAGGGCAAGGAGCAAATAAAAACTCTAAATCTCAAACCACTTATTGCAATGTCAGGCACCTGGGAATGCACAATAAATATGAGTGGATGACAAATAGTAGAGCATTGAGAGGCATAAATAAAGACAGAGTGGAAGTCTAGTACCACACAACTCTTGAGCAACTTGCCTTGCCCTGATAAACCTTTAGAGTTAAGGTCAAAACATCACCAAGTTTTGTGTTGATTAGCTCTATACACTCTTCTTTTCACAGTACAGGGAGCATAACGCTTAGTATAGATTTTACTCCGATGATTGCTTAACAAGCACAGTTATGTCTAAGTGACTGATGAGACAAGTGACCTGCCAAAGGGGCAATGGGAGAAAGAAATGTATCTACTGTAAAGGTAAAACAATTAGAGTGAAATATAGGGACCAGGCTTTGCCAATGTTGACTTGCTGAGTCAAACTTTAAGTATGTCTTTTCTTAATAGGAGGAGGAAAATGAATTGCCTAGGGATATTCGCATATCTTTTCAGAGTATCTATTTGATTTCTGAATTTGGTTCCAAAATAATTATGCTGATTATTCTTATATAGTGAGATTGAGATTATGTAATTTAGGCAGCGTGGTCATCATTTGTGTTACTGAATGTTCTGCCTTACTGAAAAATGTAAGATTAAGAAAACGTAGTCTATGCATTAGACAACAGAACTGTTACACTTTTGCCCCAAAGTGATACTTGAGCCTTTAAGTTTTTTTTTTTATTACTATTATTTTGTTAATAAATACGGCACAGCAATGTCACTCACTCTGGTGATGTAGCAAAAGTGTTGGAGTTTCCAGGTCTTATATAGAATATATCAACCTGTCCTTCACCACATCCCATTATAAACTGGAAACACATGTGAAGAGTTATTAAAGTGCCATATTCTTTTACTTGGGATTGGTAAACCATTTTAATTTGTTCTTGTGCCATCATTAAACACTCTTTTCCATGACAGCTCAAGCAAAATTGACAAAGAATTAAAAGCCCAAATTCAGCTTAATTTAGTGATTAAATAAATTAAATAAAGAGAAAAACATGACTGAAGTAAAGCCTGCCCTGAGACATAGGTTAACTGCAAGATTTAGCCCAAAATGCAAGTTTTATATTAGCAGTAGTGTCCACATTTTCTGAATTCTTTTTTGAAACCTACTCAAAATTCAAGTTGATATTATTCATTATTTCATCTACTATGCTCCTAGACATTTATTAATTTTAACCTGTAGCTGCTTAACTTATGACCTACAACTACTAAAATGACTTCTTGGGTAGTTTAATATTTATGTTGCAAAGGGCAAAGCATAGGTTCAAATAAGCTTAGGGTTGGAATTTTTCATGCATTTTCACTGTTTGGTATAATCAGAACTAATTGGGTTCAACCAAAGGACCTTGGTGATAGAGAAAAGCTAAAACCAAGAGGTACCATTGTTTGCTAAATGTAACTTCCATTACTTGCAGAAAATTCTGTGGTGTCCCCTGCCAGAAAACAAAATGTGAAAGTCAGGAGTTATAATTTTTTAAAGAATAATAATTATTGGGCTTCCTTGCTGGGGATAGGAAATGGGCAATTGGAATCTCTGGTACTTCATTTGACAAATACATATTTTTAATTATTGTGCACCCAGCATTGGGGAAGGAGAAGAAGAGAGAATCATGATCAGAAGAAAAAAACAAGTCAAGTGAAGTACATAAGGGAGAAATGAAAAGCTAAATTCTACATCATTGAATTCATGAATGCTGAGCTTTCCTTTGTAGGGGACTACTACTGTGTGTTCTTTTTGTCAAGGGTGGAATCACGCTAAAAGAAGGGAAACATGTTGAAGATCCTTCTTACTGATTAACTCTTGTTTTCGCAATTTGCTAATTCACCTTCATTTCTTCCCTCTTTCTTTGTTGAGAGTGCTCAGAGGGCATTTTCATTTGCAGAATAAGAAATGATAAATAGTAGCATAAATCAATGAGATACTTACTATATGTCAGGCAATCCAGTATTCCTCAGATACGTGCAAGCCGAGAGGACAATGGGCAGCTGCAACAGTGAGCAGAATAAGTCAAGAATGCTCACTCTCCTCATCTCTCTTTCCTGACAGCTCACTGATTTCCTTGTTTTATTTTTCAAGAAACCAGCTAGAAATATTAATAAAAACTGGGGCACCTGGGTGGCTCAGTCGGTTAAGCGACTGCCTTCGGCTCAGGTCATGATCCTGGAGTCCCTGGATCGAGTCCCACATCGGGCTCCCAGCTCGGCAGGGAGTCTGCTTCTCCCTCTGACCCTCCCCCCTCTCATGCTCTCTGTCTCTCATTCTCTCTCTCTCAAATAAATAAATAAAATCTTAAAAAAATATTAATAAAAACTATCAGAAAGTACAAATTTTTCACTTTTTTCTAATGAAAATCATGACACATTTTGGTTTTATCTCATCATAATGTATAAGAGCACTGGTTCTAACTATGATTTCACATGATAGTAACCAGCTGTGCATCAGTGGACAACAAAGGAGTGGAGCCTTGTTATTTTACTGGAAATGCTGACAGCCCTGGCAGCCCATTTTTTTTCTATTCAGTAGCCACTAAAATGGTGGAAAGCAAACATAAAAGTGTATCTTGCATAAGAATGTCGTTTATTATGTGTGTTAAAAAAACATTTGAGACTACTTATATAAGAAAAACAACTATACATAGCACCAGCCTGCAGACACATACATGCACATACACACCACAATTCTATACAGATTTATGTAAATTGTACAGCAAAGTATTTTAGGTAAGGTGAATTTTTGTTTTGCATTTTTGCCATTATAAAACAAACTGCATTTCCAGTTGTTTACCACTTCCCCACTTCTCAGTGCTTGGAATCAGGACACTTAGGCATGTTTGGAATATTGAAAATATATATATATATATATTCATAAATGTAAAAGCATAGAAAACAAACGTTATAGGATAATACATATGGTGAACTGAAGCAGCTGGTGGGTGTTTGAGTTGGTGCATTTCTTTTCCTACACAGTTTGGTTCAGCTAGGTGCAGTTTTCTGTGCTCACCCCAGTATTTCTCACAAATTAGCATACATAAGCAAACACAGAATTCCTATTACATTTAGAGTTTTCTCTAATATATCAATCATGTGGGAACAAATTTGTGGTTTCATAAAAGCATTTTTGTAGAACTGACTTAATTTGTATATCCTGATTCCTTCTGTATGGCCTCAAGGCTGTGCAGTTCTCAAGCAATTCTCAATATAGTACATTTCTTACTTGCCTGTTGAAATCTGGTACTCATAACTCTTTTATGAGAGATGGAAACTAATGGTAATGGAGACAGAATGAAAGGAATTACTACAACATTCTATTGTTTGTTCACAGAACATCTAAGCATGCAGTTGTAAATCTTCCCTCCCTCTTGAGTACAATTTTGAACATTAAATAATTATAATAACTGGTATGGGCATTTCTGACTTGGCAATATGTCATCATTTAGAATTTGGAGAACACACTCACACACACAATAGAAGTCAGCATCCTTCCTAAAAGTGTTCTCCATAAGGTTCTCTGGGTTATCCAAAAAAATATCCTTGGGCTCCACAGCCACAGATGATGAAGCCCCATTTTCAAGTCAGTTGTAGCAAGGTGCATGGAAAGGTTTAGGGTATTAACTCAAAGGGGTTAGCATCACTTCAAGCATGTGTGAGACTAGAAAGCTGACAATAAGTTTTTAAAAAGCGAGGAAAGAAAAATGGATAAAGAAGAAAATAGTAGAAGGAGAATGATACATTATTACAACTCAGCGGTCTCAAAAATAGTCTAGGGACTTATGGGGTTTTCCAAGTTCAAAACTATTTGCATAATGATTCTAAGACATGATTCGCTCTCCTTCTCTCAAGAGAAAAATGTAAGATTTTCTAGAGGATCTACATGACTTGTGACATTGCAAAAAATTAAAGTAGAATAGATTTAATAATTCACTTGTTTTCCATTAAGCCAGACAATGTGAAATGTAAAATGATGACACTCTTGTCACTCATATTTGTATTGGAAAATACAGTAATTTTCATATATATGTTATTTGCATTGACATATAATGGTTGTATTACTGCTGTTTGTTAAACAAATATATACTTTATAAAATCAGCTTAATTTTTAATATGGTAAATATTGATAAATATAATCCATATAAAAAGTTATTTAGGTCTTCACTAATAGTTTAAAATTGTCTTGACCAAAAAGTTTGAGAAACAATGCTATTAATTAATTTTAAAATTCTATTGTAGAAAAATAAATAGTTGGAAAAATAATTTTGAAATAATTTATTTTTAAGTTAAGCCCCAAATGCATGCTTGAACTCACAACTCTGGAATTGAGACCTGAGCTGAGATCAAGAGTCCATTGCTTAATCTACTGAGCTACTCAGGCACCCCTGAAATAAAACTTTTCAAGGTGATTTGATTAATGCCTGTATCTTCAGTGTATAATCTCATATAGTGATCTGTTTAGTAATAATATGGGTCGATATTTTCTAATTTTTTATTTTAAAATTTTCCCATTAGTTTCAAGTCACACTAAAAGTAAATGGTAAAATCAAGGAGAGATAGTTATTTGTTGCTATTGTTAAATATGCTGAGCCAAATTGCTGGGTCCATAAACAATCTTAACTTTGTGAAATCAGGAAATGCTGTTAATTTAAAGATTTTATTTATTTATTTATTTTAGAGAAAGAGTGCGAGCTGGGGTTTGGGGGCGGAGCAGAGAGGGAGGGAGAGGGAGAGAGAATCTCCAACAGACTGCTAAGCATAGAGCCCCATGCAGGGCTTGATCTCAGGACCCTGAGATCATGACCTGAGCCAAAACCAAGAGCTGGTCGCTTAGCCAACTGAGCCACTCAGGCACCCTGGAAATGCTGTTAATTGAAATGAAATCTCCATGAAAGCAAAGTACTTAACCTAAAATGATTATATGGAGGCATCACATTCTGAAGAATAAAATGTGTTAATGACAGAGACACTACTTGTTTAACAACCACAGCCTATCCACTTGAATTCTTGTGTTGATGTTTACTATGCATCCTTAACTTGGCATAGACAAAATAAAGCTCTTTGCTTTTCCACAAACCTGTATGCCCTCCAGGTATAACAATCTAAATTTTACTACCGTGAACTGAGTGAGTAGCTCAGGGAAATAAAAATAAGATGGCAAGCTAGATTTAACCTATAAGCTCTAATTGGCCACCTTTTCTTCTCCTAATGTTATATGATCTCAAAAAAAATGATGATCTACATTACTAATCCATTGCCACTAAGTAAATTCTGTAAGAGCAGTAACAAATGTTTTAGAAGTGGTATCATTTCTGGCGTCTTTATTTTTAATCATTTTTCATTTGTATAGATAACATAATTGATTGGTTCTATTACTTGGTTTGTTTGCATTGTTATGGATATGTTTGAAGCATTCATGGAAGCAATATTGGCTGAGTTCTTTGACTCTTGTGAACATTTTTCATTTGATGAATATATAAACAGGGATGAAAATTATTATATTAAAAAAATCCACTAGCATTTTAAGGCCTTCAGAATTTAACCTAAATCAGAGATATTTTACTGCATTGATCCTGTCAATCTTAGACTTTTATCAAGTGGATTTAATTTGGTCTGTTCACTTTGCAAACTAGAAACTTTGGTTTAGCTAACTTCATTTCCTCCAAGATTTTTTTTGGAATATTTATCTCCAAAATATGATTAAATTCCCCTGTTGCAACTTATGTGATATGCCACCTTCCTCCACACCTTCATAATCAGACTGGTTAGTATAGTCCATCAGTGTTTCTAACTGGAAAATTGGACTCTTGCTTTATGGTAGATAAGCACAATTTGTTTCACTGACCTCTACTCTCCCTAGAAGGATTTGGTCCTTTGATGTCATAAAATAAAATAAAGAAAATTATGATCTAGAGACCTTATTTGGTTTGGTCTAATATTGAATGTAATTTTGGAAAAAAGTAAAGCTAGCATTGTACTTTACAGGTAATCTACGTGTGAAGGTTATTTATTTTCTTCCTTTATGTAGGTGAACAATAATACTTCTTTAGAATTAAGTTATTAATATGTATATGTTTGTTTAAATAGAATTGAATATTCCCTATCAATCTTTAGGTCTTTCTTTCAGGAACATTTTCTTTCATTATTTTTTCATATCAATTTTCTTATATTTGTAATTATGTCTTTTTAAGAGACACCACTCTTTTACTCTTTTTTCTTTTTCTTTTACCTATTTTCAAATCAGTTTTTATTTACATGTTTGTATATTTTGATTTATACAGTTTTCTTGTAGCTTAATTTTGTTAATTTCTTTTTTTGTTGTTTCTATTCAATTTTGATTTCTATAATGACACTTTGTTGCTTTATATATTATTTTTATTTCCTTTTGTAGTTTTATCACTTATTCTGCACTATCTATAATATTTTTTATGGACTCTTCTTTATTTTGACCACATAAATCTCTTTGAGAGCATATACAAAAGAGGAATGATAGCTAACATTTATTGAACACATACATAATTTTTTCAAACCTAAATGAAACCATTTCACAGTTGTTAGGGTATTTCTGATCCATAAATATTAAAGACATATCTGGAATTTAATAAACACTATGATGAACTAGCTACTCCATTATATAATCTATTTATCTCCATCCATAACACTGCTCTGAAATACTGATTTTAGACATATATATGAGGAAACTGGAATTATATAGGTGAGGGAATTATATAGGTGAAAAAATAATAAAAATTACAGCAAAGGCATAGGAAATGGAGACGCTAGATGCCAAAGCAGATGCTAACTAATCTTAGGTGGGATAGAATGTAACTCTTTCTCTGCAACCTCTCCAGAAACTAGTGTAATGATGTGCTAAAGGAAGTCATTTCAGTTTTATATGTCTATAAGATACTTAGCTCTGCTTAGAAAAGTCAATCCCATATTCAAAAAAAAATGTTGGAGAATAATAAAAGTATTCTTGTTATATTAAAAGTACTAAAGACCTAGGTGTATGTGTATGACTCCCATGTGTCTCCCTGCTAGGAACCCATCCTGAAAAACTTCTAGACCCCAATGCCTTCTCAGAAGAAAATACCTTTCTGGATAATGACAACCCTTGAGACTCAAGAGAGAAAGAAGCTGCTGGATATTTATAAAAAATGAAAAGTTGAAGTTAATCAAGGAGGTTTTAGTGACATAAGCAGTTTTAGTATAAATGAGATTTAGTCTCATAAATGAGGTGATTTTTTTCAATGAGGTGATGATTCTGATTTCTTCAGAGAATGAATGCAAGGTTTTTTTTTCTTTTTTATTTAATTTTTATTGTTATGTTAATCACCATACATTACATCATTAGTTTTAGATGTAGTGTTCCGTGATTCATTGTTTGTGCATAACACCCAGTGCTCCATGCAGAACGTGCCCTCCTCAATACCCATCACCAGGCTAACCCTTCCTCCCACCTCCCACCCCTCTAGAACCTTCAGTTTGTTTTTCAGAGTCCATCGTCTCTCATGGTTCATCTCCCACTCCGATTTCCCCCCCTTCATTCTTCCCCTCCTGCTATCTTCTTCTTTTTTTTTTTTTCTTAACATATATTGCATTATTTGTTTCAGAGGTACAGATCTGAGATTCAACAGTCTTGCACAATTCACAGTGCTTACCAGAGCACATACCCTCCCCAGTGTCTATCACCCAGTCACCCCATCCCTCCCACCCCACCCCCCACTCCAGCAACCCTCAGTTTGTTTCCTGAGATTAAGAATTCCTCATATCAGTGAGGTCATATGATACATGTCTTTCTCTTTTTGACTTATTTCGCTCAGCATAATACCCTCCAGTTCCATCCATGTCGTTGCAAATGGCAAGATCTCATTCCTTTTGACGGCTGCATAATATTCCATTGCATATATATACCACATCTTCTTTATCCATTCATCTGTCAATGGACATCTTGGCTCTTTCCACAGTTTGGCTATTGTGGACATTGCTGCTATAAACATCGGGGTGCACGTACCGCTTCAGATCCCTACACTTGTATCTTTGGGGTAAATATCCAGTAGTGAATGCAAGGTTTTAAACCTGCCTTTAGATTACATTATTACCATCAGAAAAGAGGACTTTTATAGCTTTACTTCCTGTTACTTATACAACCTACATATGATATATGTGCTATTTCAAACTCTGTATCTCTGATCCAATAGGATACCTTCTTGTCCTTCCTATATCAGGCTTGGATATATTGTTATGGTTTGATTTACAGCAAGAATGTTATTTTCATTACTTAATTACTTTACACTTAATTCAGAGTTTTTAGTTTATTCTCATTAAAATTATACTTTAAGTATAATTTTGTTTATATATATTTAGTATAATTTTGTTTAGTATAATAGTGTTTAGTGTTGATAAGACCAATGAATTCATTGATCTTTCAACAGGTCCTTTATAATTGGCAACAAAAGAGGGAAAAGGCTAATTTAGCAAAAAAAAAAAAAAAAAAAAAAAAAACTGAAGTAAAAGCATGGAAGTATTGAATTTATAAATCAGGCAGAGTCGATTCTCACTGTTCTTTGAAGTGCCCAAAACTGAAGTGATGTGGATTAAAATTACAACTTTTGCTATTTATTGGGCCATTCAAAGTCTTGAAGAATTACAGGGAGGCAGGTTAGCAGAGAGTGACAGAGGATAAGCTTTGAAAGCAGGTGAAACCAGGTATGGACATTGCAGTTCATATGTGGGAGTACCTTCGATAAGCAACTTGACTTTTATAATTTTCTGTTTATTTTTTTTAACCTCTAAAACAAAGGTAAGGTATTATATATCATTCAAAGTTTTTTTGTGAAAATTAGATGAAATAACAAATGTAAAGTATTTAGGCTGCTACATAGTGCTCAGTATGTGTTAGCTTTTATTTGATTATTTGCATACTTTTATATTATTTGCATATTAATTTCACATGGCCAGTCATATTGATAAACATCGGAAAGAAAATGTGAAGCCTTTCTTTTTACTTTCAGTCAAGGGCAAGCTCTGTGATACAACAGAGAACAGGTATTACATCACTTTTAAACACAAGGTCCTTGAATTTTTAATTCCACTGTTTTGGGACATGCCTTCATTATTAGTGCATCATTAGGTTCTCTGTTGCTAGATTGTGTATAACAACTTTCTATGCAAATTGCCCCCACATTTACATATCTAATGCAGAGATCTATCTTGCAACTTCATTATTCAAAAAAAAAAAATCACCCTAGCTTTCTAGAGCATTTAACTTGAAATTTAAATCCCTTAAAATAAAACTTAATTATCTTCCCAACTTGGCCCCAATCTAGCTTGCCTAGGGTTCCAACACAGCGTTTCTACCCCCATTCCTTTCATAACATAGCATATACTTGTTCTTCTCTTAACATACGGAAAGTTGAATTCTAGTGGGAAGATTTGGGAAGATTTCATTTCTTTGATATAAAAATTTTAGCCAAAATGCACAGAAGTAGAGCCTATGAATAAATATTTCTGATTATTTAGAAAAAAATATCACATATCATATTTTATAAGCTGTAGAAATATCAATTGAATGTCACAAAAGATATTTTTAGATTTTGCTTTATAATATCATTCTCTGAAATTATAATGAAAATCAGTGTATTCAATCATTAGATAATTCTTAATGCAATTTGAGATCCTTCTAACATTCATAATTTAAGACTGAATTGTAACTAAAATGGATTGATTTAATGTGTAAAAAGTTCTTTAAAAATATTATTTAAACCCAAATAATAGCAAACAATTTTGTACTCTAATATCGAGTGGATTTTATTATATTTATTATTAAGCTCTTAAGTTGGTTAATTTTGTTAGCCAGAAAAAGAAATTCATGGAGTCCTCTAGTTTAAAATGGGAATCTGAGCATGATATTTACATAACAACCTTTTGTTATAACATGTCCTATAAATTATTGAAATTAGTAAAGATCTGGACACTATTTTCTGGAAATTCTGGAAATTTTTGAAACATGTCACAAAATTATATTTATTCATGTAAAGACCTAAGATTAGGACAAGATTATGAAAATATCCAGTGTTTATTCAACTAATGTTAAAAACAAATATGAACAGTGAAACAAAACTTACTTGGAGAAAAAGAAGGAAATTAATCAGCAGAATTTAAATAAAACTCACTGCTACTATGCAGAGATGGGCCGAAGACGGCACTGGGATAGAGAACAAGTGATGGCAGCAAATACCCATTAGGTGCTTGTCCCTGGGATCTGCACACACAGATAGCTTTCATACTATGAGAATAATCCGTGGAGCCAGCAGCATGCCCCTATAATAGACTATGTGCTGAAAATAATGAGTACTGCCCATGGGGCTCCAGGGGTGACAAATAGAGAGAGCCTCTATTCTTAAATAACTCTATCACATTAAGTCTAGAAAATAAACCTGGGAATGCATAAGTGAGATATGCCTTATAGGTACATAAATATTAATTATATACATATGCATACTTGTCCTACTAAATATCCATGTCAAGTAATTTTAACTTAAATATATTTCCTTTAATAATAACTGTGCATCAGTTAAATATCTCTAACTCATCTTGTATCAAAGATATTAAAAATTCTAATATTTAATTTATACCTTGTTCTATAAGCTGGCAATCCATATATACATGCACATATATAAGTATATATGTAAGTACATATCTAGTATTTAATATCACATTTTTCTTCTTCCAAAATCAAAATGTAAAAATGTGCTTATTCTGTAAAAGAAAATACCCATAAGTGAATTATATTGTAAAAATCAGTGAAAAAAATCTAGGCCTAAACTTTATGAATGATCTATTTTACAGAAGTTATTTCTTCCGTGAGTAAAACATTTTTATCACAGGAAGTCTCAGTCAAGTGTTGTATAAGCACAACCAGAATACATTATGAATAAATAAAGCAGCACTATCTATAAGCAAGAATTTTATTCTCTATGGAGGAAATTCCTTAATCTTAAAACCTCATTGACTGGTATCCTTTTAAAAAAGCGTTAGAAATAAAAGATAGCCTAACAACAATTTATCAATGTATTTTCCCTTAAATGATATTTTCACCGTTCAATATATGCTGAAAATAGTTCAACAAAGATTGTGATTGACAGGGTAAGGAAAGAGTGCCCTCTCTATAACATTACATCAAAGGTCGAAGAAAGAAAGAGTGGTTTAGTTTAAAAAATCTTTTAAGGTAGGAACCAACACAATCATCCTTCTATTATTAGGTGTTGAATTGATGACAATTTTCAAGTGTCAGTAAACAGGGATACAAAGTCATCTATAGCCCTCTCAGGTGTTTACTGATACTATAGAGTCTCTAAGGATTCTATAACTGCGCTATACTTCTTCCATTATGATTTTTCCTTTTTTACTATATTTGGGCTTTGACTGAGTTTTCATCAAAGGTCAAAGTATAAGTTTATTGCCTGAAGGCCTGCTTTTTGAGTCCAAAGAAAGTGTCAACTAAAATAAAAGATCTTCCACTAACATATCCACTTCTATCCTCAAGTTCACCAACACCTTTGTAATGAAACTGAAGATAAATAAATTCCCTAGATGGGAAGAAGCAAGTACAGGGCTGAGTTAGTTCTTTCTGTATTTACAGTGATGTAATAATTAATTAAAATGCTTTTAAACATACTACCATGTGTACAAACTATAATGTGAAGCATTTTTTGGTCTGTTTCCATAAAAATTTTTGTTACTTCCCTCTTAAATACAGTAAATGTCATTGTACATACTACCTGCCCATTATTCAGTTGGGATCATACCAGGTGATTTCCAAGGCAGGGATGGTACAATTTGATCAAGGTAGCAAGGATACCATCTTTTCTCTCCAAATTGAGGAAACAGTACAAAACTAAGTCTACAGGAAATAAAGGAGTGGAAGGAGCTAAAATTGCAAAGAGGCTTGTCAATTTCAACACACACAATCCTTTTTTTATTATTGTTGTAAGAACACTTAAGATGAAATGCACCCTCAACAATTTTTAAGTGCAAATATACTATTATTATAGATTTTGGATACTAGCCCTTTTTCTGAAATGTCACTTGTGAATATCTTCTCCCATTCTGTAGGTTGCCTTTTAGTTTTGTTCATTGTTTCCTTTGCTGTGCAAAAGCTTTTTATCCCGATGAACCCCAGTGGTTCATTTTTACTTTTGTTTCCCTTGCTCCTGGAGACGTGTCTTCCAAGAAGTTGCTTTAGCCGAGGTCAGAGAAGATGCTGCCTGTGGTCTCCTCTAGGATTTTGATGGATTCCTGTCTCACATTTAGGTCTTTCATCCATCTTGAGTTTATTTTTGTGTATGGTGTAAGAAAGTGGTCTGGTTTCATTCTTCTGCATGTAGCTCTCCAATTTTCCTAACACGATTTGTTGAAGAGACTGTCTTTTTTCCACTGGATATTCTTTCCTAGTTTATCAAAGTTTAGTTGACCATATAGTTGAGGGTCCATTTCTGAGTTCTCTATTCTGTTCCATTGATCTATGTGTCTGTTTTTGTGCCAGTACCATACTGTCTTGATGGTGACAGCTTTGTAATAGAGCTTGAAGTCTGGAATTGTGATGCCTCCAGCTTTTGTTTTCTTTTTCAACATTACTTGGCTATTCTGGGTCTTTTCTGGTTCCATAAAATTTTAAAGATTTTTTTTTTTTTATTTGAGAGAGAGAGAATGAGAGAGAGAGTACATGAGAGGGAAGAGGGCAGAGGGAGAAGCAGACCCCCTGCCGAGCAGGGAGCCCGATGCGGGACTCGATCCCGGGACTCCAGGATCATGACCTGAGCCGAAGGCAGTCGCTTAACCAACTGAGCCACCCAGGCGCCCATGGTTCCATAAAATTTTAAGATTGTTTGTTCCAGCTCTGTGAAAAATGCTGATTGTATTTTGATAATGATTGTATTGAATGTGTAGATTTCTTTGGTTAGCATAGACATTTTAACAATATTTGTTCTTCCAGTCCATGAGTATGGAATGTTTTTTATTTCTTTGTGTCTTCCTCAATTTCTTTCATAAGTATTCTATAGTTTTCAGAGTACAGAACTTTTACCTCTCTAGTTAGGTTTATTCCTAGGTGTCTTATGGGTTTTGGTGCAATTGTAAATGGAATCAATTCTTTGATTTCTCTTTCTGTGGCTTTATTGATGGTGTATAGATATGCAACAGACTTCTGTATGTTGATTTTATACCCTGTGACTTTGCTGAATTCTTGTATCACTTCTAAAAATTTTTTAAAAGCTTTTCTTTATTCATGAAAGATAGAGAAAGAGGGAGGCAGAGGCAGAGGGAGAAGCAGGCTCCCCATGGAGCAGGGAGCCTGATGCGGGACTTGATCTCAGGACCTTGGGATCATGACCTGAGCTGAAGGCAAATGCTTAGCTGACTGAGCCACTCAGGTGCCCATTCTACCAATTTTTTGGTAGAGTTATGTCATCTGCAAAAAGTGAATGTTTGACTTCTTCTTTGCCAATTTGGGATGGTTTTTATTTCTTTTGTTATCTGATTGCCAAGGCTAGGACTTCCAGTACTATGTTGAACGACAGCGGTGAGAGTGAACATCATTGTCGTGTTTCTGACTTTAGGGGAAAAGCTCTGTTTTTCCCTGTTGAGGATGATATTCACTGTGGGTCTTTCATATATGGCTTTTATGATGTTGAGATATGTTCCCTCAATCCCTACTTGATGAACATGGTTGCAAAAATTCTCACCAAGATAGTAAGTAGCTAATAGGATTTAACAGTACATTAAATGTATTATTCACCACAACCAAGTGGGATTTATTTCTGGGCTGCAGGGTTGGTTCAACATCTGCAAATCAATGTGATACACCACATTAATGAAAGAAAGGATAAGAACAATATTATTCTCTCAATAGATGCAGAAAAAGCATTTGACAAAATATAGCATCCTTTCTTGATAAAAACCCAGACTGCAACATTATTACATTGGAGCTCCATAGCACCTCCCAGAAACCACCTTCTCTGACAGTCTTTCTCAACTCAGTTGTTGATTACCCCACATTTCTAGTTGCTCAAACCAAAATTCTGAATTCTACCTTGACTTCAAAATGTATGTCCTTAAAAAGATTCAAGGTGATGGAGACACTTTTCACTTGAAATGGAAAAATTACAAGATCTCTTAAGAAGTAAACTTAGAACTGGCATACTGTCAGACCAGTCTCATTTTAATGGCCCAAGCAAGTCAAAAGCTGCATACCAAGCAATGAGATGGAGAAATATACCCGGCTCTTTTATATATATATATATATTATTTATTTATTTATTTTTTATTTTTTCATTTTATTATGTTAGTCACACCATACATTACATCATTAGTTTTTGATGTAGTGTTCCATGATTCATTGTTTGCGTATAACACCCAGTGCTCCATGCAGTACGTGCTCTCTTTAATACCCATCACCAGGCTAACCCATAACCCCACCCCCCTCCCCTCTAGAACCCTCAGTTTGTTTCTCAGAGTCCATCGTCTCTCATGGTTCATCTCCCCCTTCAATTCCCCCCCTTCATTTTTCCCTTCCTACTATCTTCTTCTTTTTTTTTAATATATAATGTATTATTTGTTTCAGAGGTACAGGTCTGTGATTCAACAGTCTTATACAAATATATATATATATTTGTATACAAATACAAATATATATATATACAAATATATATATATTATATATATATTATACAAATATATATATATTCTTATACAAAGATTATATATATAATCTTATATGTCTCATATATATATATATGAATCTTATATATATATATATAAGATTATACTTATTCATTAGAGACACAGAGATACAAAGAGAAAGAGAGCATGAGCAGGGGGAGAGGCAGAGGAAGAGGGAGAAGCAGGCTCCCTGCTGAGCCAGGAGACAGATATGGGGCTCGATCCCAAGACTCTGGGATCATGACCTGAGCCAGAGGCAGATGCCCAACCATCTGAGACACCCAGGCACCCCAGCCAGCTCTTTTCATAAGCAGGTCTACATTATCTCATGACAAAAGAAGTTGAGATAGGAAGGTGAATAAGTGGAAACGATAATGCAGTCCCCTAAAAGAATAGTTCTACCTCCCTCTTGTATACTTGTATTTATTCATGGATCAAAATATACCAGATGTCCACTCTGCCAAATTTATATAGGTAGTGACGAGATACTCTTCCTTCATTTTTTTGTAAAGACATGTTTAGGTGGAAGAGTTAAAGAATTAAATAAATAAGGATAATGTAAGAAATATACAACTTATGATGAGTATTATGAATAGAAAAGTAGGATATTATGATTTTAGAGAAAAAAATATATTTTGTTTAGCCAGGTAGGTGACATTTAGTTGAGGTATACAAGGGTCAAACATGGTAGATAGATAGATAGATAGATAGATAGATAGATAGATAGATAGATAGAT
>NW_023270442.1:1694739-1841230 GCF_011800145.1 Mirounga leonina
GATAGATAGATAGATAGATAGATAGATAGATAGATAGATAGATAGATGATAGATATGATAATTTGAGGCAGAGCAGCACAAGTGTATGTATATCTGTATACATGCGTGCTTAGGTGTGTATTGGTCAAAACATAGGTTATGGCATCAGAAGTACTGGATTCAAATTCTGCCCTCTACTCACCAAGCGTGTGACAAGGGAAACTTGTTTAAGCTCTCCATTGCTATAGTTACAGATATTTAATACAATATAATAACACTGAGAGCAGATATGTACATGGGTCCTAAATGACAACTTCAAAAAGGGTTTTTCAAATGAGAGGCTTAAACTTTCAGAATTATACTTTATACATTACAATAATGTTAACATCTTGAATACTTATTTATACAAAAAGTTACTTTATAATAAATAAAAATAATGGGCATTTTTGAATACTTATCTTACTCATTTAATATTAAGGTTATCTGTATGACATAAATGTGATTATTATTTTCATTTTATAGTTGAAGAAACAGAAATTTACATAAGCTAATCCTTTGCCTGCAAAGACAAAGCTAAGACAGTTGAAACTGGAATTTGTGCCCACACAGTCTGAGGCAAAAACTGTATGCTTAGCTACTGTACTCAATGCCATTGTATGCATTGGAACATTTTTATTTATTTATTTATTTATTTTTAAATATTTATTTATTCATGAGAGAGAGAGAGAGAGAGAGGCAGAGGGAGAAGTAGGCTCCCAAGGAGCAGGGAGCCCGATGCGGGACTCGATCCCAGGACCCTGGGATCATGATCTGAGCCAAAGGCAGACGCTTAACGACTGAGCCACCCAGGCGTCCCTGCATTGGAACATTTTAAAAACCTTTTGCATTTGTGTGTTTGTGTTACACAAGTAACAGGTGAATTTAAAAAGGAAAATAAAACCACTGCTCTTATTTTATTTTTCCACATTTGAAATGTCTCCCTTGGACACCCTCACTTCCATTTCTGTATTCCAAGGTGATTACTCAGCAGTTCAGTATATACTCTTTTAAAATTCTTTAAGACTTCACTTTTACAGTGGTCTTAGGTTTACAATAAAACTGAGAGGGAGGTACAGAGATTTCCCATATGTTCCCCTACCCCACACATGCAAAGAGACTCTTCCATTGTAAACATCACTTATCCAAAGGGTATATTTTTTTCTTTCTTTTTTCTTTTTTTTTTTTTTCTAAACAAGAATGAACCTACAGTGATACGTTATAATCACCAAAGTACATAGTTTACCTTATGGTTTGTTCTTAGTGTTGTACATTCTATGGCCTTGGACAAGTGTATAATAACATATATCCTTCATTATAATATCATACTGAGTATTTTCACTGATCTAAAAACCCTCTGTGCTCACCTATTCATCCTATTCATCTCTTTCCACCTACCTGGTGACCACTGATCTTTTTACTGTCTCTATAGTTTTGCCTTTCCCAGAACGTCATATAGTTGGAATCATACAGTATTTAGCCTTTTCAGATTGGCTTCTTTCACTTAGTAATAGGCATTTAAGGTTTGTGTATGGCTTTTTATGATTTGATAGCTCATTTCTTTTTAGTACTGAGTAATGTCCCATTGTGTGGATGCACGAATTTATTTATACCCTTTTGTTTTCCTCTAAATTTTATAGAAAAAGTCAGTTTCCCAAGAATTCCATCCTAAGATTTTTCTTGTATAAACTTAGCCCTTCAATTTCAACCATATTAGTACTTTATGAATTAAATGTTATGTTGAACTCTCTTACAACTATACTTCTAGTCTTAGTTTAGTTATCTCATTGGCAAAAATCCTGTATTTCTGACAACCTTCCAGACATTTCAATCTTGATGATCTGCAGTAACTTCAGCAAGATTAACAAGAGTTTACCCAAACTTGTTTTTAATTCCCAATTTTTCATCTAGTTAAAGGGGTGCCTGGGTAGCTCAGTTGGTTAAGTGTCCGACTCTTAATTTCAGCTCAGGTCATGATCTCAGGGTCATGAGATCAAGCCCCACATTGGGCTCTGGGCTGGGCATGGAACCTGCTTAAGATAGCAGCAATGTCCACAATAGCCAAACTATGGAAAGAGCCCAGATATCCACTGACAGATGAATGGATAAAGAAGATCTGGTACACACACACACACACACACACACACACACACACTGGAATATTATGTGGCCATCAAAAAAAACCACGAAATCTTGCCATTTGCAATGACGTGGATGGAACTAGAGGGTATTATGCTAAGTGAAATAAGTCAACCAGAGAAAGACAATTATCATATGATTTCACACATATGTGGAATTTAAGAAACAAAACAGGGGCATAGGGGAAGAGAGGGAAAAAAACAAGATGAAATCAGAGAGGGAGACAAACCATAAGAGCCTCTTTTTATTTTTATTTTTTTTAAGATTTTATTTATTTATTTGACAGAGAAAGAGCACAAGCAGGGGGAGCTGCAGGCAGAGGGAGAGGGAGAGTCAGATGGGGGAGAGGGAGAGTCAGGCAGGGGGAGAGGGGAGGAAGGCTTCCTGCAGAGCAGGGAGCCCAATGTGGGGCTCCATCCCAGGACCCTGGGATCATGACCTGAGCCGAAGGCAAACGCTTAACGACTGAGCCACCCAGGCACACCAAGAGACTCTTAATCATAGGAAACAAACTGAGGGTTACTGGAGGGGAGGGAAGTGAAGGGGGTTGGGTAACAGGGTGATGGGCCTTAAGGAGGGCATGTGATGTAATAAGCACTGGGTAGTTATATAAGACTGATGAATCACTGAACTCTACCTCTGAAACTAATAATACACTATATGTTAATTAATTGAATTTAAATATTTTTTTAAAAAAATAAAGTTTCTCTAAATTAAATAAATAAATCTTTTAAAAAATCAGTGCTGATCCTGTTATCCAATTTCAGACTTATTATCAATTCAAAATTATTCTTTTCAGTCTATAATGCTATTTTCTGACTGACAATTTCCCATTGATAGCGATTAGACATTTATTACTTTGAACATTTATTAATATCGCTATATTTATATGCCTTTCAATTTTTTCTGACTTCCATATCTTCCACAGATAGTACTTTTGTCACAAATGTGATCATTTTATCTCTGTGCTTAATGTTCTATAATGGTATCTGCTTTTAAATGCTTATTGGTCAACAAATAAAATACCTTAACATATGATATATGGCTGTCTATATTTTGTTCCCAAACTTCCTTTCCTGAAACTCCACACCACATGTTTTCTAGTTTGCTATTAGTTGTTGTAGTGAATTCTCTTACGCACACCAAACTCCCTTTTTCTTCTAACCATCTATACATTTTGGTAAAAATTAACCTTTCAAAAATGAGTATATATTTGATTTTATTTACTAGGTGTCATGATTCTTCTATCAGTAACATATCTTTGGTAAAATAACTTTAATAAACTGTCTCCTAATAATCTTATTTAAGATATTCAATAGCATCTCAAAATACTTGCTCACATTTTGAGTCAAGTTTCTAGTTTTGTTAAATACTCATTTTTTTTTTTAAGATTTTATTTATTTATTTGACAGAGAGAGACACAGCGAGAGAGGGAATACAAGCAGGGGGAGTGGGAGAGGGAGAAGCAGACTCCCCACCGAGCAGGGAGCCCGATGCGGGGCCCGATCCCAGGACCCTGGGATCATGACCCGAGCCGAAGGCAGACGCTTAACGACTGAGCCACCCAGGCGCCCCAGTTAAATACTCATTTATCTGAGAATGTTCTCAATTTCACTGTGCTTTGCATTCCATTATTAATAGTAAATGGAGCCATCTAAGGAATAATTGATAACATTCATTTAAAAGTTAATGTCATGGCATTAACTAAAGTATATTTTCTCAAAACTCTTTGAATCACTATGTTAATATTTACAAGTTTATATTAATAAATTTTAGTTATGTTTGTGCATATATAAATTGTGTGGGATGTGTATGTGTGTGTGTGATAGTCAATCATTACTGTTTATGTATGAGGCACCAGTCTAAAGGTAAATGTCCTGGTACAAGTCCTAAACTGGCCAATTTTACTTTAACTTTAATGTATCAGTATGAATATTCATAATATGTAACAATTTTACAAATGTGCTTGAGTAGGCAGCAATAATTGTTGCAGTATGCTGAGAGTTAAATTAACTGAAGAAAACAAAAGTGGCAGGAATTAATTAAAAATCTGGAACAAGAATGAACGGGATTTTTTTAAGTGCCTTATGAAATGTTTAGTAGCCAATTCATTTGTGGGAGGAAGAACATATTATAATTAAGATATTATTTTTGTTCAGGATGCATTGAATTTTTGTTGTATTTTTCCTAATTATTTAGGCATTAACAAACATATAAAAATAATTAGTTGAAACAGTATTTCCCTGATATGCCTGGAAGAATTCTAGTTTTATGGAGAAATAATTAATAATTAATCAATTCAATAAGCATTTTATTGTATATCTGCTATATATAAACACAAACTAAATGATTTGTGGAATTGAATACTAACTAAAACACAATGCTTGACCTAAGAAATAATACAATTTATTAGGAAACATGTGTATAAAGATAAATTTTTGATTAATTTGGTAGAGGTATCAAATAAATTTGATGAAAGTGATGAGGTTGGATGCTGAATCATAGTCAGTGAATATTAGGGAGAGATTTAGGAAGAAGAATATTTTATGGAAAGAAAATAGAGCATGGTATTGTGGTAAAAATGCCATGTGTTCACAGAAGTCGTGTCTTATTCTTCCTTGGTACCCAGCAAGAGTCAACTACACTCCAGCCTGCTTGGCATCTGTGTTTGTCCGTATTACTGAGCATTAGCCTATAGAGCATTTCCAGGCCTTTGCATAAAGCTACCTTCCTCCTCTCCTCCATGTTCTCGCTGGAAGCAAAAGACTCCAAAGCCATAGAGAATATGGAATCCAATAATGGAGTGATCCTGATTGTGTGATGCTTCTGTTTAGTAAACACCATTTTAGTGAATACCCATGACAGACAGTTATATGAGTGAGAAATAGTCCATGTGTGTTAAACCACTGATGTTTGCACATTCATCTCTTATAGCATCAGATGTTCAACTAGTAAAGGAAGCATATTCTCTATTACTCCAGTTTACACAGATCATGGGTAAGATGGAGGAGTATAATGAGAAATAAAAATACAAAAATTTGAAAGCTGGTTATAAAGAGAATCAAAGGAAAAAGTAATTTATTTTTCAGGCAACAAGATCAGATCAGATATAATGAGATAAGACAAACAGAACAGATGTTAGCAAGATTTCTCTGGCAGCAAATGAGAGTATGGAGGAAGAGGAGATCTGCAAGTAGGCCAAGTTTAGAAGAACTAAAGTAATTCCACAAAATGGAAGTGTAGGTATAAAATAATCTTAAGGATAAAATTAATAGGCTTTTATAAAGGAACTTGGTAAGATGGACAAAGAGAAAATCAAAGAGTCTATCAACAATTTAACACACAACTGAGAAAAAGATAGAGAAGCTTGATGGAATAAACCACACTCAGGGTTGAAATCTGCCAAGGGATGGACTAATGACTGACCTTTGATTCTCCCAGGCTCGGAGTAGATTCTCAGAAATGTGTTCGGTCATTTTGTGCCACTTATTTGTGTGTGATGAGTGGGTAACATGGGGCCAGAATCTCAAGTCAGGGGTGACTGAGAGAATGACCTCACTGGAATATCATGCATGGTCCAATTTTTATTTTATTTTTTCTAATGAGAACTGGTGAATCTGGATATCATTGAACAATTGAATTCTGATTATCTGGAGACAGTCTGCTTTGAGTCAAAATCTTTGAATATCTCTATCACTTGGCATTAAAAACATATCATGTAATTGTGTCTTTTGATAATTTCCATCAATCTCACCATCATGTGGTAGAGAAAATTAAGCAAAAGAAGATGTCTGTAAGGAACAATGGAAAGTCTTATATTAGTCTGTCATCTGGTTTAATCAAGGATAATTGAGACAGACGAGTTTTATCTTAATTGGAATGTTTAATTTATTGACATATATTGTTATCTTTCTTCTTTTGGTTTGATGTCTACTGTTTTAACTTCTTGTTTTTTGTTTGTCTCAACTATTTTATATTCCTTCTCTCCCCCTTTAGCTCTTTGGGATTACTGTTAGTACTAACATACACTCTTTAACTACTCTTTGAATGTTACCCTAGCAATATGAATCCTTGACATATTAGACCCTCATTTAAATGAGAAATTTTACCACTTCTCAGATATTATTAGTCCCTTAAAACACTTAACCCCTTTCAACTTTTATGTAATTGTTTTAATTAATTCAATTGCTCTCTTTCTATATACACCTTATAAGACATTACTTTTTTTTTTAGTTTTAAGTAAATATTAATTTAGATTTAATTATATTGTTACCATCCCCCTTGTTCTTCATTTCTTTCTATATTTATATATTTCCCTCTGGGAACATATTCCTTCTGCCTGAAGCACTACTTTAATATTTTTTATAATAAGTCTGCTAGAACATTGCTCAACATTGTACTTCTTTATGCTACAAGTTTTATGAAGGGATACCTCTCTTTCCCTTTTTTGGGGAAATGCCAACATTTAAAACATTGCAGGGGAATATTAAAAATTAAACAGGAGATGTAATTGCTAATGGCTTACTTTTTTCCCCCACGGTTTTTTTAATGATTTGTTTCTTTGTTTGAGAGAGAGAGAGAGAAAGGGCGTGCATATATGCACACTAATGGGAGGAGGGGCAAAGGGACAGATATCTTCAAGCCGCCTCCCCCGCTGAGCACGGAGCCCAAGGAAGGGCTCAATATCATGACCCATGAGATCATGACCCATGAGATCATGACCTGACCCAGAATGAAGAGTGGGCCACCCAACCCCTCAACTAAATGAGCCACCCAGGCACTCCTCCCCCCAATATTTTATTGCTCTCAGCAAACTATCAAAAACTCATCTCTTATCTCACTCTTGTTTAACAAACTTCTCTTTAGTTTACAGATGAAAACTTAGGTAACAAGAGGAGAAAGTGTACAGAAATCACTTAATTACAACTTTTCATTTACTAGGATCTACCCATAGAGGTAAAGACATTTGACCTTGGTTGTTCTTAGAGAATTCTCTGACCTGCTTTGGACTGCTGTCATATATAGAGCTAACTTTAAGTTCAAGCACACAGTGGATTTTGACCTTGGTCTGTTATGAAGGGGGTACATACTCCCCAGGTCATGTAAGCCTCAGCAATGATTTGAGGGCCAGATTAACACCTGTAGTAGATGATAGGAAGCGCCCATTCTTGATATACTTTTATTCTTGGGACCAAGATATTTGCAGGTAAAATATATTTTCCTGATTTGTTCCAGAAAATTCTACATCTGAGGGGTTTGGGATTGAAGAATGAAGAAGTTAAAGTCTGCCTAAGGCCAGTGATGTCTTTCTTAAAGGGAAAAAAATCTTTAATAGTGAGTTACTTACACAAATTAGAAAACATCTATCAGTAATAAGGGTAATACCTTAGACTATGACTGCAAATTGGGCTGCAGAGAATTGGAGAATCAACCAATTTTAGTTTTATTTCTCACTTAGTTCAGAATCTGGGCAATTACATATACCAAAATATATGCATATGTTGGTAGATACATACAATAGAGTGAAGATCAGAACAAATGAGGGTTGAGATCCCATTCATTTGAAGTGTTAAGAATATGGGGGGGGGGTGATCTTCAGAAGAAATTATGTTTTATTCTTTTATAAAATAAATAGGAGTTCTTTAGGAGGAAAAGCTGAAAAATGGGTAAATACAGAGGAATTATGCCCAAAGAAATAAAAATATGAAACAGACTTAGATGAAATTTTGGTATGATGTGTATCTCCTCCAGACAAGCAGGTATACCTTTTCTCTCTACCCCCATTCTCCACTCAGAAAGTATATACTTTTTAAAATATAAATATATTTGATTATTTTATTTCTATAAAGTTTTTCCCAAAAATAATCAGAAATTTATTTTCTCCTTTTATATATTGAAGTACTTTCTCTTTTTGTTTCTAACAGGACATTTTTCCAGTTGCTAGTCCATATTTGTCTTGTGCCTTGAACTTCACTTTCTGGATGGACACTTTAGACATATAAATTATGCAAGAATATCACTTTTCAAAATACATACATTTCAACAAATACATAAGTTACCCTTTCTTTAGTCTGGCAGCTGGTCTACCACCCTGCTTATCCTCACATACTTCTAGAAAGATTATATTTGCTTCCTCTACTTCCTCAGATACAGTAACTATTCAATGCATTGTTTTTGCCTTTCTGTTCCATTAAACTGCTTTTAAAATATATTCCATATCATACCATTGGCAAAATAAAAATGAAAAATTTCCTGTCCTTATATATTTGTACTCTTCTGAAAAATTTTAACACTATTAACCTTTTCTGTTGTTGTTGTTTATTCAGTTTTTTGTTTTGTTTTGTTTTACTTTCTTTAAAGTGTCTATTTTCTTTCCAAGTCTCTCACCCTTCTCCCTTCACTTACCATGCTGAATATTTTTAGTACATCATTCTCTTCTGCAGTTTTTCAAATGCTGCACTTTCCAAGGTTCTATCCTTAGTCAATTCATAACCCACAACACTCATTCTATTACACTCCATAATGGTAATTATAACACAATCGTTTTGTTTCAAAAATCAGTTTTTAGACTTTTTATTTTTCGTGAATTTTATATTTGTTAAATTAATCCAAACTCATATGGGTATTTTTACTTACTTAGATAGGTCGTGTAAACATCCCAAAATAAACTTGTCTACCTGGCTTGATTTTCCTATTTCTCCTATTATCTAGAAATGGCACAAATTTCTTACCTGTTTTGACAACTTCATGAAAATATATATATGTAAAATACATTATATTATTATAAAAATATACATGTAGTGTGTATATATATACATAATGATGTAACATGTGGCTACATATACATATGTATATAATAAGTAACACTTTGTGTGCATGCCTATGTCTTTATCTATATCCGTATCTTACATATAGGAGTAAGTCTCAAATTGTCTTGATAGATATAGGTTGACATATCAGTGAATAGATATAAAGTGGACATTTATATTTTTTTAAAAAATCCTTTCTATATTTTGAGCATATGCAACACTATGATGTAATTAATAAATGAATTAATCATGGTAGATAGTCACTTTACTAACTTCACTTACACCTTGACAATGATTTTGTCAGATATACACTCATTCTAGACTTTAAATAGAAACAGAGCGATAAAGGAACCTGCATTATGCAGATTAATTGTGCGTCAAGAGCTAAATGTCATTTGCAGAGATGAAATTGGTAGTGGATCTAATGGCAGCATCCAATATCCAGGGCCTGTTGGCACTTCTGGCTCTGAGTTCTTGAGGTAATAGAGGTTAGGTCTTTTCTGGATCATCAATTCTTTGTACCACGATAAAAGAGTAAATCAGTTCCCACTTTTTAAAAGGAAAATTTGATTATATTTATGCAAATTACACACTCTCATGCCCTTTGACCTAGTAAATCCACACTTACTCATTTGTATTATTGATATACTTGCTTATACTTGCTCATTAGCTATAAATAGGAAGATTTTTGCTTATTTAGCAGAATTCTGAAAACATCAAAATTTTTGATTAGTTGATAACTATGTATATTCATAATATGCAATACTATTATGTTGTTTAAAAGAATGAGACAGACTATATATGAATATGGAAAATTTTCATATATGTATATAAACATACATATATGTGTATATATATAGGGAACATATGTGTGTATATATATTGTGTGTATACATATTCCTGCATGTATGTCTTTTATACACACATATATATATTCAAATGGAAACAAGATGTGCATATTAGTATGCATATTACAACCACGTTTTTGCAAATATATTTTTAATCATGTCTTTATATACACATATACACATTTATACACATTTATGGAGTAAGATTTTCCCAGTCATAGGGATACATTCATGAAAAGTGCTTCTATATATTGCAAAATTGTATTTGAGCAAATCTATATCTCCAAATAAAAGTGTTAAGGGGATAAAAACAAAAAAAATTAAAATGACACCGGATATAATTTTTAGCAAATTAAATAAAGTTTGAAAGCCTTACTTCCAAAATAAACCATATTTATAAAAACACAATGCTTTCAAATTTTATCTTCAATGCTAAGAGCTCTTATATGACTTCTGAACAATTCTATGAACATTTTATTTAAGGGAGAGAATATTTCTTTTTAAAATTTTAAAACTTAAATATCCTGAACTTTCAACATTCAGTTACTATAGACTTGAAGTTTTTTCTGTGTGTTTGCAAAATCATGTGAAACAGCTGTCTTTTTACAATTTATCATGTGGCAAAAGTACTTTGTCTTTTATATGTTTAATTGATGGAGTATAAAAATAAACTAACTGTAATTGAAAGTGTAGTCTTTTTTTTTTCATTTTCATGCACATGGGATAATCATAATAGCCAGAAGAGCTAGTATGATTTTACTTTCACTCCTTTTGTAAGATAGTTACACTTCTTAACATCAGATCCATTGAAATGGATTATCTGATCCCTTTAAAAATTGTATGCTTATTATGTTATGCATGTGTTTCTTTTAGGGTTTTGAATTATATAAAAACAAACCCAAACCATGCACAATTAAGAAACACTGTTTTAAAGACTAAAATGAATATTAAAATATCAATATTTAATTGTAAATATATGTAAGAAAGTTGTATCATAAATTTAATCATTAAAAAATAGTTAATTATTACTGTATTCACAGCACTTCTTGAGACCTTTAATGGTAGGGACTGTGATCTAGCACCATCTCTGAAATTTTATATGTACTCAATAAAGTGTTTAATACTCATAATCAGTTAATATTATAGGGATTTTGAGAAAGTAAAGTTTTTTTAACATTAGTAGAAATCAACAAAGACTTGATCTAGACTAAACATTAAATAAAGTGTTTAATTTGAATTTTTGATTTGTTTGTATGGGAAGGAAAGGTAACATAGACAATGGGATCTGCATAAACAAGGATATAGTGGTAGGGAAGTGTATTAGTTTTCTATGTTTTATAATAAATAGTGCACATTTAGTGGGTAGCTTGAAAGAACAAAAATTTCTGTGCTTTAGGAGTCCAGGCATGGCATTAGCTAGGTCCTCTGTTCAGGGTCTCAGGGGCTTCAGTCAGCCAGGTTGTGTCCTCATCTGGAGGCTCAGCTGGGGAATAATCCAATTCCAAGCACATACAGGCTGTGGGCAAATTGTTTCTATGACTGTGGGCCCTGGATTCATGCAGGCTTTCAAATGGAGGATGATCTCAGGAAATTGCTGTCTTTTGCAATTTCCTGCCATATGACCCTCTCCATAAGCCATTTAAAACATGGCAACTGGCTTCTTAAATTCCATAGGAGAATGAGAGCTGGCAGAATGGTCTTATATAATATAATGCAGTCACAGCCATATTCTATTGGTTAGAAGCAAGTAACAGATCAAGAGCACATTCTAGAAGAGGGGCTTACACAAACGTTTGAGCATTAGGAGGTAAGAAACATATGGAATGACCTTAGGTTCTGTCCACCACAAAAGAAAAAAATCAAATATTAAGAAGAATTAAAAAACATTGAATTTGGATAAAAGACAAGATGCCCAAAGAACATAAGGAAATATCGTTGGAGGAATTTCTACATTAGTAGGCAAAAATCCCTAGATACTGTACTGTGTTTTTAAAGGAATCCTAAATAAGAACTTCCTGAAGACTAAGCCCTAATGAAAAAATCTTTCTTTACTGTGTGATACAACTCTGTGCCAATAATGAAATATTCAATTCTGTTACTAATTCCTTATTTGTGTTCATAATTAAGTATATTTTATTGTGTCATAAAATTGAAAATACATATTTTCAAATGATTAATATCAGTGAATGTGGGGTTTTATGATTGCTGATCTACTTCATATATTTAAACTGAAGATACAGTCCTACTGTTTATATTACAACACTGATTTTAGTTCAATAATTATTGAGTGGCATTATTTGTACAGCCTCAGATTGTCATTACTGAATGCTTCCAATAAAGTGACCCAGTGCTGGATATTTCAACATTGTATAAAAGAGTCTCATTGTCTCTAGGTAATGGTAATGAGGATAAACTGAAGTATCTTGAAACTTCACAGCACCAAAAAGACAAATAAAATACAATCAGGATATACTGGTTCTTTTTCACTCTATTCTCTCTTACCTTCCACAAACTCCATTTAAATACATCCATGTTGCTGAAATATAGAAAGTTGCTCAATATTGTCTGGGACAAGAAAATAGTTGAAGAATAACCACATTATGTTAAAATATTCCCTGGTATTATTATCTATATTTTAATAAAATAGTAATTTTTATAAAGTTTATTTGCTGTTAAATATAGAAAAGGCCCTCTAATGTAAAGGCAAAATTCTCATATTTCATAGCCATCTTATCTTTTACGGTATTTTAAAATGATGTTCTTGAGACTTAAAAATAAAAACTGCCTTTTAAAAGTAACAGAAATGGGTGCCTGCATGGCTCAGTTGGTTAAGCGACTGCCTTTGGCTCAGGTCATGATCCTGGAGTCCCGGGATCAAGTCGGCATCGGGCTCCCTGCTCAGCAGGGCGTCTGCTTCTCCCTCTGACCCTCCTCCCTCTCATGCTCTCTGTCTCTCATTCTCTCTCTCAAATAAATAAATAAAATCTTTAAAAAAAATAAAAGTAACAGAAATAATTGAGTTATGTTGGCAGATGATTTATTTTGTTGTTCTTATAATTTGAAAAAGTTTCCTAAAATAAGAACTTCCAAATGGGAAAAGGAATGTAGGCATTGCTCATTGATATATAGTTTTACATTCTTCCATCTCTACAAGTAAAGTGCTGGATAATAAAAATGTGAAAACTTCATAGACATCATACTTATCACCTTCTAGTATATTATAAAGTTTAGTCAATTATTATGTTTATCACTATTTCTATATCCTTCTGCAACAAAGTAAGCTCTGTTAGGTGTGAGAATCTCTGTTTGCACTGTTATCTGATGTAAACATCTTGGCTACAACAGTGGTGGACACATAGTATGTGCATAACTTTTTCAAAAATTACTAGTTACAAGCTGTGTATTTTCAATAGTTTGTTGTTAAAAAAAGGTAATTTACAAAGTAAATATAAATTCTTAAATATATCCCAAGTTTTCCACTTGCAGTTCTTTAATGTTATGGCTTGTTCTGATAATCTTGATATTTAAATCTTCCCTTTTATCTTCTAAACAGAAATCAACAAGTATTAGATCAACAAGTGTTAAATCAACCATCTGTGACTTGGTCCACACTTCATTCTTATATATATACATTACTGATTTAGAAAAGCAAAAACTATAATTAATGGTATATGAAAATAGAGATTCTATTACTAAACCAGCTTGAAGTACATGCTTCTAAAAAATTTGTTTTCAAAATCTGCTTTACCTTCAAAACTGGGAGGATCTGTCATTTATCTTAAGCAGAACAGTGTGGAGAAAAGATACTGAAGAAAGACAAATGATTATTTTACTATATTCAGAGATTTTTGCCATTGAACCAGCTTAGAATTTGGAACTTCCACAGCAATGATTATTTAAAAATGTAAAATAAAATAAACTCTCTTATGATCAGACTGAATAGAAATATATCTATTTTAATAACTGCTTTAGTTATGAAAGTTAGACACCAAAATAATTATTAGTTATCCAACCAAACATAAGAAAAATAACTATGTCATAATGATGCCTACAAATTTCAAAAATTTTATTTTTAATATACTCTTTTTTTATTATGTTATGTTAATCACCATACATTACATCATTAGTTTTTGATGTAGTGTTCCATGATTCATTGTTTGTGTATAACACCAAGTGCTCCATTCAGTACGTGCCCTCTTTAATACCCATCACCAGGCTAACCCATCCCCCCACCCCCTCCCCTCTAGAACCCTCAGTTTCTCAGAGTCCATAGTCTCTCATGGTTTGTCTCCCCCTCCAATGCCCCCCCCCTCATTTTTCCCTTCCTACTATCTTCTTTTTTTTATTTTTTATTTATTTTTTTAAAGATTTTATTTATTTATTTGAGAGAGAGAGAATGAGAGAGAGCAAGCTCATGAGAGGGGGGAGGGTCAGAGGGAGAAGCAGACTCCCCGCCGAGCAGGGAGCCCGCTGTGGGACTCCATCCCAGGACTCCAGGATCATGACCTGAGCCGAAGGCAGTCGCTTAACCAACTGAGCCACCCAGGCGCCCTTCTTTTTTTTTTTTTTTTAACATATAATGTATTATTTGTTTCAGAGGTACAGGTCTGTAATTCAACAGTCTTACACAATTCACAGCGCTCACCATAGCACGTATGTATGTGCACACACACATGTATGTGTGTATTCTTTTCCTTTTAAATAGACTTTAAAGAAGTTTTAGATTTACAGCAAAATTGAGCAGAAAATACAGAGAATTCCCATATACTCCCTGCTCCCCTTCCCTATATATACACAGTTGACTCCACTATCAATATCCTTCACCGGAGTGGTATTTTTGTTACAATTCATGAATCTACATTAACATATCTTTATTACCCAAAGTTAATAGTTGGGTTCATTCTTGGCATTGTACATTTGAAGGGTTTTGACAATTGTGTGTTAACATATATCCATCATTATACTATGATACAGGACAGTTTCACTGTCCTGAATCCTCCGCTTCATCTATTCATGCTTCCCTCCTCACTAATCCCTAGCAACCACTGATCTTCTTATAGTCTCCGTAGATGTACCTTTTCAGAATGCCATATAGATGTAGTCATGCACTATGTAGTCTTTTCAGATTTGCTTTCACTTAGTAATATGCATTTAAGTTTTCACCATATCTTTTAATGATTTATTAACTCTTTCTAGCAATAAACACTATTTTAGTGTCTGGATATATCACAATTTGTCCATTCACCTACTGAAGGATATCTTGGTTGCTTCCAAGTTTTGGCATTTATGAACTAAGCTACCACACACATCTGTGCAGAGATTTTTGTGTAAATATAAACTTTAACTCCTCTGTGTAAATATCTAGGAGTGGAGTTTCTTGATCATATAGTAAAAAGACTATGTTTAATTTTGTAAGACTGACAAACTGCCTTCCAACGTGGCTGTACCATTTTGCATCCCCACCAGCAATGAACGAGCGTTCTTGTTGCTCCACACCCTCACCAGCATTTGATGTCAGTGTTCAAGGTTTTGGTCATTCTAATAGGTATGTATTGGTATATCATTGTTGTTTCAATTTGCATTTCTCAATAACATGATGTGAAGCATCTATTCATATGCTTACTTGCCATATGTATATGTTTATCTTCTATAGTGAGGTGTCTATTCATGTTTTTTGCCTATTTTTTAAATCAGGTTTGTCTTTTTATTATGATCAAGTTTCAAGAATTCTTTGTACCTGAAACTAATGTTACACTGTATATTAACTAACTGGAATTTAAATAAAAACTTGAAACTAAGAAAAAAAAAGTTATTTGTATATTGTAAATAACAGTCGTTTAACACATATATCCCTTTAATATATTTTCTTGTAGTCTGTGGTTTTTCATTCTCTTTCACAGAGCAGGAAAAATTAATATTAATGAAGTCCAACTTACCAATTCTTTCTTTCATGAATCATGCCTTTGAGTTTGTAACTAAAAAGTCATCATCATGCCCAAAGTCATCTAGATTTTCTCTTATGTTATCTTTTAGGAGTTTTATAATTTTGTGTTTTATAGATAGGTCTGTAATCCATTTTTAACTAATTTCTGTGAAGAATGTTGTCTTCATTTAGATTTTGTTTGTTTGATTGTTTTCTATGTGGATGTCCAGTGTTCCAGTACCTTTTATTGAAAAGACTTCTTTTTTTTAAGATTTTTATTTATTCTTAGAGAGAGAGAGAGACAGTGAGAGAGGGAACACCAGCAGGGGGAGTGGGAGAGGGAGAAGCAGGCCTCCCGCTGAGCAGGGAGCCCGATGTGGGGCTTGATCCCAGGACCCCAGCACCATGACCCAAGCGGAAGGCAGACGCCAAACGACCGAGCCACCCAAGCACCCTGAAAAGACTTCTTTTTTTGCCTTTGCTCCTTTGTCAGAGATCAACTGACTGCATTTATGCACTTCTATTTCTGGGATCTTATTCTATTTTATTGCTCTCTTCGTGTATTCTTTTGCCAGTACCACACTATTTTGATTACTGTAGCTTTGTAATAAGTCTTGAAGTCAGGTATGTGAGTCCTCCAATTCTGTTCATCTCCTTCAAGATTTTGTTGCCTATTCTTGGTGTTTTGCTTCTCCATATAAATTTTAGAGTTGGTTTCATGATATCCATAAAATAAATTGCCAGGATTTTGATTGGGATAACATTGAATCTATAGATCAAGTTGAGAAGATTTGACACCTTGACAATATTGAGTCTTCCTATCCATGAACATAGATTATTACATAATAAATCTTCATTTATTTAATTTTTAAAGTTTCTTTCATCAGAGTTTTGTATATATTTTTTTCATATTGATCTTGTACCATCGGTTTGCAAACTCCCTGGGAGTTTCCTGGGTGTAATCTGAAATTACCACCCATACATTGAGGGTAGGGAGACACCAAAGAAAGAGAAAGGCCACTCCATATTGGTAAATGGCAGGCTTAATAAACAAAGAAGTTACTTGTAAGGCTTGTCTTGGATGGCAGCAAGATGAGTAGGTCTCCCCACCTACTTACCAGAATCATTAAAGTTTATATAGAGGCTTAAGTAGGCTCAGTCATTTATACAGTCCAGATAGCCTCAACACCACATTTCTATCTCAAAGCTGTGTCCTTGGAGTAGCTTCTGGGAGTGGGGAAGGCAAGCAAGATGCACATTTCAAAAACAAGGGAAGGGGTAAAGAGCCTCTAATTGCCAGGGTCTAGGTTGAAGGTCAACTGGTTGTCACATCTTCTTGATTATCTCCTCCAACATGTACAGATTTTGTTAGTTTTATATGTAAGTATTTTTCTTTGGAGAAGGAAGTTTAATGTAAATGGTATTATTGTGTTACTAATATCAAATTCCACATAATGCATTGCTGGTATATAGGAAAGTAATTGACTTTTGTATATTAACCTTGTATCCTGCAACCTTGTTACAATTGCTTATTAATTTCAGGTTTTTTCTGTTGATTCTTTCAGGTTTTCTACATAGATATTTAAGTCATTTGCAAAGCAAGACAGTTTTATTTTTTGGTTCCTAATCTTAAGTTCTTTTCTTTTCTTTTCTTGTTTTACTGCATTAGCTAGGTTTCCTGTATGAGGTTGAAAAGGATAATGAGTAGAGATATCCTTACCTTGTTCCTGATCTTAGTGGAAAAGTTGTATGTATTTATCAAAACTTTTTTTACATGGATTTTGGAAGAAAAAATACTGAAGCTTCAACATAGGTCTTAGTCACTGAACAAAATTGTATTAAGGACTGCTATAAGTTAAATATTGCCCTAAGGGTATGCAGTTACTATCTAATCTAATAACGGCTAATCCTTTGCTTACTTTATGTCAAGGACTGTTCTTAAAAACTTATACTTATTAGCTCATTTGTCTTGAATATTATTCTCAGTTGCCAAGAAGTAATCTGAAACAGGAAGAGGTTTAGTAAGTTGCTGAAGGTTTCACAGCCACTATGTTATAGAGCCAGGTTGCAAAACCATGGAATCTAGAAACAAAGTCTTTGTCCTTAACTATGAAGCTATACAATATTTAATAGAATGTCATGACTTCTGTTATAGTTTAGTTATATGGTTAAGATATATATTTTTAAAAGTTAAATGGTCTTAATATGATTTTGGAATGAGTAACACCAACATTAAATCTTATAAGACTTTCAGAAAGAGGATGGTCAACTAGGATGAGATAGACTTTAGTCAATAGAAGAATGCAGGATGGTCATTGAATTTAAGAGAAGAGGAGATACTGCTAAGTAGGGTCTATATTATGAGTTACATGTAGTTAGAAGGAAGATGAGGTAATTCAATAGAAAATAGATTGTTCAAAGTGGTATAAGGATAAGAGACAATATTATATCCATCATTGCTATTGAGATAAAGATGAATACTCATATAATTTTGGATTGTGAATGGTATTTTTAAAATACAAAAGAAAAGCAAAAAATCAAATCATAAAGGTTAATCTCTCTGACCACATTTTCAAATATTAAAATTTATGTGTATTAAAATAAACTATAAATATAGTAGAGAACAAATAAACTGAAAGAATATTGGCAGCATATCTGACAAAGGAGCAATATAATGTATTTGTACATAAATTAAAGATAGTAAATCAGTAAAATCAACACCAATATAACAATGGAATAATAGTCAAAATCTACCAAGAAAAAATTTACGAAAGAAATACATGGTTATTACACAAGGTATTATTCATAATAAATATTAAATGATATATTTGTTTTTAGACTGTTATTCTGTCCAACAAATTGCCAAAGCTTATTTTAAATGATAATACAGGTATTACAGAAATATTATAAAGTTGGCATTTTCTTCTGGGGGAAGAGTAAATTGTCAAATGCATCCAGGAAATAAATATGGTATGTATTAGGAGTATGAAAACTTGACAATTTAGTATAGTCATTCAATTCTTTTAAATTCTAAATAAAAAAATTATAATGAATATATGCAGTTTTGCTTATTTGATTTATCAACATTATCAACTTAGAAATAATATACACAATATATAGGTTTACATTAATAAGTTCTGTTACAGTAAAGTATTAGAGCACTGTACATTCATTTAAAAAGTACAAAAATGTAGACATGGATAATTTTCTATATAATAAATATCAGGAATTAAATAGAAAAAAATAAAAAATACAAATTTTATTTCAGTTAAATCTAAACGTTGTTCTTAGAATATGATGGAGGTGTGGATCATAGCTACAAATATAAGTATCAAGCACTGATTTCCATGCAAGTTTCATCAGCATATTTGTTCAAGGAAATGTCTGGTGTTGACCCTCATGGATATTTAATCTTAATGTTTTTCAGAATTTTTGTTGAATACAAATGATTAAAAATACACTTAGCATGTGTAAGATTTCCAAAAAGATGATATCCTTGGGTAAACATTATGTGAACATTAAAATAATTAAATAATTCATGTTCCTATCTGTGAAACCCTAAAAAAGTTACTTAAACTCTGTGCCTCAATTTTGTCAACTATAAAACAAGTGTAACTGTAATTGCTAATTCACAGATTTGTGAGGAGCATATATTAATACTCCTTTAATCCTTTAAAACTGTATTTTGCACATGCTTTTCCTTTGTTTGGAATACTTAAAAAAAAAAAAAAAAACTATTCTTGACCTAAAAAATTCTATTCATCCTTAAAGATACAGATTTCATGCCAACTTTTCTGAGAAGCTACATTCTGCTTCCATTTAATTTCACATCTGTTTGTTAATAATACAGGTGGGATTGTATTTTGTCTTTTTAGAAGTCTGTTCTCCTAAAGATTGTGAACTCCATAAATGCATGTGATGTCTGTATTTGCACTTTTATTTTGTTTCTGCATATTGTTTTGCACGTAAGAACAATGAGTGTCTGCTAAAGATATCTGTAGGTCACAGAGATTCATGAACTAAAGGGTCTTTCTAAAGTAAATAATATTTACGTGCTTAACAAGTGAGGGGGGAGAGCTGCATCTGCATACCTGCTATGTGCTCTACATATACTGATTTAATTAACCTTCACACAGTCCCAATTAAGTGCATCATGGTTCCACTTTATAGATGAAGAAGCTGAAATACTGTGCCTTACCCAAAACGTAGAATTCTCCATTTTGTTTCCATAACATTTTTTTAAATTTTAATGTTTAAACTAATTAGATAAAATCATTGTGATTGTTAATGTAATTTATAAATAAATAAGATTGAAATTAAAATAGATTTATTTTTGGTAATTTAATAAAAAATGTTTAACATTTTAAACAAACCACTTTTTATGAAATGACATATTTTACAATAACTTTACAATAACTTTCTCATATATTTATCACCCAAATGATGTAATTATGAAATTTTCAGTTAGTCTAACATTCTTCAATATGCTTTAGTTGTTTGGAGATTATTTTTTTTTAAGATTTTATTTATTTATTTGACAGAGAGAGACACAATCGAGAGAGGGAACACAGCATGGGAAGTGGGAGAGGGAGAGG
Source organism: Mirounga leonina (assembly GCF_011800145.1). Lineage (NCBI taxonomy): Eukaryota > Metazoa > Chordata > Mammalia > Carnivora > Phocidae > Mirounga > Mirounga leonina. The sequence continues at coordinate 1,715,069 of NW_023270442.1, forward strand.
GAGAAGCAGTCTTCCCACTGAGCAGGGAGCCTGATGTGGGGCTCGATCCCAGAACCCTGGCATCATGACCTGAGCTGAAGGCAGACGCTTAACAACTGAGCCACCCAGGCGCCCCTAGTTGTTTGTAGATTTTATTAGAATGCTATAACTACCTATATGACAGTGATATGAGGAAAATGAGGGATATTACACTTTATGTCACTCACTTAAATGGAGATTTAAAGCTTTGATGGCCAAAAGGGTAAACGATTCTTGTAAAACAAAACATATGAAGTTGTAACCAAAGTAACAAATGTGTGATAACACATTTTTCTTCCTGGTAGCCCTCAGGGTAATAATAATAATAATAATAGTAATAACAAAAGTTACTTTATATGATCTTATGTAGACATTACCTCCGAGATGCATTTCATGATGCTCTTCTTAAGAGAACAAAAAAGAAGGTCAAAATCTTAAAGCACTCTGTTGCTATATCTGGTTAGGTGTGAAAAAATTAAATGATAGCTAAAGAAAAACTGATTTGGTAGCAAACATGGTAATCTGGAATTGTTTTCCTTAGTGCAATGAAAATATCCTTGCAAAATATTAGAACCACAGTGCAATAAAGCAAAATCATAACCTTCTAACAGTAGGTTTTGAATAATTGCTCATCTCTAGAATGTAGGATCTTTGAGGATATGTTTCATAACATATGCAGAAGTTTTATGAAACTGCAATAGTCATGTAAGTACACAAGATATATGTACAATGAATAATATTTAGTAAGAAAATATGGTGAGTGTGTGTGAAATTTTAAGTATAGGAGAAAGCTAATTCTTATGGTCTTGGTTAGGAACTATACTGAAGTTATTAAATAATTATCAGCATGAGCATGTGCAAAATTGCAAGTATGAGAATATAAAGTTGAAATCATTCATATTAACTTTCAGATTATACTATAAATAACCCTTATATTTTTGTGCAGTAATCTCAAGAAAGGAAAGCTATGAGGATTATAAAAGAAATCTATGCTAAAGAGCCCAGCATGAAGCCAAAAACATCTGAAACAGACCTTTTTAAATATATAAAATATAAGTTATTTTTCTTCTGACAAGAGTATATTGGTGTCATAATAAATAAGATCAAGGTTAGAAACCAATATGGGCTCTCAGTGGGAAGACTTTCACCATTAATATTTTCCAAATGAGAACAGTTGGTGCCTGAGCTTAAATGGTGTGTCTCTTGCTTGCCTTTGCTTGAAATGTCATAAATAGCTATAGTGGTAAACAGCATAAAGAAAGTGAAAAGAAATTGTTAAAGCTTCAATAGTACATTGGGTGTTAAGGAAAGGGGTGGGGGAGGCATTCTATGTTTGAACCTGATCAAATGAATGCAACGGATTTTCAACAACAGATATGTTCTGCTTAACATTAAGACAAAAAGAGTTATAAAATAACAAACCTTTACCACATCATTGAAGGGAAAGTCGATCCTAACCATTAAAAAAAAGAAAAAAGCAGGACATTTTGCACATTCTTCCCCCTCTATAGAAAACTTGGTGAAATGGTGCTTAAGATTCTTAATGAGGAGTTAGTAACAGAAGTCATGAAGATGAAACTTGCACCGTTTCTCCCTTTCAAAGAATTCAGAATTTCAGTCTGTGTTAAAATCTAATTCTGGCACACATGTAATGAGCACTAGGAGTTAGTCATATACAAATTCTCAAAAACCTATTCCTTAATATATAGAATGCATTAGGATTTTAGAATCATTAATCTTTTATCCATGGTAAGCCATTTAAACCTTCCATTTTCTTTCCAGATTTCTAGAAAGCTTTAATTGGATAGAAAAAAACATTGAAACCTAAAAAACTGTTATACTTCCTAGGGAGAGATACTATGTCACATTAAAACCCCGGGGTTCACGGCTTTTCAAGAAAGCAAAAACTCTTCATGTGCTCAAAGCCCATCCTTCTGTTATTTTTCAGTTTCCTCAGGCATTCTTTTAAAATACTATATAAGTCCAGTATTTCATATATAGAAAATTTGGTTATCTAAAAAGATAAAATCATAACTCTAATACACATTAAAATGTCATACAGAGTTTATTTAAATTGTATCTCTGCCGTGGATCCTTACAGAGCACATTTCTACTAGTTTAGTAAGGTCCTGGAATGACTTTGTAAATAAACTTGTTCTTCTCTTGGTGTTTTATACCCATATAATCTAATATACAACACATAATACACATTTCAATGTGTAAATGCTAAAGCACACTCACAGCCAAGCCACAAGATCTTAAATGTTTGTTTAAATTACATGATGTAATAAATAAAAGCAATGACAATATTTCTCGGGGACAGAATTCTTAAAAGTAAAATTGTTGTAACAAAGGAATTACATATTTTAGATGTGGAAGCTGACAAATCAATCTCCAAAAGCTTATACTACTTTAAAATTCAAACAACAGCACATGAAAGTGTCCATTCTTTTGATTCTGGCTAGTTCTGGCTTTTATCAACTTTTTTTCACATTACAATGTTTATTTACTTTTTGCCAAATGTAGTTAAAAAGCACATCCTAGTGGGGCACCTGGGTGGCTCAGTCAGTTGAGTGTTGGACTCTTGATTTCAGCTCAGGTTGTGATCTCAGGGTCCTGAGATCTAGTTCAGTGTTGGACTCCCTGCTCAGCAGGGAGTCTGCTTCCCCTCTCCTTCTCCCTACGCCCCTCCCCCTGCTCACACTCATGCTCTTCCTCTCTCAAATCAATCAATCTTTGTTTAAAAGCATATCTTAGTATTGTTCTAATTCTCATTAATTTTACAAAACCATTGCATTATTACAATCTTGATCAACTGTACTTTTTTCATTTATGAAACCCAATATGTATTTTGCCAAATTTTCCTTTGGGTTACTTATTTTATTTTATTTTTTATTTATTTATTTATTTTTTAAAAGATTTATTTATTTATTTGAGAGAGCGAGAATGAGAGAGAGTACATGAGAGGGGGGAGGGTCAGAGGGAGAAGCAGGCTCCTCGCTGAGCAGGGAGCCCTATGCGGGGCTCCATCCCGGGACTCCAGGATCATGACCTGAGCCGAAGGCAGTTGCTTAACCAACTGAGCCACCCAGGTGCCCTGGGTTACTTATTTTAAATATTAAAGAGAGACCGTGTCTTTTAATGGTATTAAACATTTATTCTATGTATCACAAGTGGAATCCATTAGTGATTTGTTTGGTTTTTAACTTTTTTTAAGTGAGAATAATTTAATTATTTTGTAGTCTAATATAACATTCTGTGTTTTCAAAAATTGAAATTTAACAATTTTATTTTAAAATTAGACTAGCTGCATTCCAATTAATTTCCCCTTTAAATAATTTCACTCACTTCAAACAAGAAATTTATTGGCAAAATATCAGCCTAGCAAAGACAAAGTTTTGAAGGAAAAGTATCACAGAAAAGTATCGCGGCATATTTGATGAAGGAAAAGCCAATATTTTCTATGTTAAGTAAATTTTTGTGGCAACATCAAAATAATCTCCACTATTTCACTTAGTAAGCTAGAAAACTACATAGATGACTAACATATTTCGCTGACATATAAGATAAACTTGCCTTATTTTATCAAAGTCACACAAAATGTCATTCCATGTTGCTTCTCCTATATAACTTTTTCGAAGAATGTTATGGATATTTCCCCACAGTAGATACCAAGGATTATTTTGCATATAAACCTAAAAAATATATTCATCTCTGCCCAATATTCACTCTTTGTAGAGGCATTTCTTGGCATTTGCAGCCTGATGTTAAGGAAGAGTTGAGTATAAAAAATACACAGCTAGTCTTGAAATATGAAAAGATTTCTGTGAATTCTAAATTCTAAAATATTAGTATTAATTCAAAATCATAAAACACTGTACGTTGAGATATATGATAGTTTACTATGAAACATAATCACAGACAAGCAAAATGATCCAATATTTGGTAGTCAAACATCTGATACATTTAATAGTATTACATGGGAAATGTAACAATACTCATGTTTGTGCATTAAGGGATATATTTAGTTTAGGCATAAATCAGAAACCAAATCTCCTAGACAAAAATTATCCTAATCCAGTACCTAGCCTTATATTTGTGATTTGTTGTTTCTGTCCCACCATAAAACTATAAATATTGCAAATTCAGTCACTGGCTCAAAGATGGCCTCTCTCTGAGTCTTTGCCACCTAATCCTCAGCTGTTTCTAAATCTAAAGCTTCATATAAAATGAAATCTCAGGCAGTAATCCTCAGAAGGATTTTTCAGTTTCTTTTTATTCACTGAAGAGTTGGAATTCCATCCCAACACTTGCTTTCATGTAGTGAACCCAGCTCTGATTCCCAGCGATATAGATAATTTTATTCTCCCATTACCCAGCAGTACCCAAATTCTTCTCCTGGACTCAAGGTAGCTCTGACACTTCAGCCCATCTCACCTGTTTGCATTTCTGCCCCATTTTTAGACCAGGAAGATATATATTTTTTTATTTGTTTAGTTGATTAAAATAGAGATTTTTCTGATTTCTAAAACGTCTGGATGTAGGAAGAAAAGATGGAAGCAAATACTAGCCAGAATCCAGCAATTAGCCAACTTCAGTGCTCAGCACATCTATTTCGTTGATTCTATTTATACATGTGTACAACTCAACATATCCTCCCCGTCCAGGAGTTGTTCTCACACGAAAACAAACTTGAAAAAAGTAATAACATGCATCCATTACATATTTTAAAACCAGAAGAGTTAGTAACAAGGTGAGATAAATATTGGAAAGGAAATTGATGTAAACATTTGAAAAGAAAAGGAGTCATGGTATTCATTTAGAAGAACAAATTGGACTATGACACTGAGGGAGTAGGTTGTTCAGGACTTTTTTTTACTAGTTAAATTTTTAAATTTTGGAATACCTTACGTAAAGTTCATTGGCTTACAAAGGGCTGATTTTATCATAGTCCTCTTTTTGTAGGTGTATAGATCTACATTTTTACACCTCATGCTCATGACGTTGAATTTATTATACCTTTCCAAATATTGCAATTTTTTTTTTTACCATCACTATTAGAGATGCCTGAGGGAAGTGGAAATGATGAAAAGCAGGTAAGCACAGATGTAAGCCAGGTAAAGCCCGATTAGTTCTATAGTCGGTGTTAGGCTAGTAGTTTCCAGTTTGTGCAAGATGACCTTCAGCAATGTGTCTTGTGTCTCCTCACTTTGTTGTAGTGTTCACTTATCCAGGAATAGATAAAATCTATACCCCTTTGAAACTTCTAGGCCAAAACTATCACAGAGTGATGAAAATAGAGAGGTTCTCCTCTCGACTTTTGATCACAATTAGAATCTGTGATTTGTAAAAAATTCAGATTCACTTTATTTCGATGTGGTTGTGGTTTGTCTAAGTTTGGTTTGTAGAACAGTTTGCAATCGAACGCACGTATCTGCAGGAGGATGGCCCAGAAATTTCCACAAGGCATAGGCTAATATGGAAATATTTCTTTATTAATCTATACATCTGCTGTGGCAGTGAGAGGATTCCTTTGTCCAAGGATTTTTGACTCTGTATTATGAGAGCTTCTTTATCTACATCTCATGGCCATGTCTAAAATAGGTGTTGTGGAATACGGACTTGGGGTTGGTAAGCATTTGCAGCTCCCTTCCTGAATATGTAAGGAAGACATAAATTTGTTTTCTGTCACATTCAGTTAAGGCTTTTTTGAGTCCAAGCTGGTGATTTCTTGGCTGTAGATTTCTCTCAGTATTTCAGTAGGGTTCTTTCTACTTTCAGTCAATTTCATGTGCCAAGAAATCCAAAATTCTTTCCTAAACATTACTCTCAAACCTGGCTTAACATGCTTTCTGCACCCAATCCTTCTCTCAAGTCATTGGTAACTATTTTGAAGCTATCCAGAAAAAAGAAGGAAGGACTGCTCTTTTAATCTTGTGTTTCCCTTGAGTCACTTTATTTAGCTGAGAAGTTTCACTATCATTTGTCACTGAAAGCATTAATAAATCCTACTTCTTACTCTTTGAGGTCTACAAGAAGGCAGTGTTTTCAATCATAAAGAATGAAAAAATAAATATGCCATCCTTACTCTCTTCCAACCTCTGATCTGCTTTTGCTCCCCATTGGCCAAACACATCTCAGTTCCAGGGAATACAAGACACCTCTGTGGCAGGTAAGCCTGCCAGGGCACACAGGATAGAGAAGAATGGTAAGTGGATTTGGAGAGGCAAATGACAACTAGTACAGTACTTATTTCTTATGTTTTCTTACATATGGATATGGAACACTGTGTTTCTGTAATTCCAGTTTAGATATTTCTTAATCTTTGTATTATTTTTTTTATTCTTATGTTAATCCCCATACATTACATCATTAGTTTTAGATGAAGTGTTCCATGATTCATTGTTTGTGCACAACACCCAGTGCTCCATGAAGAATGTGCCCTCCTCAATACCCACCACCAGGCTAACCCATCCTCCCACACCCCTCCCCTCTAGAACCCTGTTTGTTTTTCAGAGTCCATCATCTCTCATGGTTCGTCTACCCCTCCGATTCCCCCCACTTCATTCTTCCCCTCCCGCTACCTTCTTCTTCTTCTTTTTTTTTTTCTTAACATATATTGCATTATTTGTTTCAGAGGTACAGATCTGAGATTCAACAGTCTTGCACAATTCACAATGTATTATTTTTTTAAAGACTTTATCCATTTTAGAGGTAAAGAGAGAGAGCGCGAGGGGAAGAGCAGAGGGAGAGGGACAAGCATACTCCACCCTGAGCACGGAGCCCGACTCCAGCCTTGATCCCATGACCCCAAGATCATGACTCCAGCTGAAACCAAGAGTTGGACCCCTAACCAACTGAGCCACCCAGGGACCCTTACACTTTGAATTATTAAATGACCACAAAAACATTTAATAGCATGCTCTTCATTAAAGTTAATACAATTTTATAACCTTTCAAATATATCATTAAATTTTCCTTTAATTCTTTTTAAATTTACTCTCAGACTTAGAGTCATTCAAGATTTCTGTAGTTTTGAAATCACAATTATAATCATTTGAAATTCTCAAAATAATACCAAATGATATATTCAAAGTGATTTTATTAGGATTATTTTTTAAAGAAAAATAAAAAAGGTATCCTGGTATTTCTCCCATACAATATTATTTTTTTTAAGATTTTTAAATTTATTTATTTTTGTGTGAGAGAGAGCATGTGCAGGAGCAGGGGGAGGGGGACTGGGCAGAGGGAGAAGCAGACTCCCGGCTGAGCAGGGAGCCCGGTGTGGAACTTGATCCCAGGATCCTGGGATCATTCCTGAGCCGAAGGGAGAGGCTTAACTGACTGAGCCACCCAGGAGCCCTCCCATACAATATTATTAATTGATGGATATAATGTAGTAAATATTAGAGTTATTCAACTCTGCAATATGTGAAGATTTCATTAATGTTAAAATAGAGCTTAAATAAATATATGAGAAGAATTTAAACTTTTGTCTTTGTGATTTTAACTTTGATAATGGCTTCTTGGCATTTCAATGTTGCCAAGAAAACATCTAGGAGAAACACCACTGATTCTAGTAATTTTTGTATATTTTATGCAATATATTGCCAATTAAAAAAATGAATATATTAGTATGGATCTAATGGGGGATAGTATGAACTTATTTAGAGATTATAGTAGGAGACCAAAAAATTATTCTCATTAGTTTTAAGCATAAAAATGACTAGTGTTTGATTCTGTTGGTCCAGAAAACTCAAATAAAAGCCCTTTGTGGGTAAAAAAAAAATGAAAACATTAAAAGCATGATGTAGGATATATCAAAACAAATGTGTATTCAGATTTTGCCTACTTTATAGAGTTGTTTTGTAAAATGTATAAATAAAACTATTATTTTAAATACCATCATACAGATTCAACATAACTTCTTTCAAAATGAAAAGGTGCATATATTTTTAATGCCTTGCTGTTACGTGTTTCTGCTTTGTTTCAAATGTCATCAAACTCTATTAATTACAGTAAATAAATGGGTACAAAGGGATTGATTCAGAATACTTAGTAGAACAATAACAATCTTCAGAAATGTTTAACTTTATTTCAGCACTTGCTTGCTGGTATTATTTTAGCCACTTCTAGGATCTTGCTGAGGATTGCTAAAAAAAAATGTTTGCAATTTGTGAAAATGCCATCATGTAAGTGCTTACAGCTTTTTTCCTGTTCATATTTTGTAAAATAGCATACTTTATTTTTCTTTTGTAGATTGCCAAATAAAATATGTCAGAGAGTTTTCCTGTGTAAAAGCTTGCTGTTATCATTTTTCCCCTTGCAATTTTGTTGGTAATTCATTTTTAAAAAAGCAATAATGATCAAGTTTACTAAAATTTTAACTCAAATGCAAAAAAAGGTTTGAGCAGGATTTAATGTCCACTTGAATGAGAAATTGCAGTTTCTTCTTCATACACAGTTTAAAATCTGCCTGCCTGGATATTTTTGCTTAAGGAAAAACCTTTGTTTTATAATCTTGTATTGTTCTTCCTATGACAGCCTTGTCAAAATGATTAGATGTCATTTTCGAGCAATATTCGTTCAACAATATTCATTGAACAATTCATATCAGCAATAGCTTTGGAGATGCCATTGCTTCACATTTTCTTCCTAGGGCTGTAGTTTAATAGATAACTTATAACTGGAATTTAATCAGAATTCGACTATATACATAATATTTTATTTTTGCCTTTCAGTAACCTACTCTACTAAAAAGACAAAAATAAGAAGAAAACAAGGTGACACCATGGATTGTGTTGAGGAAAGAAGTAATAAAGTCTCCAGAATACAGCTGAGACAAGCATGAATTTCGCCCCAACTACTGTTCTTTCATCTTGCAGTTGTGTATCCTGAAAAGTAAAGTTAAACACACACACACACACAAAGAGTCCTCAGTTACTGAAGTTTAAGAATTGACTATATTCACCATATTCTAGTTATAAAGGCCAGAAATTCAACCAAAACCAGTTGAAATAAAAGAAAGACTGTTGTCCGTAGTGAAAGAATTGTCAGATTTGCCTGGTCTTTGGGCATATATCTTGGTTATAGATACACATATATTTATGCATTTCATATATGTATGTATATATGTCTATAATTGAACATGACTATGGGAATACTAAATATGTGTCTATGACTGAAAATGGCTGAATAAACATATTATACCTATGTGAATAAACACACGTTATGTACGTGTCTGTACCTGAAAATAAAATAGTGCCATTTTTAAATGTGATTGTGACCAGTGATTCTATTTCAGGCTGTATAAAATTCATAAAAGGCTACTTGTTTTTGAAAACATATTGAAGAGTCTAAGAAGGTTGAACTTTGCAGCAATTTAATTATTAAAATAGTCACAAACTCTTGTGATGATGAAATCAACTAAGCACCACAGGGCACTGAGTATCTCTTACTGCCTCCCTCACAGAACAAGTTAAATGATTCAGAGTACACTTAACAAAAAATTTTTTAAGAGAAAATGTGGGATGGAGAAAGAAATACTTGAATCATCTAATAGTGAAAATTATTTAATAAAATAAAAATCAAGAATAAAAGAGGGATCAATAATATGCTGCACACTACTATTTACCAAAATTTGCAACTTTATCTCTGCTAACAGTGAATTCTCAATGAATGCCAAATGGCCCCTCAATCAAAGTGTATTTTGCAAATGATAGCAGAATTTAGCTATTAATAATGGCGCAAGTGCATTCAGTCATATTTACATAGTACACTGTGATTTGGGATATGTTTTTTAATAATATATTAATGTTTTTAGTGTTTTGGAATATAAATGGTTAAGAGATGAATTAAAATAATTACTTAGTTCATGCATCAGTTTCAGCATCCCTGAAGCACATAAAAAAATGTAGTATGTATCAAGATGTGGGGCATGTGTAATATCAGGCTAAAAGTTTATACACTACTAGATATGTAATAGGAAGCTAAGGAAAACCCATGAATATGAAACAACCTGCTCAGAAATAAGAATAAAGTAACTGAATGCTAGGAAAACAAGAAAACAAAAACATGAAAACAATATAATATTTGCTCTCATGGAGTGAATATAAATTAAAGATAAAAGTATGAGCAAATAGTTAAAATTCAGTAGGAAACAGTGTAATAGATTTATTCATACATGTTATTTGAGGTGCAGTTTACAATTATCTCTCTCTTAGAGAAACCACAGAAAACATTTGTAATATGATGTTATTCTAACTTAGTCATTAAGGATTAAGGGAAAATTTCAAATCCTGTTTTTCAAATCCAGGCTCAAATTCCTTTATCACAACATATCAGGTCCTGGAAAGCATAAGTGACCTCTATCTCCTTTGAATGTCCCCAAAACTACTTGTTTTAGTTTACTCTTTGTTTGTAAGCATTTAATTTACCTATCTTACTAAATCAATTTGTATCTGATTGCAGTTTAATTACTTTTTATATCTCCCTAAGCACCTACCTACTGCACTAAATGACTGTAGTCTATTTAGCAGAGGAAATACCAAGAGTCATTTTCATCATGTAATGCTTAAATAGCTGAAATATTTGAAAACTCTATTAAGTACCTGTAGTCTCAGTATCAGGTACCAGTCATAAGAAAATTACTGGAACCCAGAGTTATGAGTTTTGCTTGTTTGTATATGCGTGTGTGTGTGTGTGTGTGTGAGAGAGAGAGAGAGACAGAGAGAGACAGAGAGGGACAGAGACAGAGAGACAGAGACAGAGATGAGTACAAACTGATTGAAAAACAATATTTTAGCAGCCACATATTCTTATTAATAGGTAGAAGGCAATTTTTAAATTTGTGTTTTGTTTTTAGCTCAAGATCTGACATTGCATGATTTTATAGGCATTGAATGATACTTGAGTACAAAGAAGACTTAAATAATTTGTTGTGGTCTAAAGGCAAATTTTATATTAACAGATATTTAAATGCATTTAAAGTGAAATTAAAACTTAGATTTTTTTTCTAGTTGCTAGTATTAGTCAGTTTTGTTCATAATGCCTTGTCACAGTTATGTTCTTATTTGCCCCCTACAAATTGGTTTAGAGATGTGTTTTAAGTACAAATAATTGCTTGTCATGTAATTGGATTTTGGCAAGGGAGGATTTCCTATATTCTACATTAGAATGTCATCATGTATAGGGTATAAACAAGCAAATGGAAAAACTGGGTAGAATGTAAGATTGACTCCTGGGATGAATTCTTTAACTTACTGTAAATGAGACACAACTATAATTACAAAATTATTAGCATCAAATCCTCTTGAAGATCAAGACAGATGAAGAAAGCAGAAGATGGGAGACAGATGAATGAATTAGTTATATATATCTGTATATATATATGTGTATTATTTTAGCCACCTCTAGGATCTTGCTGAGGATTGCAATATATATATATAGGTATATGTATTAGATGAATGAATTAGTTATATATATGTATAAATGTTGGAATATTGGTTATATATAATGGAATATTATTCAGTCTTAAAAAGAAAGAGGACATCCTGCCATTTGTGACAACACGAATGAAACTAGGGGACATTATGCCAAGTGAAATAAGCCAGACACAGAAAAACAAATATCTAATATAGGGGTGTGTGTGTGTGTGTGTGTGTGTAATAGAAAATAGAATGGTGGTTACCAGAGTCTGGTGGGGTGGGTGGGAATTGGGAGAATAAGAAAGTAGGAGGAGCTATTAATCAAAGGTACAAACTTTCAGTATTAAGATAAAAACATTCTGGAAACCTAATGTATAGCATGGTAACTGTAGCTAATAATAATGTATCATACACTTGAAATTTTCTGGGGTAATAAATCTCAAGTGTTCTCACACACACCAAAAAAAGGTAACTATGGGAGGATGGATGTTAATTAGCTGGATTGTGGTAATCATTCTACAGTATACACATGTTTAAAATAATGTGTTGGGCACCTTAAATATATATTTACTTATCAAAAATAAATAAACAAAACATTTTTAAAAGAACTTTTATTTTTTTAATATTATTTTTTAATGTAGGCTCCATATCCAGCATGGAATCCAACATGGGGCTTGAATTCACGACCCTGAGATCAAGACCTGAGCTGAGATCGAGTTGGATGCTTAACTGACTGAGCAACCCACGTGTCCCTAAAAGAATTTCTGAAGTAGGGTGAGAAAAAGAGAAAGAAATGCGCAAGTTTTCTGAAATGACCACTAAGTAACCAACATATTTTTTGTTGGAATTATAATTGCCAGTATGAGAATCTTTGAATATAAAAGCAAGAAAATGAAAAACAAATATTTGCCCCCAAATGAATAAAAGATCTTTGATCTATATTCATATTATGGACATATAAAGAAAACAATGTATTATCATAGCTAAAATGTCTACAAAGAAGTTGAAAATTAATTTGACCTAGGCTCATAGGTAATTTAATTTATAGTAGTGTGTTTCCATTTTTTCATGTTTATTTGTGCTGTACTGTATAAACCTGATCTTGTATAACACATCATTGTAATTAGTATGCACACTGCACCTTGGAACCTAACAAACTGTGGTTGTTATCTGCACCTTGTCCCGGCAAGGTGTAACTTTTGATAAACATGGTGTACTCTTGGGAGTTTACAAGGAGAACTGTCTTGACCAATGCTATGGCTTTTCTCTGTATTTTCTACTTATCATCTCTATCATACTATTAAATTCAAAAGAAGAGCAATTATTTCTCCTGGAACTAGAATGAGATGAAAATGTTGCTGCATTGCTGAAATAAAATAACCTCCCCCTGCCGCCGCGCCCTTCATTTTTCTTTACACTGAGCTTGTTTTCTTTTCTGAATTTTCCATTTTTATTTCCTGCATGGGGTCTAGTCACTGTCTTTCTTACCATCTGTTACCCATCTTGTTTCCACTAAAGAAAACTTAATAGTATTTAAAGCCAATAACTTCTACATTTCCATTCCAATTCTTCCCTTTTTCCTTTATTTTTTTCTAATGTCCATATTGGTCTAAAAAATCACTATCAGGAACAGGGGCATTTCACATAAAACTTTTTTTTTTTAAAGATTTTATTTATTTATCTGAGAGAGAGGGTGAGAGAGAGAAAGAGCACAAGAACGGGGAGCGGGAGAGGGAGAAGCAGACTCCCAGCCGAGCAGGGAGCCCGATGCAGGACTCGATCCAGGGACTCCAGGATCATGACCTGAGCCGAAGGCAGTCGCTTAACCAACTGAGCTACCCAGGAACCCCAAACTTTTTTTTTTTTTTTATTTTAAAGAAAGGAAGAACATTGCTGGAGATTCTATTTGTAAGCTCTGAATTACATTTTAATTCAGTATTTCCAATTTCAGTGGGGAATGCATTACATAAAATTCTTTGTTATCTTCTAGTACAGAATCCTGAGAAAATAATTTAGCTGCTGAGGATTTTTTGTTCTTAAGTTTAAATGCTAAGTTGTTAAGACATTCCCAGATCTTTCACTTGCACACAATCTTAGCATTTATTACTGCCCTGGGAGTATAGCATGCAACTTCCAGATTGAAAAGTGCAGTATGTCATCCTAGGGCATGGCCAAGAATCTATAAACCTATATATTGAGAAGATACTTAGAGGGCCAAATTCTTTCAATGTTAGTAAGTCAGTTCTGAGACTTCTGCTATCAACCTCTGTGAACTGGGACTGTTGAATTTTTATCTTTACTATCTCTCTCATTATCTATCTATCATCTATCTATCTATCTATCATCATCTATCTATCATCATCTATCTATCATCTATCTATTATCTATCTCTCATCTATCTACTATTTTCCTATCATCTATCTACTTAATTTTTAATTTATTTTACATTTTGTAAGCTGGGAGAATGAGGATTTTTAAACACTTTTATTAGGAAGCAAAGGAAACATTTGTATAAGTTTGTTAAAATCCATTGAACTTATTTTGTTGGACCACGATTTAACTATGTTTTAAATTTCTAATGTCTGCAGGTGTGTCTGACGTGTTCTCTGTATATTGCATCTTGAGGGAATAAGGATGAATTTTCATGATAAATTTGGGGGCAAAAGTTATTTTATTTTTAACTGATAAACCTGTAAAATGTGTATAAAGTCTGATCATATATATCTATATATAATATATGTGCATTTTCACACACCCTGGGGTCATTAAGATATTCAGCAGTTCACTAAAGATCTGAATAAGTCCTATTACTAAAAATAATAACTGGCATTTCAATTTAGAATATACTCTGAAATCAATGTATACAAATTTGGAAAAATACATTCAGAATCTAACCTCTTCTCACGATCTTTTTTTTTAAAGATTTTATTTATTTGTGACAATGAGAGAGACAGAGAGAGTGCAAGCAGGGGTAGTGGCAGGGAGAGGGAGAAGCAGGCTCCTGCCTAGCAGAGAGCCTGATGTGGGGCTCAATCCCAGGACCCTGGGACCATGACCTGAGCCCAACGCAGATGCTTAACCAAATGAGCCACCCAGGTGCCCCTTTTCTCACCATCTTTATGGCCGTGACTTTGGTTTGAGTCAACATCATCTTGTACATGATTAGAGATAATCGTATAAATATTCTCTCTAATTCTTCCCTATTGCTGTACAGTCTCAAAATAATGATCCCTTTTAAATGCTCCTTTATCCTAAACCATCCAAAGGCTCCCATTTCACACAGAGGGAATCCTAATATAAATTCCTACATGGACCTATGTGATCAGGACCCCTGTTAACTCTCTAACGCATCCTGGTAATCTTTCTCTCTGCTCCATCCATACGAGCCTCCTTGTTGCTTCTCCAAAATTCCAGCATGTTCCTTCCTTAAGGTGTTTGTCCAGAATGCTTTTTCATCATATAAGTACTTGCATGACTTGTGCATCTTTATTCAGTTTTTGCTTAAATTTGCTTTTTATTGAGGTTTGTCCTGAGCACTGTTTAACATTAAACTACCCTTCACTATACTCCTAATGTTCTTTCCTTTTTGGCTTGTCTCCCCTATAATAATTAATTTGCTTATTTTGTTTATTTGTCATTTACTCTCTCTTCACCATATGGGGAAACTCCAAGAGGCAGGAGCCTTTGTTTTGTTCACTTATGTGCTGAGAACACTGCCTGGTATGTGGTAGGAGGTCTATACAAGTTTGGCAAGTGCTTGTATACGTGTTACATTCAGGGCAGCACTATACTTCAAAATATTAAGCTGTTGTTCTTTGTTTCTCCCACTTTTTCCTCTCACTTATACATCAAGGGCTTTCTTTCCTTTCCTTTAATTCACCCTGAATAAGAATCAAAGATATCAAGAGATACACAGGACTGAATTTTCTCTTGTAGGAAACCAGGTGACACTAGTCTTGTATAAGACTTAACAAATGGGAGGGAGAAGATGAGATGGAAGGTCAAGAATGAGAAGCTACCATCAGAGATGACTGGGGAGCAGAGAACAGAAAGCTTATTGTACAAGTTTTTTTCAGGTGTGCATTGAACTCCATCAAGTTGGTATTTGTGAGAGGCTAATCTTCATCCTCTGCCGTCCTGAAAGGAAATATAGTTCTTGTATAGTCACAACTGATATGGAGATTTGAAGGAAGAAAGCCTCCTCTACTCTCCTAACTCACCCAAATAAGAAGATGGGAGGAAATTCCACATAGGAGAGAAACAGTGGACCCACCACCATAGTTACATGATTTAATCCCAAATACTAAAGGTACCAAAGGAAGTCAGCAGGGTCAAAAACCAAAACAATGGGATTAATAATATCTCCTAGGATATAAAGGAATCACCTGTCTAGATCAATGATCCATTCCAGAGGGTAGGTTCACAATTAAAGATGATAATTTCCGGATAAGTGAAGGTTACACCAGACATAATGGACATTCAACTGCTTCTCTCCAAACTAAAGTTTAAAATTTAAAGTTGGCTTACTTGCACACTTGAAAAAATTGGACATGTTTTTGAGTTTTCACATCTGAGGTAAGAGTATCATATCAGGCTCAGTATACTCAGGGTGCAATATAACCAGAGAGGAGTTGGTAAGATCACAGTTTCCTCAGCCATGTAAACCTATGTGTACTTTTCTTACCATCAAGTGAACCTACTTCTTTCAAATACTTTTCTGAAATTAGAAGTGTCTGAAAGACACTTACATGAACTATTAAGGTCTATATTGAGGCTGAAACTCATACAGCAGTATTCCAAAAGCCATTTATTGCCTCTTGATATGATAATCACAAGTAGATTTATTTTCCTTTCAGCCCACAGACCATTAATACCTGAGACAATGCTCTTAAGCGATATGCTACTCTTCCTCTCTCAGTTGATTCAAATCTTTTCCCCTCAGACACAGCTACCCTCACAGGTCTGGGGATCAGCGCTCCAGGACCCTTGCAGCATAAGAAAGAGTTTCCCTCTCTCAGAATGTCTTTTGCCTTCATATATACTGTGTGTGTGTGTGTGTGTGTGTGTGTGTATACGTTTTGTTGTACATAGAATACCTGCACTGATATTGACCACCATGGTATTTCTCAAACAATCCATTCTACTGAAAAAAATAGTATAAACTAATATAATCCACATGAGTTCTAATAAAGCTTTCATTACAGTTAACATAAATTGTCTACCCAATTTAAAATCATACTAATCAGGGGATGTCATAATTTTTTTTCCTTTGGAAGAGCAATCATGAAAAAGCAGTGGGAAATCAATACCTGAATTGGAAAATTAATTGAACATTAAAATCGAGTCTATGTAGCATATTTATGAAGTCCATTTTACCTAGAAATCTTAATAGCAAATTTGAATTTGCTCTTTTGTTTGTGGCCACATATTAACAGACCATACATGAATGGTTCCACATTGATGTGAATGACAACCATAATTTCATAAGGTTTTACCTAAAAATATAATAAATTAACTATAAAATATCTTTGATAAATATTATTCAATTGTTTCTCTGTACATTAACTGGAGAATGGACATGTTTTCATTGCTTTTATATAGATTTGATAAATTTATTCTTGATAAATTTATCCTTTTTTTTTTAAAGTGTGAGCTTTAAAATATGTATATAACATAAAACAGTGCCTGGAATGTAGTAGACATTATAGAAATACTTTGCAGTTGTAAACTCATTTAATTGTCATATCTCTTAACCATTGTATTACATGGCATCTTGCTTGAATGAATTTAACTGAAGACCTAATTTTTGCTAGCCTTTCAATTAGAGCCAACCTTTCCATATAGCAGTCATATTTATTCAGCTTTAATAATATATCAATTAAGCCATCTTATCTATTTTCATTGAAAATGCTGTGTTATTTCCTAGCCCCAAAGAAAGATTCAGGGGAGCTCATTTAAATCTTACCAAGTGTCCTCTCTATGTAAACTTCCCCTCCTACCATGTGACATTGTCCATTTGACATTATATTCTTAGATTGGGAGCTCAACACTCTGTATTCGTCTCATGAATTGTTTGCAGTTGGCTGCCCACATGCAATCTAATGGTGATGATCAACATCCATTAATCTTGGCAAGGATACAACAACTACACAGCTACCAGTTCTTTAACCACAGGAGCAGTGCCTCTTCACAGTCTTTTCATCATTCTTCCCAGCAGTGCTCATTAGGCCTTGGAGTGTATAGATTTGTGATATAACTGAGAGACTGTTTGGTAGCCACATGAAAGAGATGGGCACACCCTTCCTACTTTGAGCTAAAAAGACCATGCACTCTCAAACTCAGTAAGTCCCAATATGTGCAAGAAATTGCACGCACATTACTACAAAATTTTACAGCAGAAGCAATTTTGCATCATAACTTTGGCTTACATGAGAATGTCAATGTGGTCCATAGTGAAGAACAGTTTTAATTACATAAAACTGAGTAGATCAAATTATATCCTACCTATAGAGGGTCAGTAATGTATAATAAGGCATAAAGATAAAATTTGCAGTTGGTGTTTTGATTCTGAAGACATGCACACAGCTTGCTTATTTTGGCAGTAGTTTCTCATAAAAATGAGTATTATAGAAGTAACTACTAAAAACTATTTTTATTAGTTTCTATATTAATCTAATCTTTATGTTCACATGAAAGTCCTTTATATCAATGATAAGTTTTAGTTCATCATATTTAATACGCCTTTTGTGATCTTATGAAAATAAGCCTTACAAATGCAGACACCTTAGATATAGTCTCCATATAATATTAAATTATTAAAACAAATATTTAAAGCACCCCTTAGCTTGCCTCTCTTTTTCAGTTTTGTGTTTGAAATAAGAGAAAGAAATGAATAAAACTTTTAACCCAATTTTGCCATTTAACCAACAATCCATTCAGAAAAATTGAAGAATGACATATAGCAGTCAGAAAAGATAAACTAGGAGGAGGTGGCCCAAGATGGTGACATAGGAAGATCCTGAACTTACCTCTTCCAATGGACACACCAAATCTCCAACTACATATAGAATAATTTCTGATGAAAAAGAACTGAAAACTAGCTCAACAGCTTCCTACACAACAAGGGATAAAAGGGCTATATCAAGAAATGTGGGAGAGGCAGAGACTTGATCTTGTGAAAACTCCCATCCTTGGGTGGCAACACACAATAGAGAGACATCTCATGGTGCTGGGGCCTCTCCCTGAGGAGCAAGAGGTTTGTGCCCTACATTGGGCACCTTAACCATTGGGACATAACCAAAGACATGAGGTCCCAAAAATGTCGGGGTTTGGAAACCAAATGGGGCTGATGTCTAGAGAGACCCTTGAGGCTGTAGGGATCTGAGACACTCCTCTCAAGGGGCTCATGGACAGACTCATTCCTCCAGGGAACCAGCAAAAAGGTGGCAATTTGAGAGGGGACTGGATTGTATATAAAGATGATTTGGTTTCTAATCTTAAAATATCTGTTGGAGGGGCAAAGATTAGTTGGGATTTTCCTTGGGGACAGAGGTGATGCAGAGCACCAATTTTTGCACTCTCTATCTTGCTAGTACAGGTGGGCATGGACAGATATGACGTTGCTGACGTCACAGGCATGTACTGCACCCAGAACTTATCCCAGGGCTCACTAAAGCTGGTGGGCAATTGTAGTCGACACAAGGGATGTCTTGATTGCCTGGCTCTGGTGGCCAGAGTGGTTTGTACTCCCAGGACCCATAAGACTGTAACTATTGGAAAGACAGTTTTAAGCAGCATATCACACCCAGGGCACTATACAGACAACAGACTGAAACACAACCCCAGTCTACACATGAAAAAGACCCATTTGATTGTCCTGGAGCTTCAATCCAAGAGACAAGCTTCAGGTTTGCCACATATCTAAAGGTTACAGAGGTGCTCTCATGGAATGTAGGCAGGGAGAAACCATCTGTGCACCTTCCCTTGGCCTCACCACAGCTTACTGGTACCTCCCAGAAAGTTTATAAACTGAGGTGAAGGCCTGATTCTTGCCAACTCTTTCCCCATGGATACCTCCAGACTTCCTGGTCTGGAAGTCAACAGTCTACAGTTGTGGTCCCACAGGACAGCACATATCTGCATACTTTCAAAGCTGCTGTTTGAGGTCTAGCTTCCAATCAGCCTAGTCCAAGTGTTGACTGAAATCACTCCCTTTGGAACACTGACAGGTCCTGGCACACCCTCAACAACTGGGACCTATCAAGAATAAATCAGACAATCACAAACGTTCAAGAGACATCCAAGGGCTAAGGCCAGGTTGAACAATAAGGTTTGCCTCCTATAAAGGACACATCTTCAAGCCTGGGAGAGGTGGCTTTTTCAAATAATACATAGAAACAAACACAGAGAGTCAAGCAAGATGAGGAAACAGAGGAATACTTTCAAACAAGACAAAATCTCAGAAGGACCTTAATGAAACAGAAATAAGTAATCTACCTGATAAAGAGTTTAAAGGAATAGTCATGAAGATGCTCACTGAACTTGGGAAAAATGAATGAACATGGCAAGAACTTCAACAAAGAGAGAAAAAATAAGAAAGCACCAAATAGAAGTCACGGAGCTAAAGAATACAATAATTTAATTGAAAAATACATTAGAGTGTTTCAACAGCAGACTAGATGACACAGAAGAGCAGACAATCAACATGGAAGACAGGGCAGTGGGACTCATCCAAACAAAGCCACAGAAAGAAAAATAAATAAATAAATGAATGAAAAGTGAAGATGGCTTAAGAAACCAATGGGACAACATCAAGTGGAACAGCATTTGTAGTAGAGAGGTCCCAGAAGGAGAAGAGAGAAAGAAAGGGGCAGAAAACTTCCTTGAAGAAATAATGGCTGAAAATTTCTCTATCCTGGAGAAGCCACAGACATCTAGGTCCAGGAAACACAGCACATTCCAAATGAGATGAACCCAAAGATCCACACCAAGACACATTATAATTGAAATGTGAAAAAAAATTTTTTTTTAAATTTTTTTATTCTTATGTTAATCCCCATACATTGCATCATTAGTTTTAGATGTAGTGTTCCATGATTCATTGTTTGTGCAGAACACCCAGTGCTCCATGCAGAATGTGCCCTCCTCAATACCCATCACCAGGCTAACCCATCCTCCCACCCCCTTCCCCTCTAGAACCTTCAATTTGTTTTTCAGAGTCCATCATCTCTCATGGTTCATCTACCCCTCCGATTTCCTCCCCTTCATTCTTCCCCTCCTGCTACCTTCTTCTTCTTCTTCTTTTTTTTTATTAACATATATTGCATTATTTGTTTCAGAGGTACAGATCTGAGATTCAACAGTCTCGCACAATTCACAGCGCTTACCAGAGCACATACCCTCCCCAGTGTCTATTACCCAGTCACCCCCTCCCTCCCACCCCACCCTCCACTCCAGCAACCCTCAGTTTGTTTCCTGCGATTAAGAATTCCTCATATCAGTGAGGTCATATGATACATGTCTTTCTCTGTTTGACTTATTTCGCTCAACATAATACCCTCCAGTTCCATCCATGTCGTTGCAAATGGTAAGATCGCATTCCTTTTGATGGCTGCATAATATTCCATTGTATATATATACCACATCTTCTATATCCATTTATCTGTCGATGGACATCTTGGCTCTTTCCACAGTTTGGCTATTGTGGACATTGCTGCTATAAACATCAGGGTGCATGTACCCTTTCGGATCCCTACTTTTGTATCTTTGGGGTAAATACCCAGTAGTGCAATTGCTGGATCATATGGTAGCTCTATTTTCTATTTAAAGAAAGAATATTAAAGGAAGCAAGACAAAAACAACTTCTTACTTGCAAGAATACCCCCATTAGACTATCACCTGATTTCTCAGCAGCAGAACCTTTGCAAGTCAGAAGGGAGTGGCATGATATATATTCAAAGTGTTGAAAGGAAAAAACTTTCAACCAAGAATACTCTACCTAGCGAGGTTATCATTCAGAATTGAAGGAGAGGTAAAGAGCTTTCAACACAAGCATATCTTTAGTTTGTGCTATCCGTGGCTCTTGAGTCCAGACCCTGTGGCAAAACTCACACACAGTGCCATTTCAGACAGAATTTCTCAGACTTCGGAAGATATATACTGAAATATTGTGATCAATTTACTTTGTCTTGGAGACTACCAGAATGCTGGTTGATTTCTCCCTCTGCCCTCCTCAAACTTGTTCTTTCCATCTTCCACAGTTTCCATTTATCTGTGCATGTGGCTTTATGAAGATTGCATTTCACAATTGGCCTTGCAAGTAAGGTTGACCATGTAACAAATTTCTTACCAGTAGGATGTGAGTGGATGTGTACAATTTCTGAACCTCTAGTTAGCTACTCATTCATCTCTGTTCTACTTTCTGCCAGCTGAAATTTAGGCATGGCAATTCACCAGCTTTGTCCTTACAAAAGGCACAATGTTCTGGTATGGTGGAGCAAGAAAAGAAAAAATAATGCAGAAGAATTTTCTTACCTATCCCAGAAGACTCATTTATTCCCATACTGTTGTGTGAGGGATAAATAGCTGTTTAACTTATTTTAGCAACATATATTTGAAAATCTGTTTTAGCACCTCAGCCTTAATATCTTAACCAATACAGAGATCAGGCCACACCCAAGGTGAGGGTTTCTATTACACTACATGGCTAATCCCACTCTCATTTATTTGGTACAAGAAAGGAAATTAAGTGGAACATAGATCTGAGAAAGAAGGGTTTTGTCTTTGTATTCTTCCTAGTGTAAAAGTGAAATACCAAAGATTCAAGTTGTGGATAGGCTTAGAGAGTCTTGTAAATGTGTTGAGGTGCCTTCACAGGAATTAATCCTACTAAAAACTAAGTGACAACCAAAACTTTAAAACAATTATTTAATAATTAACCTTACAGAAAATCTCAGGGAAACATTCACATTATTATAAATTGATTTCCGTAAAAACTGTAGTTGAGATATATTTTAAAGACATCCAAAATTCAAGGCTGACTTCAAAGTCTAATTACTTGAATTCAGATGTTCAAAAAAGAATGCATGTGCTTTCATTCACAGGCTGGGTTTGCTGTGAATTTTTTTTCTCATAACCTCCAGTCTAGGCCTTTGCCCACCACCAATGATGTGGACAGCTCCCTTCGTAAGTCACAGTTCTTCCTGTTTGCAAGGCCCCCTGACTTCTGCAACTCTGTCCGCATGCTTCCAGATAATGGGGTTATTTAAATCCTTCACATATCTTACTTTATTCCTGTTGACAGTGGGAAGAAGAGATGCTCCAGAACTTTGGGTTCTTAGGTTTGAATCTTTAATGATATCTAAAAAGCTATTCTAAAATATCAACTTCACAAAAGTGACTATTGACCCTGATCTGTTTCTAATACCTTTCTAAGAAAAAGACAGTTGCTCAGGTACACCAAAGAGGAAGAAAAGTTTTCTTAGCTGCTGTTTATAAAACTTCACAGAACCTGTGGACCATATTCAGTTTCCAGAAGATACCTGAAAACATTGGGCCAGAAGATTAAGTAGTTTGATAGCAAAGTCTCAACTGGCAATTCCATGATATTTGCCAGCAAAGATAATGGGCTGCCCACAGTAATGTTGCTTTAATCTCCCAGGTAAACAATTGTCCCAGTTGACCCCTAAAGGGTTATAATCTCAGTTCTCATACTCACTCATGTTGGACCAACAGTTAGGAGAGGAGAGGATTTGGGTGAAGGTAACTATGGGCATGAGTGCATACAAAGCTAGTGCCAGGTGCTAGAAATGCCTGCATCATTATTAAAATTTAGAAAAGTAACAACTCTGGGTTTAGTCACACTTATAATGGCCTAGACACTTAAGTGCCTACAGGAGATACCTGCTGAGAGCTCTACCTCCTACACCTGGCACTTTAAGGGGATCTTGCACATGGCTTTGTCAACCAATGACAGTTTTCTCCTCTTTTAACTGCCCTGTTCACTCAGGAGCCAAGAAATTCATTTCATGTGATTCTCTCAAGTACTTCCTGCCCATTCTACAAATGCCCATTTATAAGAAAGTTGTTTGGAATTCAGAGCTTTTTTTCTCCCAATTAAAAAAGTGTCACAAATGGTGGTTAGAGTTTAATCCCAAATACGCTAACTTGTTTAACTTAACAACACAATGTTCTAATGGTAGAAATGAACTACCATTAATGACTATGTTTTGTTTTGCTTTTTAATATGCGAGAAAGGTTTTGTGAATTCCAAATTGGATTGCCAGGAACTCTGACATTGTAGTACTTGGCCCCTGTGACTTCACCCTTGACTTCACTGTCCTCTCAATGAAAGGAAGAGCTCTCCAGATCTGTCCACTGGCAAGGACCTTGGTGGAGATGGGAGAAGCAGAGGTAGGAATGGAGGCAAACGTAAACTATAGCAAGAGCCTCTGCACAGTGGAGACAGACGCCCTGCCTTACTTTTCTCCTCATCTTTCCCTCCTTTGGGCCATAGAAGTGGGTTCAAAATGCTTGAATGACTGGTCACTGAGAGAAGCAGGAAAGGAGTTTCTGCTCCTGTGAGCCCAATGAAGGTGGACATCTATATATGGAAAATACTCTATACACTGGGGCATTGGGGACTGCTTGTACTTGGAGAATTCATTAACTCTCAGCATCCTGTTCTCCACCTCTAAGCTGTATTGAGAAATGATTAGCCTGTATTTTTATTAATTAAGCCTGTAATTTTATTGTGTGCTTTTGGTGCCAACTTTTTTCTAGAGTTGTATCAAAAATAAGCCTATATTCGCATCATGATCTAATGTTGATAGGGTCATTTTGTTGTTTTTACAAGGCAGGAATGGGTATAACTTTTGAATTAAACTTACCAATCATGTATTCAAAAAAAAAAAAAAAAGGAATGTGTTTAGACACGATTGGCCCCCAAAACAAAATTGTTATAGAAATGTAATAATAATAATATATATAATAAGGAAATATATAATATAAAAATGCATAATGTATTATAACTACCACAATATAAGTATATAATGATTAATAATATAATAATAAAACATAGTTATATAACATATTACACAAAATTAAATTTAAACAAATTATATTCATAGTATGCATTTTTATATGTCCTAGTAGAATATTGTATGGCTTAGGTGAAGAAGAAAAAATTAAGTTGGTACTAACCCATTATGGCTCTTTTGGTGGTCACGTATAATCTATTAATTTCTCACTCCTGTAGAGATAAAACTATACTTAAGGACAAATACTCATTTCCTATAGTCAATTTATAAATAATGTTAAAAAAAAGACTACATAATTATGATTATTTCTAATGGGAAAAAGCCCCTACCCAAAAGATATAGGTTATAACTATCAGTTTTAGAGCCTAGCCTTTGTTAAATGCAACATAATGAGTTATTGAGAATAAATTAAAATTAAAATCTCATCTTTGAACAGGGAATTTGAACTGACTTTGCTTTGAAATGAAAATTTTTTCTCTCCTATTTGAACAATTAAATGAAAAGAATAACAATGAACTTCTACTTTGAACAGCATTTTTTTTTTTTTAGAGTGAAAGAAAAAACTGGGAGGAAAAAAAAGTGAATGTATTTTTTACCTGGTGTTTGTGGAGGAAGTTTATGCTGAAGCTTTCTTTATGTGTATGTCTTTGTCTACTTGCCCATATCACATTTCTTCTGTGTTCATACTTGTGTGTGTATGAAAATAAATGGTTAAAACAAGCAGATAGTTGTAAGTAGTAATAACTCAATTGTAAAAATAATTTAATTTTTAGGGGCACCTGGGTGGCTCAGTCGTTAAGCATCTGCCTTCGGCTCAGGTCATGGTCCCAGGGTCCTGGGATTGAGCCCCGCATCGGGCTCCCTGCTGGGCGGGAAGCCTGTTTCTCCCTCTCCCACTCCCCTTCTTGTGTTCCCTCTCTCGCTGTGTGTCTCTCTCAGATAAATAAAATCTTAAAAAAAAATAATAATAATAATTTATTTTTTTAAATCTCTGATTATTATGAGAGTGTGATATTCCCTAACATTTTGCCAAACAACACATATAAATTTACAGAAAGTAACTTTTAATTTTTTGTGTATTTGTTAAAAGAGAAACTATGTTCTAAAGACACACAAACACACTAATGCACACACACTTGCACATGCATACATGTCACTCTAGAGGACTCTGTGGTACTATGAAAATGTCCTTATTTTTATTATTTATAATTATTTATAACTATAATATTTAGAGTATGTACAATGATTATTATTTGTGTTTATCAATATACTTATATTAAATTACTCTTCCTATTACTATTACATCTTTATAAAGTTGTTAAATTCTTACTATCCCATTAATTAGGAGGTTATACAATTTCCTATTTTTTGTGCATTGTAATTGCAAGTGTACTAAATGATGAATACATAACCTTTTCTGGAATTTTTTTATGTAAATCTAAAATCAACAGCGACAAAAAAGATTTCATATAGAAAGCTAGAATACTTTCTATTGATTATGGACAAGTGGCTTACAACAGAAGTTATTAATAAGTGTTGCCTCAAATTGTCCATGGTTTTATCTCCTAAAATATTTTATTTTGGTTACTTTATTAACATTGACAAGTAGAAATAATGAGTTAATACCCCTCTAGTTTGCTTAGCGTAAAAGAAGGGGGCAAAGACAACATGGTAGTGGCAGTGGAATAGTTTGAAGCTGTCCTGAGTACCCACAACGAAACTTCCCCTTAGAAAAGAAAAATGATGTAAAACATAACGGAAAACACATGTGCAACATCTAAAACCGAACGAAACGCCTACATGTTTCCATGAACCTCAATACAGAAGTGGTGGGAAGTAGCAATGTGCTTACCCTGCTTCTGCTGGCTCCTATGAGCTCGGGAGGGTCAATTACACACACCTTTTCTGAACCCAAATGAAGTGAAGTCAAGGTGGCCGTGTGAAGTCAGCCCTGGTAGACAGCGTTACTGTCACAGAGCTCAGAGAATCCTACCAATTACACTTTCTTCATGAGGAGGTCCTTTACAAATACAAGATTTTTGTCCCAATTTTGTTCTGCTGTAGAGCAAATTACCACAGACTTAGAAGCTTAAAAAACAACAATTCATTTCCCTGCTGAAGGTCTCACAAAGCTGAAATCAAGAAGTCTGCCAGACTGGGCTCTTATCTGAAGGTGTTGGAGAAAGATGGACTCCCAGGCTCATTCAAGCTCTAGGAAGAATTTAGCTTTCTATGGTGGTAGAAGTGACAAACCAGTTACTTTGCTGGCTGTCTGCCAGGCGGTGCCATTCGCTGTCAAGTCAGCAAAGAAACGTGGAGTTCTTCTGCTTCAAATCTCTTTGACTTTCTCTTCTGCTACCAGTTAAAGGAAATCTCTGCTTTTAAAGGGCCTAGGCGATTAGTTCAGGTACACCCACATAATCCTCCAAAAAAGTATCCTTTATTATATCTGAAAAATCCCTTTCCCATGTAATGAAACATAATCACGGGAGTAACACCAAGAAGCAGAGGGATGTCTTAAGATTTTGCCTACCACATCCACCTTCTGGCTCCCACATTTGCATCTGTACCATATGCAAAATACATTCGTGTTCCTACCAAACTTCTAGGTTTCTCATGCCACTACAGAATTAATTCAAAGTCCAAATGCCATCTAATCTCATCAGCTCAAAAATTTTGAGATTCCATTTTCTAATTTAGCCAAATCAGGTTTCAAAGCTTGGAATTATTCCTCTTCGTTTCTCTAGTTCTCTCTCTGAACTCTTGGGTAAAACCCTTGAGTTCTAGCTTCTGCCATTTGAGTCATTGATTTTTTTATGAAAAGTAGCATATTTCCAACTACATCTTCATGAGTTCAACAGCCTTTCTCCGTTCGATACTCTCTTGTCCCATTTAGTACAAAATGGCAGTGTTTCTAATAAGATAAATTTATCAAGAAGCTTGGTTAGTGTGTAAATTGGACTGAGTTTTACTCCATTAGGTAAAAGACATTCTCACAGGTATTTCTGAGATCATATTTTCTTTATTTTGGGGCTTTATCAAGATAGCTGTGTAAAAATACTTCTAGACTTTACAGAGTCCCTCTGATTTGATTGAGATTAAGGGCACACTCTTAATCTATTATGAATTAATATTCTGACCTTTGTTTTCCTAATGTTTGAGCCAAGGATTATATAGTCATATGCTCCCTTTACTCTATGTCACACTTTCAACTGGCATTTGGACTTTTAGCATTGTTGTCATCTGGTAAGGATAAAATTTCCAAATTCGTCAATCTGGTTCCTTTTTGTTTAATACCTATTGCTTTAATTTATCTCTCTCCTTTTACATTTTGCTAGAAGTGGCAAATAGAGACCAAACAATGTATTCAACTCTTTGCTTAAAAATCTCCTTGGCTCGGGCACCTGGGTGGCCTAATCAGTTGAGCATCTGACTCTTGATTTTGGTTCAGTCATAATCTCAGGGTAGTGAGACTGAGCCCTGTGTCGGGCTCTGCGGTCCCTGCCCAACGCAGAGTCTGCTTGAGATTCTCTCTCCCTCTGCCTCTACTCTAAATAAATAAATAGATAAATAAATAAATAATCTCTTTGGCTATTATATTCAAATTTGTCCCAAGTTCTGCTGTCCAAATAACTGCAGGACACATTTTCAGTAAGTTTTCTCCACCTTATAAAAAGGACTCTTCTTTCTCTTCTTCCTCCAGTGTGGAATAACATGTTCCATTACTTCAGAAAACCCCCTGGCACTGTTCTTAAAGTCCAGATTTCTACTAACAGTCTGTTCATGTCAATTTAGGTTTTTTCCTAAGGCAATTTAGAATTTCTGTACAATGTTCCTCACTTGTTTTTGAGCTCTCACCAGCAATGTTTTCAACATCTATGTTTTTACTGACAATTTGTTCAAAGCCATCCAGTTTATTTTTACCATGCTCCTCATGATTCTCCTAGCCTTCACACACTGTCTAGTTCCAAAGCCACTCCTGCATTTTAGGTGTATCATTCAGTGTCACTCCACTTCCAAGTACCAAAAGCTTTTTTAGTTTTCTATTGTTACATTAAGAAATTACCACAAACCCAATTCAAAAGCTTAAATAATTATTCTCCCTACCTAATCATCCAGTTACACTACATATTTGTGCTGCAACCAGTTACCAGTTACACTCTACCTTGTAATTATAAAATTTTAAGTTAAACATCTCATCACATTTCTCTAATATTATGCAAAAGCAGAGTTACTACAGCTCTTTTGGAGTAGGTTAGGAATCAATTTGATAAATTAATAAAATATTTTCAGGTGTTATGATACAGTTACCGCTATAAAAAGTAAAAAACAAAAACATTTTTGAACATATATAAACAATGCAGTATTAACATCAGGGAAAAATTAATAACTAAATCATCAAGGCAAGTACAGTCATTGGAACAATCAAATGTTAAACTAATATCTAAACGAAACACCAAAAATGTATTTATCATTTATTACTAAAAAACTAAGAAGCCAGATCTCAAAAACATATTTTCGTAAATGTTAACTCCTAAAATAATTTCAAAAAGTGCCTGCTGACAATTTTCACATATGAAAACTAGTAAAACAATGGTATCAAACATTTCATGGGGTTTCTGGGTGGCTAAGTCAGTTGAGTGCCCAACTCTTGATTTCAGGGCAGGTAGTGATCTCAAGGTCACGGGATCAAGCCCTGCATCATACTCCACACTCCGTGGGGAGTCTCCTTGAGATTTTCTCTGCCCTTCCCTATGCTCATGTGCTCTCTTTCTCTCTCTCTCAAATGAATAAATAAATCTTTTAAAAAAATTTCATAACGTAAGCTGCCTTAGAATTTAATTCTAATCAGTTTTAATTTTTCTTTTGTAGGTTAAAATTGCATGATTGATATAGAAATTGATGTGTTTTCATTCAGAAATGTGTTAGCCTCAAATATTTATTGTTGGAAAGATATCTGCCAGATATTTTCAAGTCTACTGCTTCATTTAAATATCACAATAGTCCTGAGTTTGGTTATTATTAACCATAATTATAGGTGATGAAACTTAAGCTCAAAATCCTTGACAACAATCACAACCGCTGGGTAAATATCCGAGTATAATTAAAAGAAATGCAATTTTTCTCATTATTCCATAGAATAAGAAAGAAGAAACTGGTTACTTCAGCAATAAAATCATCATCCCTTTAGAATGGTAATATGTGTGTCCACAGACCACATATAGGTATACATTGCCTTAATTCTTTGTGTTAATTAGATAATACAAACTAGATATACAATATTAGATATTGTATCTGATATATATCTAATACTGTATAACCAGTTATTATCCAATACGTAATATTAGATGTCTAGATAATATTAATTTGTATTAGATAATACTTATCATCAACTGGAAATTTATAACTTATAATGGCCAATTCTATTTTTCATATTTCTGCATATACTAAAAATTTATTTTCAACATTTTACCTATCATGTTTTCCTTTGACTTTTGGTATAATTCATCAAGATAATTTTTGTAATGCACAAGTTCATTTCTAAATCTTTCTATATCATATTGACAGCTTTTATTGGGTTGTGATGTTTGTTTAAATTTAGATATCATATTTTCATCTTAATAGTTAACATTATTAACTTCCCATAATTATTTATTTTCTGTTTTTTTGTTGTTGTTGTTTTGCTTTTGGTATGTGCAACATTTTCTCAAAAGTTGAGGTTTTAAAATTTTTTCTGAGGCTTCTTGCAAGAATTATTTTCCAGGGATGGTGTGGTATCTCCTGCTAGTTGAATATCAAAATCTTCTGTTTTTTCTGGGTGGACACATTGAATACATTTCCCAGCCTCTGTTGTTGTTCATGTATAACAGCGTGTCTCACTCAATGGAATAAGAGTACCAGTGATGTGTGCCAATGAAAATCCTGGCCCATTAAATCACCCATGCCAGTCCTTCATGTCCTTTTCCCCGTGGCTGGCTGGAAAGGGTACAACTCCTAAGGAAAACTCGGAATCCACATGTGGGAAGTACAAAGGTCCCTGGCAGCCTGGGACCTTGGATGGACATGGAAGAATGGAGGATGCATGTCCTCACAACATACACATACACCCTGTACAATTACATCATAAATAAATACATTTGTGTGTATGTGTACTGAACTATTAAATATTCTGGGTCCAGTTGTTACAGCTTAATTAGCACCTCTCCCTTCTCCAAAAAAACCAAGTTGCTTGTTCCAAACACAAGTTCAGGTCCCTTCTTTGGAACTGTTGGCCATGATCACATTTGTGAATCTTTACAGAGTGAACGCTGTTACTCAATTTGGAGGACTGAGTTAGGCTTTAAAAACTATTTTCATCTTCTTTCTATTATTTACTCAGGCATAATTTGTTCATTCATATCTCCTCAGGATGTCAGAAACCAGTGCAACATTATACTTGTTTTCAATTGCCTGCCTTCCTAGAAGCCCACTTCCTTCTGGCTACACTCATTCTTTTATCCTGACACTTGCAAAGAGTACATTGCCTCATATGATTCTGCTTCCCCTCAGAATCTGGATCCTTAGAGGATCTTTGTTTCCTTTTTCTTTCCCATCTTTCACATATTTCTGCCTGAGTTCTGTTTTATCCCCATGTCTGGAGCTCTAATAGGATGGCACTGAAGAAAATAATAATAATTCTCTGGAGGATTTCTGCCAAAGTTTAGGAGCCGCCAAACCTTCCAGTAGGGCCTACGAGTCCCCATCTCTCATTTTGCTGTCATCACCACCCACTACCTGTCAAGTTCATGAAAATTTCAGTATGTGGGTGGAAACCCTGAATTCAAGCACTGTCAGAGATGATAGCATTTGATTTATTACATCAGTTTGGTCATTTCACTAGAAAATTGATGGAAAAAAATGTGTCAATTATTTGGGATTAGAATACTATCTTGAATTTGGAAGCCAAAATTCTATACTAAATAGTTAAATGGTATTGGGATGGCATATAATAAATGAGCATATTAACCTATAAAATCTTACAAAAGAATACAGCATTACAACATTTAGGAAACATATAAATTCTGTTATCATTTGGTCTTTCACTTCCAAATACATATTTGCATTTTCAGCCAGGGCTAAGCAACACAGGAATAGACCTGTACGCAAAAAAAAAAAAAAAAAAAAAAAAAAAGAATGGTACAACTATTGTTGTACCAACTACCAATAGCTAGCAAGAATAATATTTAAGGATGCAATATGTGGAGCTTGGATAAAGGAAAGAGGCTAATTATGTAAAGAGAAATAATTTTCTAGAAGTCAGCTATTGCATCTAGTGTTAGAAAATATTTAGACTCATGGAAATAAATTCTTCAAATGGTTTTCAAGGGACTCACAGCTAAAGAAAATAAAAGAGGGCACCTGGGTGGCTCATTCGGTTAAGCATCTGCTGTCAGCTCAGGTCATGATCCCAGGGTCCTGGGATTGAGTCCCCTGTTGAGCTCCCTGCCCAGTGGGGAGTTTGCTTCTCCATTTCCCTCTGTCCTTCCCTCCTGCTTGTATTCTCTCTCTTACTCTCTCAGTTAAATAAATAAAATCTTTAAAATAAAAAAAATAAAGAAAATAAAAGAAATGGCATTTTAATATGAATCCTGACAAATATCAATAATTAGACAGATTCCTTCCAACAAGGAATAAGCTAGAGATTATTCAAAGTAGAACAAATAAATGAAAACCTTCATTCATAGCAATCAAATGTTCAGAGTCCATATTTTGTGTACTAATTCTTTTTTTTTAAAGATTTTATTTATTCATTTGAGACACAGAGAGAGAGAGAGAGCATGAGCAGTGGGAGAGGCAGAAGCAGGCTTCCCGCTGAGCCAGGAGCCCGATGTGGGGCTCGATCCCAGGACCCCAGGATCATGACCTGAGCTGAAGGCAGATGCCCAACCATCTGAGCCACCCAGGCACCCCTTTGTGTACTAATTCTGCCAGAATCCTTGAAGAATCTGGAGCTTTAGGGAACATATTTTGGAGAAATCTTCTAATCTCACAAACATGGTCATGTAGGAAAAAAAATTATTATATGAGAATTATTTTAATTCTAACCATTGATATATATTGACCATCTTTCTATTGAGAAGAAATACATGAATAGATTTTAAATATATTTTAAGACATTAGCTGCTTAATTTAGTCAAGTAAAGTCTTGGCACATTGGTTGGCTGAAAGAGAAAAATAAATAAAATATCTTAGTTTAACTCTTCTGCCACATGCTATGTTCATATAGAATTATCTATGATGCTGAACATGAGAATTTGGAATACATGTTTAATAAACAGACACACTGTCAAAGTAAGGATGATGTTATTTGATTAAATTCTAATCTTTTGAAATGACATTTTATAAATGACTAAATAGAATTTTCAAGTGATTTTATGGCATAGTAATTGTGTTACAAAGTATCATAAAATGAGTTACATAAGCAACAGAAATTTAGTGCCTTACCATTTTGGAGTCTAGAAATCCAAGATCAATTAGTTGGCATGTTTGGTTCCTGATGAAGGCTGTGAGGGGGAATCTGTTCCATGCCTCTGCCCTCGTGTCTTTTGGTATACTGACACTCTTTGGTGTTCCTTGGCTTCTGCTACATCAAATCGATTTCTGCCTTTGTCTTCACATGGCATTGTGTGATGCCTAGTTTCCCCTTTTATAAGGACACCAGGCATTTTGGAGTCCCACCCTGTTCTTATGTGGCCGCATCTTAACTAACCGTATTTATAACAATCTTATTCCTAAATGAGGTCACATTCTGAAATATAGGGGGTATAGGATTTCAACATTTGAATTTTTGAAGGACACAATTCAACTCAATAGAGCAATAAATAACACTTTTCCCAAAATTCTCTCCCTACAAGTCCCTGCATAGAATTGTGACTAGAACATGAAATGAGCTAAAACATCTTTTGAGCATAATAAAATGAAAAGGCCTAAGGCTCATCACATTAATTCTTCAAAGAAAAAATAAAGATATTGAGGCATCAAAGGGCAGAAAATATGAAGTACTTTGTTTCATTCAATTGAATATGTTTGCTATAAAATTAATAATGTATTTAAAATATATCGTGCCCATGTACCACCCTAAGACTGAGGGGTATTAAAAAGTTTGTATTGGGGCACCTGGGTGGCTCAGTCGTTAAGCGTCTGCCTTCGGCTCAGGTCATGATCCCAGGGTCCTGGGATCGAGCCCCGCATCGGGCTCTCTGCTCGGCTGGGAGCCTGCTTCTCCCTCTCATACTCCCCCTGCTTATGTTCCCTCTCTAGCTGTCTCTCTCTCTCTCTGTCAAATAAATAAAAAAATAAAATCAAATCTTTAAAA
This sequence comes from Mirounga leonina, assembly GCF_011800145.1. Classification (NCBI taxonomy): domain Eukaryota; kingdom Metazoa; phylum Chordata; class Mammalia; order Carnivora; family Phocidae; genus Mirounga; species Mirounga leonina. Next base: position 1,748,905 of record NW_023270442.1, read on the forward strand.
AAAAAAAGTTTGTATTTCTTACTGATACAGATGATGATGATAAATATTGAAAGGGCAATATAGGGGAACAAAGTGCTAGAAGTGAGATAGGACTAATGCAGAGAACTTCTGTAGACACTGAGCTGAATCAAGAATGCCTATAGGCATACCTCACAGATATTGCTGGTTAGGTTCCAGACCACAGCAAAATAGTGAATATGGCCACAAAGCGAGTCAAATGAATTTTTTTTTTGCTTTCCAAATGCATATAAAAATTATGTTTACACTATATGGTAGTCTATTAAGTATGCAATAGCATTATGTCCCCCAAATAATGTAGATATCTTAATTAAAAATACTTTATTGCTAAAAAATGCTGGCTATCATCTGAGGTTTCAGTGAATCATCCAAGTCCTGACCGGGCCCAACCCTGCCTAGCTTCCGAGACCAGACGAGATGCGCTGCCATCAGGCTGCTAGGGCCATAGGCGAGGTTTCAGTGAATCAGAATCTTTTTGCTAGTGGAGGGTCTTGCCTCCATGTTGATGGCTGCTAACTGGTGAATGTGGTGGTCGCTAAAGGTTGGGGTGGCTATGGCAATTTATCATAATAAGACAATAAAGTTTGCCACACCCATTGACTCTTTCTTTCACAAAGGAAGCATGTGATGCATTTGATAGCATTTTATCCACAGAACTTCTTTCAAAATTGGGAGTCAGTCCTCTTAAAACCTATCACCGCTTGATCAACTAAGTTTATGTAATATTCTAAATCATTTGGTGTCATTTAAACAATATTCACAGCATCTTCACCAGGAGTAGATTCTATTTCAAGAAACCACTTTCTTTGCTCATCCATAAGAAGCAACTCCTCATCTGTTCAAGTTTTATCATGAAATTGCAGCAATTCAGTCACTTCTTCAGTGCCACTTCTAATTTCAGTTCTCTCTCTCTCTTTTTTTTTTTTTGGAATGTTATTTTATTTTATTTTTTTAATTATTATGTTCAGTTAGTCAACATATAGTACATCATTAGTTTTTGATGGAAAGCTATTTAATTTTTAAATTTTTTTTTATTATGTTATATTAATCACCATGCACTGGGCGTTATATGCAAACAATGAATCATGGAACACTACATCAAAAACTAATGATGTAATTTATGATTTCAGTTCTTTTGCTATTTATACCACATCTATAATTACTTCTTCCACTGAAATTTGATCCCCCTCAAAGTCATCCATAAATGTGGGAATTAGCTCTTCCAAACTTCTGTTATTGTTATTTTGACCTATTCCCATGAAACATGGATGTTCTTAATGACATCTAGAATAGTGAATCATTTCCAGGTTTTTAATTTATTTTGCCCAGATCCATCAGAGAAATCATGATCTATAGCAGATACGGCCTTATGAAATGTATTTGTAAATCATAAGACTTGAAATTCAAAATTACTTCTGGATTCATGGTCTGCAGAATGGATGTTGTGTTAGCAGGCATGAAAACTTCATTAATCTCATTGTACATCTCCATCAGAGCTCTTGAGTGACCAGGTGTAATGAATCATAATATTTTAAAAGGAACCTTTTACCTGAGTTGTAGGTCTCAAGAGTGGGCTTATAATATTCAGTAAAGCATGTTGCAAACAGATGTGTTGTTATCCAGGCTTTACTGTTCCATTTAGGGCACAGGCAGAGTAGACTTAGCATAATTCTTCGGGGCCTTAGCACTTTCAGAATGGTAACTGAGTATTAATTTCGACTTAAAGTCTTCCGCTGCATTAGACTCTAATAAGAGAATTAGCCTGTCATTTGAAGCTTTGGAGCCAGGCATTGGCTTCTGCTCTCTAGCTATGAAAGTCCTAGATGTCACTTTCTTCGAAGAGAAGAAAGTTGTTTTGTCTGCATTGAAAATTTGTTGTTTAGTGTGGCCACCTTCATTAATTATCTTAGCTAGATCTTCTGGATAACTGGCTACATCTTCCATACCAGCACTTGCTGATTTACCTTGCATTTTTATGTTACGGAGTTGGCTTCTTTCCTTAAATCTCTTCCGGTGTCTGCAAAGCTTCAAACGTTTTTTCTGCAGGTTCCTCACCTTTCTCAGCCTTCCTAGATTGGAGGAGAGTTACGACCTTCTTCTGCATTAGGTTTTGAGTTAAGGGAATGTTGTGGCATTAAACTTTCTCCATGTCAGCAATAGGCTGCTTTACTTTCTTAATATTCGTGTATCCACTGGAGTAGCACTTTTAGTTTCCTTTAAGAAATTTTCATTTGCATTCACAAGTTGGATAACTGGAGCAATAAGCTTAACTTTGGGTCCCCCTTGGCTTTCCACATGCCCTTACTAAGCCTAGTCATTTCTAGCCTTTGATTTAAAGTGAGAGATGTGCAACTCTTTCTTCCACTTGAATACTTGTTGACCATTGTAGGGGTATTAATTGGCCTAATGTCAATACTCTTTTATCTCAGGGAATAGGGAGGCCCTAGGAGAGGGAGAGAAATAGAGGAACAGCCAGCCAGTGGAGCAGTCAAAACACACAAAACATGTGTTCTTTAAGTTCACCATCATATATGAGTGCAGTTTGCAGCAACCCAAAACAATGGCAATAGTAACACCAAAGATTATTGATTACAGATCACAATAGCAAATATAATACTAATGAAAAAGTTTGAAATACTGCAAGAATTACTAAAATGTGACAAAAACTCAGGAAGTGAGTAAATGCTGCTGGAAAATGGCACCGATAGACTTGCTCAAGGCAAGGTTGCCACAAACCTTCAGTTTGTAAAATATGCAATATCTGTAAAGTGCAATGAAGTGAAACACAATAAAAAGAGGTTTGCCTGTACCAGAAAGTGTTTCAACCTCAATAGAAAGAACGAGACTCACAGTTGAGTAAAAATGACATTTTAGGGGCGCCTGGGTGGCTCAGTTAGTTAAGTGTCTGCCTTTGGCCCAGGTCATGATCCCAGGGTCCTGGGATTGAGTTCCAGCATCAGGCTCTCTGCTCAGTGGGGGGCCTGCTTCTCCCTCTCCTGCTCCCCCTGCTTCTGCTCTGTCTGTCTCTCTCTCTGTCACATAAATAAATAAAATCTTTAAAAAAAGTTTAAAAAAATGACATTTTATCATAGATATCTTCTGGGAAATGATGGCTCAGTTTTTATAGAGAAAGAGTACAAATTATCAAAAAAGTTTTCCTGGGACGCCTGGGTGGCTCAGTCGGTTAAGCGTCTGCCTTCAGCTCAGGTCATGATCCCAGGGTCCTGGGATCGAGTCCCGCATCGGGCTCCCTGCTCCGCGGGGAGCCTGCTTCTCCCTCTGCCTCTGCCTCTCTCTCTCTATCTCTCATGAATAAATAAATAAAATCTTTAAAAAAAAAAAAAAGTTTTCCAAAAGTGGCTACTAGAATAGAACTTCATAAAGGCAGGGTAGAAGAGGAATTGGAAAGAGGACTTAATATCTTCAAATTCTTCACAGTTAAAGTAATTAATCTGAAGTAAGAGATTATTATCACATTTAAGTTCAATGTTAAAAATTTTGAATTTTCAGTTGAATTTAGTAATGTACCTTTGTTTAGTTTTCCTGAGTTCACTACTTGTAAGTCAATTTAAAAATCACTTAGAAAACAGAATTAAACTTTTAAAAATTGTCTTTTAGAGTAATATTTCAAAATATAAATACATTTCATATAAATGTTTACTGTTTATTTTATTTGTGTTTATTATTTCTAGTGAATTATTTGATCTATAGTCTCTCCATATCGAATATATTCAAACACAAAACAGTATTTCCATGAAAATAAAAATGCTGGTAAAAAATAGGTCCGTTTTAATAGTCTATTCATTTACTCAGCATTATTGCTCATTCATATTCATTTATATGTTATTTTCTTGCATTTTCTGCAATGGTTATCATATCTTAAAACAACAGGTTCCAAAATTAATATTGAGTCCAGTTCTTTTTGATGGATATAGGTGGAATTGATTACCATCTCCTTCAATACTCAAGTTTTTTGTTTTTTGTTTTCCTGAATTGCTTCACATATAGGGCTAAATACAGAATAGGTGCTTAGGGAGTTTTTAAAATAAATGAATGTGTTATGAAATGGATTAAGAATTAAGAAATAAGAGAACAAATGATAGAATGAATGTAAAAATCAGTTTAAAACATACACTAGGCAACCTGCTAACCACAAATTATGAAAAATATTTTCCTCATGTGGACTTGCCAATTTTTATCAATTGGATATCATTACCATTTATACTTATGAAGTGGTTGTTAATATGTTTGTTCATTATTCAAAATAAGGCTCTTGAAGAAATTAACATAAAGGATATTACCAGGAGAGGAAGACTATCTCCAAATATGAAAACTCAGAGATCATTGTGTACTATCCTCAATTCAAAATATAAAAAAGAAAGTTATTGTATGTTAAAAAAAAAAAAAAAAAGAAGATAAAAGGGAGGGAAAAATGAAGGGGGTGGGAATCGGAGGGGGAGACGAACCATGAGAGACTATGGACTCTGAGAAACAAACTGAGGGTTCTAGAGGGGAGGGGGTGGGGGGATGGGTTAGCCTGGTGATAGGTATTGAAGAGGGCACGTACTGAATGGAGCACTGGGTGTTATACGCAAACAATGAATCATGGAACACTACATCAAAAACTAATGATGTAATGTATGGTGATTAACACAACATAATAAAATCAAATTAAAAAAAAGAAAGTTATACAAGAGTGAGTTTATTTTATTTGAAAAATAAAACAGATTTCTATTTAATTAGTTTTTTGAATCACACTTGAGCAAACTTGCTTAAAATAATTTCTTCATCTTTTTGGAGTAACTTCTTTCTAATACTTTGTTTTGAAAATTTTTCTACAAGTAGACATATATTATAAAATATGTAGTAATTCAAATTCTTTATAGCCTGATAGAATCATCTTTTCTAAATAACTTTAAAGGTATATTATTAGAGATTTACATATTTCAATGCTATCTGATGCGTATTTCAGTAAAAATTATATGGCTGTTTGATAGAACTTATTTTTATATTGTGGATGATTTCTAGTTTAATCTTTGAGCAAATGTCTTTTATTTTCTGATTATTTTTATTTCTGTTTTACTACATCGTTTTTTCAAATTTTATCGTGATTACTTACCTGAAAACTTACCCCCCAAAATCATGTTGTATTCCTAATTCAGTAAATGAAATATATAGTTTCTTCATTTTCCTATGTGAAATGATGTTTATAATCAAACAATTTTCATCCTGTTCACAGAAAATGATGGCCACTGTTCTTTTTTAGTTCATATTAACAGCTTTACCTATAATTATGGTTTAATTTGTGTGAATTAGAGTGCTTCTTAATACCTTACATACTGCCCATTGTAGTATTCATTTAAGTATTTATTTCCTTTAAAAGAAATTAACTTGATCTTTGAGAGATAGCTCTATAAAACTATTTTTAATATGATTTTTTTGCATTTATTTTTTTATCTGGGAAATAAAATTCAATTGGAAAACATCAGTGAGTAAAGAAGAAATAAAAGCAGAAAAACACCAGATTTCTGAATTAATTATCTAACATTAGAAAAATTAAGGACATGTCTAACCATGTTCTTAATAATTTTGAAGATATTTTTAATGTTTTGAATCATAAGAACTTTGCTCATTATACACTCTATGTTTTCTTAAAACATGATGATATTCCTGCTTTTATTTCAATTCTTATTTTGCACAATATATAAATTACACCCTTGAATAGTCAAAATGATGTTCTTATGCTAAATTATTTAGAAATAATTTTAAATAATTAAATGTTGTGCATATATATGCTATATTAAATATTCATTGTTATAGACAGAGTTCAGTTTTGCACAAAATGTGGAATGTTAGTAAATAAGAAAAAGATCTTATTATGAAAACTTTAATGATAGTCTCAAGAAGAGAAGTATATTAACAGCAATTCAAACATTTTACTTTATGTTTCACAGCAATTTTTACAGTGTAATGACTCCAAGGATCTCTTTCAAGTATATTTGTAATAGATTGTTTGCATGGAAAACATTTTCCTTATTCTTGCAGTTCCTAATTGATATTTTCATGGCTTGGTTGAGTCTAACATTAACTCAAAAAGTTTTACCTAAATCTTTCTTTACTCATATTTATATTTCCCTAAGCTAGAATTTGTCAGTGTTGGTCAGAAACAACTAGGTGGAACTCCGATAAAAGTGTTCCACTACCACATGCTAAGAGAACCTTTTAGCCATAAATGTAATTACCAAAGATTTAAAAACACAGTATTCAGTCTTTCTTGCATGAAGTCTGTAAAGTCTAAATTCTAACAAAGGAGAAGTGATGGAAACTTCTAGGAACACTCACTGAAAGAAAGTTCAAATGAAGACTTTGTTCTTTCTTCCCATTCCTGGAGCTGTGGACAACATCTTTAATGAGGGATGAAGTGTTGAGCTCAGAGGAATCTCAATCTCCAAGGACTTCATGGATTAAAACACTTTAACATCATTAGGCTTCCTAGGTCTTGACTATTATGAGGGAAAATAACTCTATCTTGTTGAAGTCACATATTCTTCATAAGTGCAATTAAGAAAGAACCTAACATTAACTGCTATACATTTGTAGTAATACACTCTCTGTTTAAAGGTTACTGTATAATACAAATACATTGTTATATCTAACAAATATCATGTTAATCTCTGTTTCTATTTTATACAAATGAATGTAGCACTTACAACACAATAATGCCTCTTAGCTGAAACAATCTTGGCTGATACTGGATAATGGATACTAGATAATTTTGATAACAGCTTTCCTCCATAGATAGCTCCAGGGTACTTCACTGTCCTACTTAAACTCTAGTAAACCGTCTCTCTATTAAGACATTGTAAATTACTCCTTCTAGAGGATGCTATTTCTTTTCAGATACTTGACTATCACATGTTGATAATCTCTCTGCCAGGAGCAAATGGAATACTGATAATGGCATCATTCACCCTAAGCTCATTGCTGCTTTTGGCATGGAATGGAGTACAGGTGGAGGCAAAGTGTCAAAGATCGAGTATTGTGACAATTATTAACACTACATGATTTAGCTTCCTACAAGGAATAACTTTCCTAACACTACATGATTTAACTTTCCCACAAGGGATAAAAGGGAAGAAGTATAAAGGTCTTGAATATCAAACTTAGAATACATATGAAAAATCAGAAAATTTGGTAATTGCAGTTATGGACCCAATCAAGAGACTTAATTTCAGGGGTGCAGATTTGAAAGCCCATTACATATATATTTCACGATAAGTACATGGTAGGGAGAGTAGAATACTGAGATATTTGGTGGAAACATTGGGCAGATCCAGATGAGGCTGATCATTCTGATCTCTAAAATAACTCAGTGTTCCTTATCTCGGAAATAGCTCATCCTCTCTGTCTCCAAGAACTGGCCTTTCCTTTCATAAATTCCTTCCAATGACTTCACTAGGAAAGTTTCTTCATGAAGAGATGCTTATTGTACTGGAAATTCACAACCATAACTTCTCATTCTACCTCTAGCCTTTAAAAATTGGAGTCCAGCATAGCCCCAACAGAAAAAGTACAAGACGTGGTTTGGGACAAAGTAGACTACACACACTAAAATAATGCCAGGGCGCCTGGGTGGCTCAGATGGTTAAGTGACTGACTTCGGCTCAGGTCATGATCCCAGCGTCCTGGGATCGAGTCCCGCATCGGGCTCCTTGCTCCTTGGGAGCCTGCTTCTCCCTCTGCCTCTCTCTCTCTCTCTCTCTCTCATGAATAAATAAATAAAATCTTTTAAAAAAATAAACAAATAAAATAAAATAAAATAATGCCAATTTGTATCAGCAGGAGTTGAGAGGGAACAAAGAGGGGAGTGGATTGAAAGATGTTTGACCAAAGAGGACAAGATATGAAACTAGTGAGGCCAAATGTATTTATATGAATACACCAACTCAGGATTAGTGATTGGCTTAAGCACCTGGGAATTGTGTCAGTTAGGTTGGTCAATTATATCCTGGATTCAGATATGACCTTCAGTCAATGAGAGAAATTGCAGAATATCCCTAGAGTATCGAAGAGGAAGAAATCCAAGGACTCAGGTAGAATAGTGGTCTGTTAGGAGTAATATGTAGATATCTGTGTGCCCTTTTCCCCAGCCACCTCAATTTTTAGACTATGGGTCCATGTATACTTTAACCATGGTGGCAAAGATAGAAGCTATTCATGGGCACTTGAACATGGATTTTCCCCTCTCTAGGAATGATCTATTTACTGTTCCTGCTAAGTACCTAACCTACCAACATTCAACCCCAATTCTATTGTAAAATATTGTATGTTTCCTTAGGGGTAATAGACAGTCACTTGCAAGCAAGTTAACTATATTGGACTATTTAATCATGGAGGGCGCAAAAGTTTGTTCTTAAGTGTTTAGATATATTCTGAATCTTAGATTTTCCTTCCTATCTGTAATGCTTCTGCCATCATCACTGTTGATGGTCTGACAGAATGCTTTATCCATCGACATGTAATACCATAAAATATCTCCGTTTACGTATGGTAAAAAGTAGTATAAGGATGGGATCACATGCACAGGATTCACTGGCTGAATCCATGATTAGAAAAATCAGGCTTATCACCCAGTCACCCCATCCCTCCCACCCCACCCCCCACTCCAGACACTGGGGAAGGTGTGTGCTCTGGTGAGCGCTGTGAATTGTGCAGGACTGTTGAGTCTCAGATCTGTACCTCTGAAACAAATAATGCAGTATATGTTAAGAAAAAAAAAAAAGAAGAAGAAGAAGAAGGTAGCAGGAGGGGAAGAATGAAGGGGGGGAAATCGGAGGGGGAGACGAACCATGAGAGACGATGGACTCTGAAAAACAAACTGAGGGTTCTAGAGGGGAGGGGTGTGGGAGGATGGGTTAGCCTGGTGATGGGTATTGAGGAGGGCACATTCTGCATGGAGCACTGGGTGTTCTGCACAAACAATGAATCATGGAACACTACATCTAAAACTAATGATGTAATGTATGGGGATTAACATAAGAATAAAAAAAACCCCAAAATCTAGTTATGTTCTACTTAAGAATAAAACGAATATAAAAAAAAAAAAAAAAAAGAAAAATCAGGCTTAATAGAAAAAAAAAAGAAAAAAGAAAAAGCAGGTACAATAGAATAATGGGATGATATGCTAAAGACTTAGTTATAGAACCCATGTCTAATAGGTTAGATGTGATGACATCTACTACTTAGCTGGACTACAGGGATCCAAGAATCAGGTAGAAGACAGGGATGTGGGCCATGTCAGTATTATAAGCGATTATCTACTGAAGATACTTTTTCTTCCAAATCCTGAATCAAATTTTGTGGAGTATTTAGAAATTGTGGTGCTGGGGCGCCTGGGTGGCTCAGTTGGTTAAGCGACTGCCTTCGGCTCAGGTCATGATCCTGGAGTCCCAGGATCGAGTCCCGCATCGGGCTCCCTGCTCAGCAGGGAGTCTGCTTCTCTCTCTGACCCTCCTCTCTCTCATGCTTTCTTACTCTCTCTCTCAATAAATAAATAAAAATAAAAATAAATAAAAAATAAATAAATTGTGGTGCCAATGGACAAATATTTCCCCTTAGAAAAGATTCTTATCTCCAGTGGTTTAGAAACTCACTCCTCACATACCTACTAATATTTTTGACATCTCATACCACTAAACCAACAGGAAGAAAAAAGGGTCATTGTACTTACTGGCCAAGGTGAATAATTCTACTTACTAAGTATGAACTGGAATGCTGTTACAAAATGGGAGTAAATAGGACCCCAAGGAATTCACTGGTCTTCTTAATACTCCTTTGCTCAATAGATGTGGCCAATGGAAAATTACTTCTATTAAGATGGTACAGAATTAGACCCAGATAATTCAGGAAAAACATAGTTTTAGGTCACCCTTGCCCCAGGAAATAACCTACTTTTTTCAGGTTTCCAGCAAAGTATAAAAAGAACATAGAACAAATCATTGACAAAAAAAAAAAAAAATCACAACAAAACAAAATATAGTTATATTAAGTCAGGATAAGCCACAGATGTGTGGCTCTGGGGAGCAGAAGAGTTAAAAACACCTGCTATGTTTTAAGTTATTTTGTTTTATTTTGTTATGTCTTAAGTTAATTTTTGTTTCTCTCTTTTCCCAACCACTGGGCCCAAAGATTTAGAAGTAGTCAAGAACCTTAAAAAATGGAGTCAACGCTACAAGAATAAGTTAGCTATGGTACTTTGTGAATCTTATTTTGGAAAGGTGCACTTTTTTTTACCTTAAGGAAGGATCTATATCTATATACATAGATACATATATCACTCACTACACACATAGACACATTTATTTATATATAATACATTCTTTATAATATATATTTGTATTTACAGATACTCATAAAGCACAAATATATGTGTATTATATATATATATATATATTCCATATATATTTATATTTTAATTCAAGTTTTAGCCTGAAGTCTAGAAAAAACAATAGAATGGGGGCTCTGGGTATCTTCTTTTCTTTCTTCACTATGAAATATTTTATAAAATGCACTCCTTATAACACTTTAGGTAAACAATATAAGACTAAGAGAGATTTTAAACACCAGACTAAAATATATATATACTAATCATATTTTACTGAAATTAAATAAAGCTTAAAATAATATTTGTTCATCAATTTTTTCTTAAGTTTGAATTGAATAATGTTTTCACCTAAATGTCAACTCTCAATTTTCAATATTTGTAGAGTATTGTGTTAAGAAAGCTTCTGATATCACAACCAGGCTCATCATCAAAATATGAAAAAAAATCAATGTTAGTCATAGGCTATGAAGGGAGCAAGAGTACATTTTCCCAGGTATTTATGATTCTTGTTTTTAAGTTTATTGTTATTATTTATAGTTATATTTTATGATATTTTTAACCCCAAACTGAAGCTGAATGTAAATGATGTACAACCAATCTGAGTATACTTCTGTTACCTCAAATAGTGGGAAATTCTGATTAAAGTTAACACCTTAATAATAATAATAATTGTGCGCAGTCCTTTTAGGATGTGATAAGTTAATTGGAACTTTGAACTTTCATTCAAATGGATTAATAAATAAGACAAATTTCCTTAAAGCTGAGGTTCCATTGTTCAGGAAGTATATTTATAGTAATACAATTATATTTTAAAAGTTGCTATGGGTCAGACCATAATTTATAGTGATTGTACTGATGGTTATGAAAACATATAAGAGGGGGTGCCTGGGTGGCTCAGTTGTTAAGAGTCTGCCTTTGGCTCAGGTCATGATCCCAGGGTCCTGGGATTGAGCCCTGTGTCAGGCTCCTTGCTCAGTGGGAAGCCCGCTTCTCCCTCTTCCGTTCCCCCTGCTTGTGTTCCCTCTCTGGCTGCCTCTGTCTCTGTCAAATAAATAAAATCTTAAAAAAAAAATACAATGAAAGATGTTTCGGGATATTTTACTTACTAACCTCAATGATTTATATTTGTGTATTTTTTTTTCTACTTCCTAAATGGTTTGAACAACTGTCAAATAAACTATGTTAAAAATACAATAGGTGGTTAAAAGGTAATAAGTAAATGAATTAATGAATGAATAAATAAATAAACAACAAAAAAACCTCATCAATGAGTCCAGAAGTTGCATTTGAAACCTAAGCATTATTTCCTATCATTTAAGAGTCAGAGGGAAATTATCAATGAGTATTGGTATTGAGTATATATTCTGAGTTTAATAATGTACTTTTAGTAAAATGACATATGTTAGTTTTCCTATATTTAATAAATACAAATATTGACATGTATAAATATATACATATAGTCATGAATATTATACATACATAAATATGGACATATAAATACACACATATAAAAACATATATATACCCACATACACACACATTGTTAAGGGTTGTTTTTAGCTTTCATCCATTTCAAGCAGTGCTACTGCAACCCATATACTGAGACTGGAATTGGTGAATACTTAATGCTAGTAGAGGAAGCCATAGAGTTTTCCAAGCCATTTGTGCTGACTTGTTCTACCATCATTAGCATATAAGAGTTCTAGTTACTTCACGTCTTGGACAACACATGCTATTGTCAGTCTTTTTCATTTTATTTGTTCTAGTGGTTCTACACATATAATCAGGTAAGATGAGGTCCTACTGGTTTAGGGTGTCTCTTAACCCATTATGCCTGGTCCTTTTAAAGGGAAACACTTGGCCACAGATGAATATACACATGGGGAGACTGCCAAGTGAAGATGAAGACAGAGATCAGTTTGATACAGCAGAAGCCAAGGAACACTAAAGATTGCTCACAAACCACCAGAATCTAGAGAAGAAACAGGGAACAGATTTCTCCCTCACAGGCGTCAGAACAAACCAATACTGCCGACACCTTGATCTAGGCTTTCTAGCTTCCAGAACTGTGAGATAATGCATTACTTTTGTTGAGCCCACTCAGTTTATGGCGTTTTGTTTCAATAGCCCAAGCAGACTAATACACTGTCTCTTTCTTGTTGACTTGTAAGAGTACTGTGTATATACTGGCTATGAGTTCTTTGTCAGTAACACGAACTGTAAATTAGGCTGTGACTTGCTTATTCATTCTCTTAATGGTATCTTTTGATGAATAAAATTTGTTTAAATTAATGTAGGTCAAATTATCCTTTTTGTCTCCATGTCCTGTTTAAAAAATACTTGCTTACCTCAATATCATGAAGATCATAAATATCAAGATATTTTTTCTTCTAGATAGTATTGTTATGTCTTTCATATTTAAGTGTACAATATGTCTGGAATTAATTTTTGTGAATTCAGTGATATAATTAGGTATGTGTTATCCAGGTTATTAAAGTGATTTTATTTATTTTATATACTCTCATTCAGAATACTTTTCCACTACGTTTCATTGGGTTGAAAATACAGAATAGATGCACCTGTTGAAGGTGACTTAAAGCATTTTGAAAGCAATGTTTTGCTAATGGTTAATGAACTGTCCTAGGGATGAATACTATTCATTAAAAGAACTGTGAAATAATTTACACTTGATTGTTATAAAATAGTTACATAGGGTTGCATTTGTCATTTTTATTTGGCAAAGTCATTCAGTTTGAAAATCAACAAACATTTATTAAGTGCCTTCTGTTTCTGTTTGTCATGTACTTTAACCTAATATTTTCACGTAATACTCAGAAATGTTAAAATGTGATTTTTTAATACTAAAAAACTTTTAATAGACATCGAGTTTTATATTTTTAAGTGACTAAATCTAATAATAAAAAAAAAAACAGGTTTACTAAAACGGGACCAAAAGACAATACAAAAGATGTTATACATCCAAAACATGACGCTCCTCCTCATCAACACCTGAGTGCCACAGCCCTGACAGAACTCAGGAACTGAGAATCCAAACTACCTACACACTTTAGGTTTTGTTTCCTTAATTTTAAGGGTTTTTAAAATGCTACCCCCAGCCTTGGGCTGTGGGACCCGGTCAGCGGCACTTCTGGCCCAGCGTCCTGTTTTCGCGCCGCCTGGGCTCCCTCGTGCGCCGCACCCCTCAGCACCCTAGCTGGCGGTGTAGGCGAAGGAAGGCTTTCAAGCCACCTGTAAGGCACTGGTTAGCCAGTGAGTCTATGGTGCGGTTGGCCCGCGGGAGTCCCTGAGCCCATGGAGGGGCTGAAGCCCCCTCGGACCGTGGTGCGGCTCCCTCTGGAGCCCTGTCTGGTACGCGCAGAGTTTGAGCTGAGCTCGTCTCGCGCTTTCTGGTTTTCTTTAATTTCCTCCATGAGTTAAGGAAGTAAGTCACAAAACATTTTGTCTTTTGAGTGAAGCGTTGAACTTCGGGCTGCCAGCAGGGAAGCGTCAAGTCTCTCCACTGGCCGGGGTGGGGCCCTTCTGGGTCATGAAGCTACGGAGGTGAGGACGGTGGAGACCGACCAGGCAGTGTTGCACATGTCTGGGTGGAAATCTGTGATGGAAAGACAGCGCGCATTGCGCTTAAATCTTCCATCGGGTGTTGTATAAATTCTAGGAGGTTTAAAAAGATATTCTCTGGAAAAAAAAAAAAAATAGTTGTCTACGATAAGAGCCACCTTCAGGATGAGTCAATCATGTCCGGGCCTCGGGCCACATTAAGTGCCATCCAAGAATATGGGAAGGTGGGGCGCTCAGGACATGCGTAAGGCACCAGGTCTCTCTTAATTCGAAGGCAGTCCTGCTCCAGTCTCTGGGTCGCTGTTGTTGGAGCTCTCTGATTGTTACTGTTGCTTGTCTCTCCTGGTTGTGGCTCGCGCAGGCTCGGGGTGATGGAGGCAGGCGCTGGGTGCGCGAGACCTGAGCGGCCGTGGGACAGGTGCGCTGCACCTGCACCAGCCCCCAGCCCACCGCCGCCTCAGAGCTGCTGGCTCAGGATTCATATTTTTGCAAGTGGCTATCCGACTGACCCACTCCCAGAAACAACTGGGATTACTGGGTACTTTATCGTATTCCCCTTGTTTATTTGTCTATTCCTGAACTAATGGTATACTATCATATTTATTATATATTTATAATTCATCTTTATACCTGGGAATAAAGGTTCTTCAGCTTTTTTATACTTCTGCCAAGATGGCACAGCTCTTCTCGAATCTTTATTTTTCTTTTTTTTTTTTTTTTAAGATTTTATTTATTTATTTGACAGAGAAAGATACAGCGAGAGAGGGAACACAAGCAGGGGGAGTGGGAGAGGGAGAAGCAGGCTTCCCGCGGAGCAGGGAGCCCGATGGGGGTCTCCATCCCAGGAGCCTGGGACCATGACCTGAGCCGAAGGCAGACGCCTAACGACTGAGCCACCCAGGTGCCCCAAATCTTTATTTTTCATATAAATTTTGGAAACAGCTAATTTTGCTAAGGTACCTGCTGGGATTTATACCGGGATTGCTTTGAATCAATATATTAATTAGGAGAAAATTTTTATGTTTACCATGTTGATTTTCCCAAACCCAGAACCTGGATTAGTGTATTTATTGAGATCTTTAATTAATGCTATTCACATTTTGTAGCTCTTAGGGGAGGACTGTTGTTCCTCTTCTGTTAGATTTATTACTATGTACTTTGTTTCTTTTGCAGGAAATATTATCTTTTATCTTTTATTTCCTAATTGTTTTTCCTCATATATAGAACTTGATTTTTGTATATTGCCATTGCTAAGTTCCATGCTTATGATTTGTATATAATTTGTTCATTTACATATATATAATCACATATATAGATACACAATCATATTATTTGTGAATGAAATCGTTTTAATAATTGTCCTTCAATCTTTATTCCACATTAAAAAAATTTGTCTTGGGGCGCCTGGGTGGCTCAGTTGGTTGAGCGGCTGCCTTCGGCTCAGGTCATGACCCTGGAGTCCCAGGATCGAATCCCACATCGGGCTCCCTGCTCAGCAGGGAATCTGCTTCTCCCTCTGACTCTCCCCCCTCTCATGTTCTCTCTCTCATTCTCTCTCTCTCAAATAAATAAATAAAATCTTAAAATAAATAAATAAATAAATAAATAAATAAATAAATAAATAAATAAATAATTTGTCTTATTGCACTGGCTATAATTTCAGAATGATGTTGGTAGACTACAGTATCATTTTTTAAATAGCCATAAAATGTTCTCAGATAAAAACCCATATAATTCTTTTTAAATAAGCATCCTTTCATTTTCTTTCCTTACAGTGCAGTCACTCAAAATAGCACAGTTAGTATCCCTTGTTCCTTAATTCTCAATCATTTTACCACCACACACATACTGACTTTATCCTATTTCAGTGACTCTGCCAAATGCCATCCATCATTCTCTCCAATTGTGTAATTTTCATTTCACTTCTCTGTTGTGTCTATAATCCTTTTGAGAATCTTTATTGCCTTCTGTGAAACCATGCTCTTACCATGTTTCTGAGTTTTAGTTCTTAGGAGAGGAATTTCAGAATGATGAAGGCTTATGTTTCTGGCCATCGGGAGTTTATTTGACCGTTTTAACTTATCAAAGCCTAATTTCTTTATTTTGACAAGAGCTAGTATATGCGTACAAGATATTTTTAGGAAAGTTGTGTGAAGGGCCTATTAGATGGCCAGGCACATGATAGATGAGTACTTTTATTTCTTTGAAGTGTCTACTTCTATTTTTGTACACCTTAATATTAGAGTTTCCTATAGGTTTCATTGAGAGCTTTGTTCTCATTCCAATCATTATACTTGAGTGATAGGATTTTATTAATGTCTTTTAAAATTCAGCTTGAGCTTTTCCTCCTTCACACTTCCTAAGCAAGCCTAACTTAAATATGGGGCGCCTGGGTGGCTCAGTTGGTTAAGCGACTGCCTTCGGCTCAGGTCATGATCCCGGAGTCCCGGGATCGAGTCCCGCATCGGGCTCCCTGCTCAGCAAGGAGCCTGCTTCTCCCTCTGACCTTCCCCCACTCATGTACTCTCTCTCTGTCTCATTCTCGCTCTCTCAAAATAAATAAATAAATCTTTAAAAAAAACCCAAAAAACCTAACTTAAATTTTCTTTATTTGTGCTCTCATGTTATTCTCACATATTACTTTGTATACTGTAATAACATATACTTCCTATTTTCTCAAACTTGTTAATTTGTTTTTTGAAAGGAAAAATCCCATTTCTTTTCTTTTCTTGAGGATTTTGGGACTTGAGGTTTTATCAAGCCATTCAGTCTTCCATTTGCAGATTATTTTATTTATTTATTTACTTATTTATTTATTTGTTACTAAATTTTGCAGATTATCACTTACGTATATGACTGCTTACCTTTATACAAGACTTTCACTGTTATTATTCACTTGTAAGTATATTAGGAAACACATAAGTTATCCAGAAAATTTTAGAAGAGGACTAGTATATACACAGATAATGGAATTATCATTTATGTGTATTTCCTACTCTGTGCTCCTCCATTTCTAATGAGATTTCTTTCCAAATTTGCTTTTCAAACAATGCTGCATTGAATCTTTGTTTCCCTATGGCACTCTTGATGGGTTTGGCAAAGAGCACTTTAAATCATACCAGTTATTCAGGAAATTATCTCTTAAGTATTTAGGAAATTTATGATCCCACCAGCAGTTTATTAGTACTTCTTTTCCATTTTCCCTCATGCTGGCCAAAACATGGGATTTTGGCGTGCCTGGGTGGCTCAGTCATTGTTTGCCTTCGGCTCAGGTCATGATCCCAGGGTCCTGGGATTGAGCCCCGCATCCTGCTCCCTGCTCCACCGGAGGCCTGCTTCTCCTTCTTCCATTCCCCCTGCTTGTGTTCCCTCTCTGGCTGTCTCTCCCTCAGTCAAATAAATAAAATCTTAAAAAAAAATATGGGATTTTGAGAGTACCTAATATTTACTAATTTAATAGAATAAACTGTCATCACAATTGTAGTTAAATCATATATTCATTAGCCTCTGTTTTTTCCTCTTCTGCTAATTCTCCTTTTTTGTTGTTTGTTGTTCTTGTTTGTCTTTTTCTTTTTGATATATGGTTGTTTTTAAATTTTGTATTTAAATTAGCTACTTGTTGTCTTATATGTGACTATCTTTCCCCAGTTCTTTATTTTTTAACGTTACTCATTATGCTTTTGACATCACAGAGATTTAAAAATTTTAATAGTGCCTAATTTTGATATGCAATGTGATGTAGCAAACTTTCCCTTTAATTTTTGAAAAGTTCTTGTAGGATCATATAATAAGTTATCTGTCATATTAAATGGTACTTTTTCTTGGTTTTTGTAAATATAAATTCTTTACTATTGTTGATTTATTTGAATGCTATTATTTTTATATTTGATACAGTTACTCTGCTAAGAACATCTTAGCTGAAGAAGAGTGAATATTGATTTTCTTGGATTTTTGACATCATTATGTAATTTTTAAGAAAATCACCTTTTCTTTTCATTTTTTGCTTTTTGTTCCTCAACTTTTTGGTTATATTTCTTTGGCTAAGACTTTTAGTACTTTGCTGATTGTAAGCTATAATAGTGTGCAAACTGGTATTTTGCTTACAGTAAAGGAAATGACTGCATTTTTCCCCCTTCAGTATGATGTTGCTTTGATTCTTGGCAGAGAGGTTTACAAGTTGCTAGGATTTATCATAATTGGTACATTTTTACCAGATGTCTTTTCTGGATCTACTCTGAGTTTTTCTTTTTATCTTCAAGCTGTTAATGTGGTGATTTACAATGATAATTTTTCAATACTAACCCATTCTTGCATTCCTAAGGCAAATTATACTAGATAATGAGTTTAACAGCTTTCAATTTTTACTCTTTGTCCAAGTTATTTGTATAATACATAGGCTTATCTCTGTCCCTGATATTTTCCTAAAATTAAAATTTGATAATCTGTGGAACACCTATGTTTTCAGAGGGAAAGTTTTTGACTATTGATTTGATTTGTAAAAGACTATTTCTTTTTTAGAGTTTCTTGTTATTCTTAAATCACTCCTGTACTCTTGGGTAACTGTATTACTTTTCTGTTTCTGCCTAGCAAGTTGGCACAAATTTAGTGGGTTACAACATCAGACCTTTTTATCTCCTTTTCCACTGGTGAAGAATCTGAGTATAGCTCACCTGGGTTCTCTGCTCAAGGCATCCAAAGTCTGCAGTTAAGGAATCTGCAGAGATGTATTCTTATTAGGGGCTGAACTGGGAAAAAGATTAGTTTTCAAGTGACCTTGGTGGTTGGCAAAACCTATTTCCTTGTTGATAAAGAACTTACAGCAGCTTGCTTCTTCACTACCACTTGGGAGAAAACCTCTCACCTCAGGGAAAGTCCCTGTCCCTTCTTTAAGAACTTTAACTTGTAAATCAGGTCTATTCAAGCTAATCTTTTGAATTAACTCAATATCAACAGATTTGGGATTTTAATTACATCTGCAACGTTTACTTTTTCTGTATTTTTCTGGTTACAAGCAAGTCACGGGTTGCACTTGTACGTAAGGGGAGGGGACTATATAAGGGTGTGGCTTATTATAGGTAACCTTAGGGTGTGTCCACCACAAAATATGCCCTTATAAAAATGATTTCCTAGGGTGTGTGGAGAAATGTCCCATTTTTATATGCCTAATATAACTGAATTCTTCTTTCCCTTTGTTTTTCATCGGTCTTGCTATTGGTTGGTATATTTATTAAGAGTTTCCAAGTCTTGGATTTTTGGCTTAGTTGATATGGTCATTTTTACAAGTAAATTGGAACATAATTATGAGAGTGCAGAGTTCTACTCACGTAGAACATTTCAGTTCCTGATTCAGATAACTTTTAATAGAATTTATTTTTTAGAGCAGTTTTAGGTTCACAGAAAAATTGAGCAGGAAGAACAGAGAGTTCCTATACATGCCCTGACCCCACTTCCATGCAAACTCCCCCACTATCAACATCCTGACTACCGTGGTACATTTGTTACAGTTGAAGTACTTGCATTAACATGTTATCATGAAAGTCCATAGTTTACATTAGGGTTCACTCTTGGTGTTATACATTCTATGGGTTTTGGCAAATGTGTAATGACAATTATCTACCATTATAGTATCATAAAGAATAGTTTCATTGTCCTAGAAATTCTTTGTGCCCCCTGCCCTGGCCTCTCTGGCAACTGCTGATCTTGTTATTGTACCCATAGTTTTATCTTTCCCAGAATGTCCTATAGCTGGAATTATACAGTAGGTAGTATGTTCAGATGGGCATCTTTCACTTAGTAATATGCCTTTAAGTTTCCTCCATGTCTTTTCATGGCTTGGTAGTTCATGTCTTTTGAGCAGTGAATAATGTCTGCTATGTGGATATACCAGTTTATTTATCTCTGTGTATTTACTTGCCAAAGGACATCTTTGTTGCTTCCCAGTTTCAGCAACTAGGTAAACATTTGCTTGCAGGTTTTTGTGTGGACATAATATTTCAATTCCTTTGGATAAATATCAAGGAGTGTGATTGCTGGACTATAGGGTGAGATTGTTTGGTTTTGTAAGAATCCACCAATGGTCTTCCAAAGAGGCTGTACCATTTTGCACTGCCACTAGTAACAGAAGAGAGTTCCTGTTGTTCCACATCCTCACCAACATTTGGTGTTGTGAATGTTACACATTTTGGTTATTCTAACAGCTCTGTAGAGGTATCTCATTGTTGTATGAATTTGCATTTATCTGATGACAAATGGTGTGGAACATCTTTTCTTATGCTTATTTGCCTGCCATCTGTAGGTCTTTTGTGAGATGTCTTTTCAGGGTTTTTAGCATTTTTTTTTTTTTTTAATCAGTCTGTTCATTTTCCTATTGTTGAGTTTTAAGATTTCCTTCTGTATTTTGGAAAATGGTCCTCTATCCAAATATGTGTCTTTTGCACACATTCTTCCTAGTGTGTGGCTTGTCTTCACTTTCTCTTGACAGTGTCTTTCTCAGAGCAGAAGTTTTGATTTTAATGAAGTCCAGCTTATCAATTATTTCTGTCATGGATCATGCCTTTGGTATTATATGAAAGAAGTCATCATCATGCTCAAGGTCATTTAATTTTCTGTGTTATCTTTAAGAGTTTTAGAGTTTTGTGTTTTATATTCACCAGTGGGATCTATTTCAGATTAATATATGTGAAAGGTTTAAGGTCTGTGGCTAGAATCATTCTTTTGCTTGTGGATGTCCAGTTGTTCCAACACCATTTTCTGAAGTGACTCTCTTTTCTCTGTTGTATTACCTTTGCCCCTTTGCAAAGATTAGTTGACTATACAATTATTGTGTAAATTTAAGATTTACAACATAATTGATTTGATACACTTTTATATTACAATATGATTGCCACCTTAGTGACAAAACTAATGCCTCCATCAGGTCGCATAATTACCATGTCTTTTTTGTGATGAGAATATTTAAGATCTACTCTCTTAGCAACTTTCAAATATATAGTATGGTATTGTTACCTGTAATCACGATGCAGTGCTTTAGATCCCCAGAATTTATTCATTATTAACTGGTAGTTTGTCCTCTTTGACCAGCACCTCCTTATTTCCCTCCCCCAAATTATTCTACTCTTTTTTTACTTTTTTTTCTAGGAGTGTGGTTTTTTGAGATTCCACATATAAGTGATATCTTACAGTATTTGTCTTTCTCTGGCTGACCTATTTCACTTAGCATAATGTCCTCAAGGTATCATCTGTGTTGTTGCAAATGGCAGGATTTTATTCTTTCTCATGATTTGATAATATTCCATTGTATACAGTGGTCCCCCCCCCCTTTATGTGGGGGGGAATATGTTCCAAAACTCCCAATGGATGCCTGAAACCACAAATAGTATCAAATTCTATATATAGTATGTTATTGTCTATACATATGTACCTACAATAAAGTTTTATTTGTAAATTAGGCATGGTAAGGGGTTAATGACAATAACTACAGTAAAATAGAACAATTATACCAATGTACTATAATAAGATGTGGTCTTTTCTCTCTCTTCCCCCCAAATATCTTATTATACTCTATTCACCCTTCCTTTTGTGGTGATGTGAAATGATAAAATGCCTATGTGATGAGATGAAGTGAGATGAATGACGCAGGCATTGTGATGTGGCATTAGGCAATTATTGACCTTCTGACAATACATCAGAAGGAAGATCATCTACTTCTGAACTGCAGTTGACTGTAAGGAACTGTAACTGCACAAAGTGAAACTGCGGTAGTGGGGAGGACTACTGTATATATACATCTTTATCCATTCACCCATTGACATTCACTTTGGTTGGTTCCATCTTGGCTATTATGAATAATGCTGTAATAAATATGGACTTGCAGATATCTCTTCAATATACTGTTTTCATTTCTTTTGGACCTATATCCAGAGGTATGATAGCTAGATCATATGGTAGTTTTATTTTTAACTCTGTGAAGAACCTCCATACTATGTTCCACAGTGGCTGTACCAATTTACTTTCCCACCAACAGTGAACAAGAGTTCCCTTTTCTCCGTATTTTCTTGCAAACATTTGCTATCTATTGTCTTTTTACTTACAGTCATTCTAACAGGTGTGATGTGATATCTCATTGTGATTTTAATTTGCATTCCCCTCAGGATTGCATCCCCTCAGGATATGGTGTTCAGCATATTTTCATGAACTTGTTGGCCATTTGGATGTCTTCAGAAAAATGTCTATTCAGTTTCTCTGCCCATTTTTAATTGGATCATTTAAGGGTTTTATTGTTGTTGTTAGTGATTTATATGAGTTCTTTTTTTTTTTTTAAGATTTTATTTATTTATTTGACAGAAAGAGACACAGTGAGAGAGGGAACACAAGTAGGGGGAGTGGGAGAGGGAGAAGCAGGCCTCCCATGGAGCCGGGAGTCTGATGCAGGGCTGGATCCCAGAACCCCGGGATCATGACCTGAGCGGAAGGCAGATGCCTAACAAATGAGTCATCCAGGCACCCCAGTGAGTTCTTTATGTATTTTGGATATTAACCCCTTATCAGATGTAAGATTTGCAAATATTTTCTTCCATTCAATGGGTTGCCTTTTCATTTTGCTGATTGTTTCTTTTGCTGTGCAGAGCCTGTTTAGTTTGATTTGCTCTTATTTATTTATTTATTTATTTTGCCTTTGTTACTTGTGTTTTTGGTGTTATATCCAAAAAAATCTTTGCCAAGACCTATGTCAAGGAGCTTTTTCCCTATATTCTAGTAATTTTACAGTTTCATGTCTTACCAGATCCATTTTAAACTAATGTTTATACATTTTTATAATGTTTAAAAATAGTGCCAATTTTTAAGAGAAAAAAGGGTTCAGAGTAATTTAGGTCACTGTTATTGGACATACTATATCTACCATTATTTTTTTTTTTTTTAAGATTTTATTTATTTGACAGAGAGAAACACAGCGAAAGAGGGAACACAAGCAGGGGGAGTGGGAGAGGGAGAAGGAGGCTTCCGGCCAAGTAGAGAGCCTGATGCGGAGCTCGATCCCAGGACTCTGGGATCATGACCTGAGCCGAAGGCAGATGCTTAACGACTGAGCCACCTAGGCACCCCTATTTCTACCATTATTAACTTATAAACCTCCTTAAATAAAGTCGTGAACTTCTTGTATGGAGAGTGTGTTCTCCAAATACACAATTTTTTTTTTCCGGGGAAATCCTTTATTATTATTATTATTATTATTATTATTATTATTATTATTATTATGTTATGTTAATCACCATACATTATATCATTAGTTTTTGATGTAGTGTTCCATGATTCATTGTTTGCGTATAACACCCAGTGCTCCATGAAGTACGTGCCCTCTTTAATACCCATCACCAGGCTAACCCATCCTCCCACCCCCCACCCCTCTAGAACCCTCAGTTTGTTTTTCACAGTCCATTGTCTCTCATGGTTTGTCTCCCCCTCCGATTCTCCCCCTTCATTCTTCCCCTCCTACTATCTTCTTCTTTTTTTTTTTTTAACATATAATGTATTATTTGTTTCAGAGGTACAGATCTGTGATTCAACAGTCTTGCATAATTCACAACGCTCACCATAGCACATACCCTCCCCAATGTCTATCACCCAGCCACCCTATCCTCCCCACCCCCCACCACTCCAACAAATAAGTTTGTTTCCTGAGATCAAGAATTCCTCATATCAGTGAGGTTATATGATACATGTCTTTCTCTGATTGACTTATTTCACTCAAATACACAGACTTTTATCTGATTTTTAAAGATATCTGGGTGCAATCTTTGTTTAAGAAAATTTTAATGACATGGGAATATATCATAATGTGACTTTTAGAAACCTAATATAAAATATTTTTTGATCACTAACTTAGCTACAGCACGAAAAGTGTTATATGAAAGAAAGTAGTCTGGAGGCCCTAAAACATTTAAGAGTCATTGTGTTCAAATGCATTACTTTCTTTCTGTAATATGCATAGTAAGAGTTTTTTAGTTTTCATAGTGCTTGAAATAACAATTTGGCCTCACAGTTTATACTACTATGTTTTACAACTGAATCACAAAATTGCAAGACAGTTATACATATAATTGGCAAGACAGGAAGGTCAGTTATGCATATAATTGGGTTGATCTGAAGTCTAAAATGTAAAGGCTAAGTTATATCGTATTGTGATGCTCTTTTTCTTAAAACTTGTTCAATGATATGGCATGGATGTTGCAAAAAATAAAATAAAGATAAATTTTATTTCTTTCTCTACTCCTTCAAATTAATAGTGGAAATATGTACATGATTCAAATTATCTTTGCTTCTTTTTTTTTTAAGATTTTATTTATTTATTTGAGACAGAATGAGAGAGAGAGAGAGCACATGAGAGGGGAGAGGGTCAGAGGGAGAAGCAGACTCTCTGCCGAGCAGGGAGCCTGATGCGGGACTCAATCCAGGGACTCCAGGATCATGACCTGAGCCGAAGGCAGTCACTTAACCAACTGAGCCACCCAGGCGCCCCTTATCTTTGCTTCTTAAGTTATGAATATATACTCAAGGTAAACTCTCAGGCAAAAGATACTTCTGTAACTTATAGTTTTTCCATTTTAAAATCCCCTTTCTTATTTATATGTATTTTCAAAAGTTGTTCTACTTGAGGACTTCAAGAAAGTAATTTTCCAAGAAATTAATTATGATAAATTAAAATGCTGGATTTTTATCTTTATTTTCACCCATGACTCAAGTAGTTAGTAAAAAAATATCTTACTGAACTGTCTGGCACACCATAACTCTTCAATGAGCAAGAGTTCTCAGTACTTTTAGAAATGCTGATATATATCCTGTCTATGATTGTTAAAATTCACTTGGTTTAGATAAAAATAGCTAATATATGTTTAGCTTTTATAACATGCCATGTATAGTTCTAAATTTGCATAGTTTAGTAACCTTATAAACCAACTCCCCCATTTGAGAGTATACTGGCCCATCTGTGATACATACACTACACTATTTAGAGTAACTTTATTTACCATAAATTACCATGGTCTCTCAATGAAGTTCTCTAATTCTAATCATATTACCTATATGAAAATTTCTAGTATTTGATGAAGGAACAGAAGGCAAGCTGAGGACAAAGCAGGAGCTGACACCCCACAACATCCCCCCCAAGGGGTCTATGTGACATTCCTCAGGCACTCCTGGCTGCCCTAAAGCTAAGGAGAGGAAAAACAAATAGTTAACTTGCAGAGATCACAATCCTGCAAGACATGAGTCTCCCTCAGTTTACAAATGTCTTAGCAATCTACAAGAACAAAGCATTTCTATCAATAATCTAGCTTCCAGAATGAAATGTAGATACAATTAAATGTCTTTATAACCTGCAGTTCATTGACAGATACTTGAGGTGGGCAGAATGTAAAGTTCCTCCAGGAAGCTCCCAACTATCTTCATGTTAATGCCTTGCTAGAGAGAAAAACAACCTTAACTTGACAATGGCAAGGCCTCTGGTACCCTGTGAGTCTTCTTTAACATATGAAAATCCTCTTGAAACCTCCCTTTTCCTACCTCCCCCTACCCCATGGTATATAATCAGCCACCCCTCACATGCCTGGTGCAGCAGCTCTTTCTGCCCATAGGGTCCTGTCCCCATGCTTTACTAAACCACCATTTTGCACCAAAGACGTCTCAAGAATTCTTTCTTGGTTGTCAGCTCCAGACCTCACCCCACTGAACTGCACTTATATTCCAAAACCCCTTCAGTATTGTCTTACAGAATGCCACGATCCTCTGCTGGATTTCTTTTTCTTCCTTTTATCTGAGGCTATGTAAGCCTAGAGTTTTTGTTTAGATTTGATCCATACTACTCCATAGCACTTATTCACCATGTATTAATATGAATAAGATAAATTTCTCCATGAATAGGGGAAAAATTGTTGCTGCTCTTCTAGATGTGGCCTCCAATTTGAGCTGGGACAGCATTGTTTCCAGGTTTAAATCTCAGGTCAGGAATTCAGTCTTCCTGAAATATCCACATATTCGGTGCTTCATGTCCTGAAGTCTATGACCTCCACTGCCCAAGTTCTATAAAACAGCATTCCCCTTACCTTATACTACCTATCTCTATTCTCCTGCTTTATTCTTTTCTCCTCAGCACTTATCAAAATCTAACATATCATGTATTTCATTTTGTTTCTCTTCTGATGTTCTTTAGATGAGTCTGCTTCCTCTGAGACACACAAGACAGAATTGGTCATGCAAGAGATCTATAAGGGACAAAACTTGGGAGGAAAAACAGAAGGGAGCTGGGGAGTCTGAAAAGTTGTCAGACCTTGATGCCACTTGGCTCTGAGTAAAGGAAAGAGGGAAGGAAGGAAGGAGGGGTGAAATGCCTTAGACTGCTGTATGGACCTAAGAGAATTAGGAAGGGCTCTGGTAGAGTCCTTGACCAAAATGTCCCATCAGAGCAGTACCACACCTCCCTGGAATGGGCCCACCTGAGTATCCCAGCTTTACTCGGTTATTGGCAGGAACATTCTCACAAAAAGCATGGCCTCAAGTGTCACAAAAGCAGTGACAGATTTCAGAGTGCAACAGCTGTAGCTGGCAATTATACTTTGCACAAATGGAATTCTGAGTGAGATATGAGAGGTACATTTCAGGCTGCCTCTGCATATTCAAGTACAGGGGTTTTGCATACCGTTCCATGCCCATTACCTCCAGCAGTGCCTGGGTCATAGTAGCAGTCAATAAATGTATATGAATAAATGAATTTTTGCTGGGAAAAATAGATGTGTATATCTCCTGAAGTGTTTTCTTGCACATTAGTGTTCTGCCAAGAGCTACTGGCAAGCCAGATCTAGAGACTAATTACCTGAGAGGATGTCTGAATCCTCATCCAAACTTAACAAAAGGGAAAGTAAAATGTGTTAACGGCACTATTTGTCAAAAGAACCAGAGGAGTGTCCTCTTAGTAAGTACACAACTTATCCTTATCATTAGCTCCTGAAAAGTAGTTTCATGGAATTTCAATGGCAAGCAAAACATGAGATTTCAATGACAAGAATCAATATTGTTTATTTTCAGAAAGGGGTATGGGCAGTCTGAAGTTCAGAATCCTTGTGGTGCCTGTGGTCTCATTCATTAAACATAGCCATAGTCTCAAACAATTGTATTACTGGAGTGTAATGTTTATTTGCTCTATTATTGAAGATTATTCAATTCTGCTAAAGATGATGAAAAAAAAAAAAAAGAATGGTTGAAATTTAGAGAATGTGTTAAGCCTAGAGAGTGAGTAATCAAGTAGCTTGTGAGACAAAAGAAGAATTCATAATTGTGTTATGAATAGAAAGTAATGCAAAGTAAAAGATGGAATAAATGGTCTATATAAAGGCATGAAAAAGAATGTCATAGATAGAAGGGGATTAAAGGAACAAGTAAATCTGAAATACTAATAAGCACAAATCCTGCCACATCCAGTTTGACAGTCAATCATCCCTAAATTAGACACCCACTGGTGACAGTCACTGTGGCCCCATTTGGGACTCAATGTGTCCTCTATCCCAAGAATATGGTCAGTAAGCACAGTTGCTCAGCAAGACATAGGAAAAGTGTAGTTATTGGTGAGGTGTACTCATCTCACATCTCTGTAATAGAACTAGTGCACTTGGCTCCAGGCATCTTCTTTTTCTGAGTCTTCTTGCTCAAACCTCAACTTTGATTCTTTTAACCTTGTCATTGTCAGGAAATAATTTTATAACAGATAACATAAATTGCTAGTTAAACTTTGTATCTTTGATTGATGAAGTGGCCATTTACTTGGAGGTAAAAGGAAAAAATTATCTCAAGTAGTTTGTAGAAGAGAAGGTCTTGGCCCAAGGATTGATAACAGTAGAGCTTGTGTTAAAGATGTGTAGAGGTATCGATTTCCTCAGCAGACAAGTGAACTGGTTTGGGACCGAGTGACCCAGAGCTCTTTGTTCTGGCACCTCAGGCTAGAAACAACCTTTGACACACCAGTTTCTAGAAAATATTATTATTTTCTGTGTGAGCTGTGACATGAAAAGGTTGAGATTCAATGGGTTGTGATAATACATTGGAAGATATCCATGGCAGTAAGAGCCCAATATGTAACAAAAGGGCCCAGGGTATCTATGTGTCATAAACTATTAGGTTGTGGGGGACCCTCTTAGCTACCATCTTACCATCAATATCCTCAAAATTATCCTTGACATTTTCTCACTTATCACTGATATTAACTTTTAGAGATAGATTCTTATATTACTTATGTTACAAATCAGTAAATGGAGGTTATTCAAAGATTGCTAAATATCCTTTCTCCCCTTCTTTCTTAGAAGAAGCCTAACCACAATTTTTAAAATTTAATAATGAATATAATGTTATATTAGTTTCAGGTGCACAACATATGGATTCAACAATTCTGTACATTACTCAGTGCTCACCAGGATAGTTACCATTTGTCACCATACAACATTATTACAATATTATTGGCTATATTCCCTATGCTGTACTTTTTCATCATTGTGACTTATTTTATAACTGGAAGCTTATATCTCTTAATCCTCTTTATCTATTTTGGCCATCCCCCACCCAACTCCCTTCTGGTAACCACCACTTTGTTCTTTATATTTAATAATATATTTGGGTTTGTTTTTGTTTTTGTTTTTTTTACACTCCACATTTAAGTGAAACCCTATGGTATTTGTCTTTCTCTGACTTCTTTCACTTAGCATAGTACCTTTTACGTCCATCCATGTTGTCACAAATGGCAAGATTTCATTCTTTTTATGGCTGAATAAGATTCCAGTGTGTGTGT
This sequence comes from Mirounga leonina, assembly GCF_011800145.1. NCBI lineage: Eukaryota > Metazoa > Chordata > Mammalia > Carnivora > Phocidae > Mirounga > Mirounga leonina. Next base: position 1,777,713 of record NW_023270442.1, read on the forward strand.
GTGTGGTACATCACATATTCTTTATCCATTAATCTATTGGTGGCCACTTGGGTTGCTTCCATGTCTTGGCTATTGTAAATAATGCTGCAGTAAACCTAAGAGTGTGTATATCATTTTGAATTAGTATTTGCATTTTCTTTGGGATAAATCACAATTTTTGCAGAGGTAAAATGCAGTCAGATAGAGGACTAGATTTTTCTGAGACTCAAGTGTAAAGGCAGGAGATTGAATTTTCCAAAAATAAGAAACATTATCTCCCACAATATGTGTTTTTTTTTAGAAATGTGTCACTGCCCCACTTAGAGTGAAGTCTAATTCTGTTCTTCTTTAATGTGGGAAGGAAGGTTTTGGTATGTATATAGGAAAAGATTGCATTCAGATGATACTGTGATACCCAAATCTAGATTAGGAAAGAACACACAGCTTCTTCCTGTTTTAAATGCTTACTCTTGGGTTCCAGGCCATTTTCTAAGGAAGCCCAAGGCCCCCATGATGATGACTAAAGTAGATGTCCTAGATAAAGTCTCAGTCATCATTGATTATCAGATTCCAGATATGTCAGTGAGATCCCTCCAGATTATACCAGTCTACAGTCATCAAGTTGCTCCTAGGTTTTGATTCTCACTAGCTGAGTCAACAAACATTGTGAAGCAAAGACAAGTCATTCTTCTTATGCCCTTTCTAGATTCCTAACTCATGAAAACTATCAACATAATAAAATAGTTGTTCTTGTATTCCACTTAGTTTGAGGTGGTTAGTCAATGATAGTAAATGGAATAGTGACTGATGATGGCCAGGTGAATAAGTTTGAGCCAATAAAATGTAAGTGAAAGATGGAAATCACATAAAGGTTCCCAAAGGAAACAAACTGCTGGGTTAGGTAGTACCGTTTGTCCTTCCCTTTTCCCACCTTTTTGCTTCCTGAAATGAAGATATAATTGCTGGAGCTTCAGCAGCTATCATGTAGCCTTGAAGATGGAAGCTTGAGGATGGCAGTTGAGATAGAGAGATAGAAGGTGCCTGGTATCCTGATGACTTAATGAAGTCATCCTAGCAATTCAAGACCTCTGGCTATTGTAATTAAACTATTTGCAAGACATATAGCTATTTATGCATTTAGGACTTTATTATAATGGGTTTTCTTGTATGTGTTGCCAGTCCTAAACCTGATTCCTGCATCTAAAAAGACTAAGTCACTAGCCCAAATTAGTAAGTGGAAGAGAAAAAATTTATACTGTGATTGTCTGATTTAGGACCTACAGTTTCATTGCAGCAACATACTGTTCCAAGGGCAGAAGGCAATTGTCAAAAATGGGAAAGAACATGAACACTTTTTAAGATCCCAAATTTTAAAGTATATCAGAAACAGAATTCTAAAAATTCTGGATAGAGGATATGGAATACCATCTTGTGGAGAATATACAGCAGTATACTGGATTCCCTGCCACCTGCACTTGCCATGGTCATTGTTAGTCACAAAAACAAATCTTTAATATACTTCTAAACCTGGACTAGGCAGAACCTTTAGTATTCAATTCCATAGGTGCTCAGGAAACTCAAGTTTTATATGTTAATGTAGTACTACTTCTGGGAAATATCTTAAAACTTATCTAAAAGGAATGATATATGTTTGGCCAAGTTTGTTGTTTTGTTTTTTCTCATCTAAACTCATTAAATATACTTAGGCATACAAACAAAAGTCCTGGTTGTAAGATCTAATTCTAAAATGAGAAACTTCCTTATGGCCCTGGGTTACAAATAATTAAGGAAACATCCAATTCCGTGTAAGTGAAAAGTTCATTCTTTCTGATTTTCTGTACATTTACACATTTGTGGCTCGTTAGTTTCATTTGCAAGAGGAATATTGAAACACATTTCAAGTGCTCCTACTGATTTAAGAAATTTATTGTACCTTAAGGGCTGTCAGAGGAAATTTGCAAATTACTTGCCCAAATTATTTCAACAAGAAAACATAGTGATATGCTCAGGTAATGGAAAGGGGAAAAAGATTAACATAAGTGTCATAAAAAAGCTATTGTGCTGCATAAATCACAGGTAGTCAAAGAAGTTTTGTAAGAAAGATGCTGTGTTAAAATGCAAGAAAGAATATCTCTTGTACACTCTCTCATTCAACAGAGAATATCCTTTTGATTTCAGTGTTAAAATAGACACTTCTCTTTTTCTGTCCCATAAAGAGGACTTTAAGTCACTTTTTTCTTCTTTGAAATACTATTTGGTGAATGAAAAAACATTGTCTTTCACCTAAGTAACTATGGATATATTTCTATATACATGAAAATCTTAAATAAAATATTTGAAGATTCAGTAAACCCAGGAGAATCTACTAAAGTAGGCTTCCTGTGTAACCTCTAATAGCAGAAATTAAATTCAGTTGTATTTTAAAGAGATGAGTTAGATGATAATAATTTCTTTACAAATCCCTGTAGGAACAATCTACGTAATTTATCATTAATATGGTCATATATAAGTTGTACTCTTCAAACACATGCAATTGAGAAAAATGTGTTTAAAGTATCTTAAAAGTTGGCACCTATTAGTGGCAGGACCATTAATGAGTTAGGAAAACACCTGCTAGCCTATTTAGATGCTGAAACAATTAGACCGAGGCAATGTATGAAAGGTGAGGGTGAAGGAAAAGCATTTCCATAAGAGCTGAGTTACTTTGCTTACAAAATAGGAAACTTTCTCTTAATTTCTATTTACTTCAGTTATTTTTTAAAGACATTTCCTTAGGGGAAATGACACTGGTGGTAGTGATAATGGAGGTCTTGGGATGGTAGTAGTAACATAGAAGGAGGTGGTGTGTTTGGTAGACAGGAGTTGGCATGCAGTAGGAGGATGGAAATAGTAGAATGGAAAGGACTGTGGGCTGTCAAAACACCCAATTTTATTTTATGTTTTCCATTGTGTTGTAATTTAAATTCCCATCATCCATGATTTTAGTAATGTTTCCACAGAACAAAACCTTAACTATTTATGATGTTACAGAGTGAAAGATATACCTATTCACCTTTCACATATTTAATTTTAAAGAATCCAAGTAGAGTGACTGAGTTCCGTATGCAAATAGAAGTAAGGAAAAGATACCAATCAAATTGAGCAGAACAAAGAGTGCTGATTTGGGGATGATTTAAACAGCTATAAAACTATCAGAATTGCCAAATCTCTCAGAGTTTAGCAGGGATGTTGTACTCTCATGAAACATTAGATAATCCTTGACTCCTGTGCATTTCAAAGGAAGTGTTGTTATCTGGGTTACAAAACACCCCCTACTGAAGATATTCTCAAAATCTGTGTGTGTGTTTATGTGTGTATGTGTGTGTGTCTCTGTGTGTGTGTTTAACTAAATAATCTTAAGCTTTGGCAGATGTTTGATTAGTCCAAAAGATATATTTAAAAAAAAAAAATAGATCTACTTAACTAATCCCACCATATTTAAAGTTGTCATATGTTTCTTAATATTTTCTAAGCATACTTTTCTCTTTAATTAGGAAAAAAGTCTACATATTTTTTCCCAACTGAGGGTGATGATGAAAGGCTATAACGTATTTCTGTTTTTAATACATTTAAGCAATTTTTTGGTTGTGTCTAGATGCATGTGTGTAGCAATTTAGAGTGAATTATTTGGTGAGACCTCAATGAGGCAGGCAGAATAATTTCAACAAGATACTTAGAATTATCTTAGTCAAAATATATTCATAGGCCAGTCTTTCTGAAGCATAGAACCGATTTGTTGAGAAGAATTTTAGTAGTGGTTGTCATATATTATTGGCACTAGATGAAAGTAGCTCACAACTTGTGCTCAGTGCAATCTTCAAGGAAAAACTACTGGCGAAATACTGTCTATTAAATTATTATTCCTAATTTCTTATAATTAATAGTATTGTTAGGGTGATTAAACTGAATTATTTTAAAGAGAACAAAAACAAATTAAGGCATATTTTATCTAAATAAGACCTTTAAATAATATCAAAACTTAATATGATTGAGGAAATAATATTTTGCTCTTAGGGTAATTGTTTTGTTTCCAGAAACTAATGCATAGTATATTTGAAGTAATTTTTGCAAGTTTAAACCAGAAACTTAAGATCGCTTCCTATTCCCAAAGTATTATTTTGCATTGATAAGCTTCCATGTACAGAAACACTTGTAAGTGCTATAGGAAGTAAAAGACTAGTAACGTTGATCCATATCTTCTTGAATATACCAAACTCATAAAAATAATGTCACTACAATAATTAATTTGAATAATACATGGCAAGTTACTGTAAATACACTGTTGGGTAATATCATGAATTAGTGCTCTAGAAAGTTATTTTTAATTGGAGGAGCAGAGTAGGGGAGATTTATGTAGGTCATAAATAAGTTAATGTGGTGATTGTTAAAGAAGTTGTAATAAGAATTCCAAATGAATGAAATATTATGACAAAGTAAGAAGGTGAGAATGTTGCATCATGGTTGAAATGAGATTTGGGTTCAAGTTGTGGTCCATAGTTTATGATGTGTGTACTCAGTATGTTACTCCTACTGCTTGAATTTCACTATTCTTATTTTTATGCAGTCTAGTTGATCTTCTTAATATCTCAATATAAGAAAAGTTACATCTCTTTATCCAAATAAAGTTATAATTAAGCTTTAAGCCTCTCATACACCGGTTTGGTAGAATGTCTACTATTAGGCTTTTTTTTTTTTTATTCCCTCACTTGGAATAAGACAGACTTAAATCTAATTCCTTCTCCTGTTCTTATAGATATACCATACTAGTTAGTTACTTAAACCCTTAAGTCTCAGTAATATTATCTGGAAAATGGAGATAATACTAGCTGCCTCCTAGGATTTTTGTGACTTTTAATATAGAAGGTAGAAATGGACTGCTTATATAGCAACTATTGTATGGTAAATGTTTGATATATTTTAATTAAATTTTGGGGGAGTAAGATTTTTATTATATCATTTCATCAAGAAAGGAGAATTTCCTCTAATTTATTCTCAATTTGAAGTTTTGAAAAAATCACTTGAAAGTGATTTTTAAGATAAAGCGCTTTTTTCCCCTCTTTGTTAAGAGATTGGTATATTGTAATATAAAAGCATGATATTGGATCCTTTATTTTTCTTTCAAAGATCAGAAAAATAGTTCTGAATTAACCTTACCTCAGCTATATTGCCTTGTTCATAGATCATCCAAATGTGTAACAGCCTTGACATTACGCAAAGAGAAAATTATATAGATAGTTTGACTCTTATCTTGTATATTTAATGCTATTTTAAATAGGTGGTCTTTAACTTGTGCTTAAAATTTTGTTATAGCAGGATTCTATTTTCCGGTGATATGGTCTCATAAAACAATAGTTCTATGACATTGGTAAAACACTTACTGTGTTGTGTAGTAATAGGCATTCCAGGAAGCCTTTCACAGAAATATCAGACAAAACCCCCTTGGCAGGGGAGGTCATAAGATTTTTCCACTCCATTTCCTATCATCCTTTCCTGGTCCTGTCTCATTCAGTGCCAGTCACTGACTCATGAATTTTGAGTGGTCTTATTTTAAAATGGTGCCTTGCCTGTCATATACTCTCTCAGATTCATAAAGGGATAATTTCCCTTATTGTAGGTAGTATGCCTTATGTTAAGATGTAGAATGACTGTTGGTAGTCATTTGAGTTGTATTTAAGAAGAAAGGGAAGTTGGTTGGGGAAAAGGATGAAGACTTCGAGAGTTGTAGCAAATATTCAGAGAGAAGCAATGAACTGCAGACCTTGTGACTCCAGAAAGATGGTGATAAAGACTGATGGATAATCAGAAGGTATAGATATGTGTGTATGCTTAAAAATTGGCAGTGAATTCTTTGACATTCTTGCCATTGAGAAGTAGGATCAGTGTCCCTTCCTAATGAGCATGGGCAGACTCTTAACTGCTATGACAGGGTATGGCAGAAGCAATGCTGTGTGTCTTTTGAGGATGAATAATAAAGCCAATGAAAGTTTCTCCTTGGCCACTGGGATATTTAGACCAGGAGCCCTAAGCCTCCAGATAGGAAGTCTGAGTGTCCTAAGACCACCATGATGTGAGGAACCAGAACAAATCAATTAGTCAACTAGAAGTGTTCTGGTTGGCAGTCTTTGTCTTCAGGTCATTCCATCTCAGGTGCCAGACTTCTGAGTGAAGGAGCTACTGTTAATATCAACCTCCACCCATTGTGGTACCTCTGGTGTTCAAGTCATACAAGCTGATGTCCAGACACTGTGAAGCAACGACAATCAACCTCTGCTATATCCTACCCAAATTCCTTATCCACAGAACCCAAGAACATTACAAGAAAAAAAGTTTGCTATTTTGACTCACTACATTTTGGAGTAGTTTACTTCTGAAGATGATATTAGTTGCTTTGGGGTACCAGTTCACAATTTCATTAGTAGGTTTGTTTTCCTATTTAAGAATCATGGACTCTGCAAGTTTATAAAATTCTGTCTAAAATTGAGTTTCTACATGAGGAACTTCCTTTAACATATCTTATATGGCAGGTCTGCTGGTGATGAATATTCTTTATATTTTTTTTCTTTTTGTTTGCAAAAGATTTTATTTTGCCTTCATTCTTAAAAAATAGTTTATCTGTAACAAAATTTTAGGGTTTTTGGTTGTTTATTTGTTTTGTGTGACTTCAAAGAGTCACTTCGTTATCTTCTGGCATGCACACTGTTTGACAAGAAATTGACTATAATTCGTTTTTGGAATTCCTGTATGTGATGTGTCATTTTTCTCTGGCTGCTGTTAATACTTTTTATCACTGTTTTTCAGAAATAAGGTGTTCATTGTATTTCTTTTGCTTGGGGATCAGTGAGATTTTGGATATATAATAAGATTTAAGATTTTTCTCTTTATCACTATTTTTCAGGAATATGTTTATGTTATACTTTGGTGTTTTTCCTTTGTTTTAATTCCATATTTGCTAAGAAGTTTTTTTTTTTTTTTTTTTTAGGTGTGAGGTTTGATATTTTCTCTCAAAATTTGAAAAATTTTAGCTACTGTTCAAATATATTTTCTTTCTACTTCTCACTTATGTATTAGACCACTTGGTATTGTCCATCTGGTCATTTAGTATAAGGATTTATGTTAATGTGGCTAGGATCTAGGCTATATTTAATGTTTGCTCTATCTGTACGTGCCAGAGACATCACATTCCTCTAATATCCTCATGTTTGTCTTTTTGCCTTTGCTCTTTCTTGAGCACACCTCCCTAAGAGACAGTTTGTGTCTTAAATGTCCTTCAGCTGTCTGTTATATGGCCAATTCGTATTATCCACCATAGTCTATGTTCTGTAAATGTTACCAGGAATGCTGAATTAACTAATACTGAACTATTACTGCTGGGGACATACAGGGTTAGGTTCCTGTGCATTTCTGATCAGAACATTTTCACCAACTGAAATGGTCTTTGTGTTATGTTGGTCCATTTGCCAACATCCTTAAAGACAAGACAGTTCTACAATACTGAAAACCTACTTGTTTATGTAATGCTTTTCCTGTATAACATTTAGCAGATAAATATTCTTTAAATGTTTTCTACAGCTTCTGGCTGCAGAAACTCCCTTACCTGTAAGTTTAACATTTTTATGCCGCAATTGGCTTTTGAAGTGTGTGAGCTAGCCAGCACTAGCTGAGAAGAGTTTAGCATCTTCCTGAGCCTAGATTATGCTTTTCTTGTTGTTGTTTTTTTCATGAATTTGAAAATTTAGCCACTTTTCCATATTTTTAATAGTTTTATCACACACTGTAGATGTTACTTGAGCATTACATGAGCAGCCTCATGCACAGATTGGTAAAATTCCTCTCCTTTTTTTATGGAGGTATCATTGTGATTCATTAGCAATGAATTCACAGCCAACAACACTATAACTCATTGCCTGAATGAAGCTAATTTAACACTTATGTTTGTTTTTTTTTTGAAAAGGCACATCACAGCCTTCTTGCTTTTAGCAGTACTAGACCCCATTTCAGCACTTAACTTGGCGGCAATTTTAAACAGCAAAATCACCAAAACCAGCATAAAATTTTTTAAAGGGTAGCACTGAATAGACCCCTCCCCCCAAAAGGGGCATATTTACAGGATGAACAAAGTGAGAAGGTAGAGCATCTCCTTGTTCCGCTTCAGCTTGGACCGTGTGTCAGGAAACTAAAATTCTTAACCATTCTGTGCATAGCTGTAAATAATCACACAGTCTCCCTAAGTCTTGATTTTGAGGTCATAAATAAATTTTAAGAAGTAGGTAAATATTCAAATACAGAATCCACTAATAATTTTTTTACATACAGGAAAGCACACATGCTCAGTGTTGGTCAATGAGTTGTCATGAACCGAAGACACTTGTGTTACCAGGCAATCGACTATACTTTGTTCCTGCTGGTGTCATAGTAAGATGTGTGGGAAAAGAATCTCACAATTAAATGTCAGTCTTTTGCTAGGCCTGTGTCTCTGGGGTGTGACCTTCACAAGTCTTTCTGTGGTGGTATAGCTGTTTCATACTGTAGTTGAGATAGGAAGGTAAAAGGTAGCTATGGTTGGTGGAGAGCTCTTCCTCGGTGGGATAAGACTCTGGTAAAGTCTTCTCTGCTGAAAAATCTGTCTTGTTATACAGAAATTTCTAAAAGGATTTAAAAATGGTTATTTGTCCCCTCCCTCTGTCAGAGCCAAGAGGGAATCTTTCTGAGATCTTCATCTTAAGAACCTGGTGGGATTCCTGGAGTTAAAGCCCATGCAACAGTGGGGGCGTAGGTGATGGTTAATCTTGTGTGTCAACTTGACTGTCCACAGGGTGCTCAATTAAACATTATTTATGGATGTGTCTAGGAGGATATTTCTGAAAGAGATTAGCATTTGAATCAGTGGCCTCAGTAAAGTAGACTGCCTTCTGCAATTGAGGATACAATTCCTTTATATCTCACATTAACATCCCAACGCACTCATACTTACTTCATCCCCATGGAGGGCTGGGAGGGGGTGCAGAGGCAGCTTGAAGCACCAGCATTGAGGCCCCCATGCAGGAAAGGACTGACCTTTCAAGGTCCCACCCTTGAAAGGGGCTAAAACACAGGTGCAGTGCCTGCCAGGCCCCCACAAAAGTATCCACATGGCCTCGTAATGTAAGTGTACCAGGGATACTGAAATAACCTGTATAAAAGGCCCTGTGCTAGACTTCTGGATACTGGATACCAAATCCAGCCCTGCCCAGGCCTGGGTTAGGGGGGCAGCAGCTTCTTCTGCTGCTATGCTAGCGCCCTTGCCCATCGCAGAAACCACCTGCCCCCAGTTCTAAAACCAAAAGTTCCTGGAATATAGATGTGAGCTGGGCTGGGTTGACAAAGGAGCCCTGGGTCCTCAGAGGCCGGCAGATGCCAGCAGAGCCTGCCCCTGTGCTGTATTTGTATTTGGCATTTGCCCAGAGCAGGTCCCTGCTGCACATGCCTATCACTCTCAGCTGCAGACTGCACGGAGCCCTGTGCCAAGGGCTGAGAGGGACAAGGCCAGAGTCCTGGTGGTGCAGCCTCCACATTGCGCAGGCCTTCAGCTGGTGGTGTGCAGGCAGTATGGTCCTTTCTGATGGCCCTCCAGGGTACAGGGAGCATAGGAGCAATGCAGAGCCCAGCCCAGGAGGCCTGCAGCACTCACATCCATGGGCCCGGCTTGCTTGCTCCATGTCACATGTGTACACACATATACATAAATATATGAATCTCCTGTTGTGTAAGTATTTAAATTTAAAAGGTTAACCTCAACTTACAGGCATGCCAGAGTAAGGAAAGCACCTATGATGGTGCTTATAATGGTGTTTTAAACCTAATAAAATAGGTAACTTTAAAATATAAGTTTTCTATGATAAAATGAGGGAGGTATGCATCATTGTTAATTTAATTAGTGGTAAATAATGATTCCAAACCAAGGATGAATAATTGAGGTTGAATGACAAGGAATGTATAAATGACTTAAAAATCACCATGTCATTTTCAAAACATCCCAGCCACCTTCATGTAGGCATAATAGCAGATGGGTATCTATTCTTAAGTGACAAATCTTCAGTAAGAGTTGTAAAACTTGATTTGGTAAAACTTTAAAAAATTATAATTTTTAATGAATTTAACTTACAATAATTATAATGAATTAACTTATCTTACATATGATTTTTTCTTCCTTCTATACCACAAGAAGTTTATTGTTTTAAATTCATATAACACATACAATGAAATGTATTAAAATGTGTAAATTTGTGCAACTGCTTTGGAAAGCTGATTGACACTATCTACTAAAATAAAATATTCATGTAACTAACCTAGCAGTCATAATCCTAAATTATGCCAAAATGTATATGATTAAAAATGAGGGTGTGTGAGCTGCCATTGAGTAGTAAAAAGTATTTGATTGTGGTATCTCATGCATAAATCTCAAAAGGAATAATTGAATGAGCCAGACACAAAATAATAAATGATGAATGATGTCATTTATATACATTACAAAAATAAGCAACACTCTATGAAGGGGTAGTAGTATAATATAGTCAGTATAATAGTTACCTTGAAGAAAAAGGATAGACTAGTGATTGAGAAGGGACAATAGGGGTACTTATGGGGTACTGTTCAAGTTCTATAACTTTAAGTCACATTTACACAAATGTAATTACTTCGTAATTATCCGTGAGACACACATTCATAATCTGTATATATCTTGGATTTTATATAAAGCTATAATTTAAGAATTTATTAAGAAAAATAATAGTACTTCAGCTTCACCTCTAATATGTAAAGATCTTGGAAGTCACCACTCTTGTCCTTAAGAGAAGAAAAAACTGCATAAACTGGAAATAAATATTTTTCTTGGACCCTTCAGAGAACTGAGGTTGCAGGGTAAACCACTACCCCAAAATCTGACTTTGTAGATTTGAAGCATTCAGAGAGAGAGTTACAAGCTCTGACTGCCTGGAGCAGAAGCTGTTGGGACCATAATGTTATAGGAACACTTAAATGGTAATTTTGATGAATTCATGGAGAATGAACTGTGGAGTTAGCTTGAAAATGAGAATTTCCTGGTGGCCACAGTCTTGGGAAGCTGTATTAGTCAGGGTTCTCCAGAGAAATAGGACAAACAGGACATATGCATAAGAAAATATTTATTATAAGGAATTGGCTCACACAATTGAGAAGAGTGAGAAGTCCTACAATTTACTGTGAACTGAAGACCCAGGAGATAGTGATATAATTCAGACCAAGTCCAAAGGCCTGAGAATGGGATCACCAAGGCAGATCAATGTTGGCAGCTGAAGTAATCAGGCAGCAAGAAAAAAGGGGCAAATTTTCCTTTATTGCATACATGTATACATGTTTTTTCCGTTGTGTTACATATAGCTGCATTCTCCAACAAACCGCATTCTCACTTATTGGCCATCATATACTAATTATCTACAGAACATGAGGTATATTGCTTGTAAGACTTCTCTGAAGAAATAGATCATGTTAAAAGTAAATTTCCATGACAAATTAAGGCAGGCAGCCTGAAGTTTTTATATAAAATTTTGTTCTAAGTGAGCAATATGTATATATGCATGGTTTCTCTAGGATGAGTTTATTTTTAAGTTTAAAATTTTTAATATCTATAGAATGCATAAAATGTTAACAGCCATTGCATTATATAGATTATATAGATTAATCACAAATATATATTATTAGCTTATTAATTTGGCAACAGATCCAAAGCTTGACAATACCTAGGTTAACAATGCATTTAAAATGTAAAATTAGATACAGGATTAAGGACTTGGAAGGATAAGCTTCTTTAATTTCATAGGTAAAATTGCTTCAGCTATCCCTCCAGTACAAAATCCCAAATCAAATGTTTTTCTTTTTGGATATGGTATTAGACCTTATAAATTTCCACCTCTGGCTAAAGGATTCAGAAGAGTGGAGGAACTAATGTGCTTTAAATGGAAGGTCTCTGTCTAATGAATTTAAAAGACAACTACATAATACATGATAATGAGGTTGGCAAGCACCAAGTTACAATGATTTGATTAAGTTAATGGAGTCTAGGGGGGGAAATCAGACAGAAACTTCACATATTGAAGGTAACATTTTCCTAGAAGTAACAAATTAATGAAAATAAAAAGTATTTTAAAATTAATTTTTTAATTTATTCTATAACTTCTGCACTTCATTGTCATTCAATAGTTTTGCATAACTCTATTAAGGTATAATGCAAGTCAGGGATTCACCCCTTATCGGTGACAAATAGCTATGAAAAAAACATGTGCCAGGTGGCCTTCATACCTGTGGAACCAACTCAGTCACCCCGTCTACTTCACGTACACACACACACACCCCCCCCCCCCCCCCCCCCCCCCACACACACATTTGTCTCAGGCTTTCTAAAAATAGCCTAAGTCAAACTACTGGAATGTTAAAAACAAGCGATAAACTTCAACTATGTAATTTTTCTATATTGTTTATAGTAAATGTAATATTGCTTACATGTAGGTTACTCCATACTACCAGGTGAACTGCAAGGTATTGGTGTCTAGTCTAGCCAGACTTGGGCTCTGTTCTATACCACTTACACTGAACACCATTTGAGAGGCTCATCACTTAGGATTTTGTGAAATCACTAATTATTTAACTTGTGTCCTGGTGTGACATTACACCGTCCATAGAAACACTGTCAGAAATACTGATTTATGTTACTTTAAACAGTGTTTCTGCAGTGTGTGCTATTTTGTTATTAAATACAGCTGATTTCAACCTTTCAGAAAGTTAAAACATAAATAGATATTGCTTTGGTTATTTGAGAGTTTAAATTTAATAAGGAAGAAAGAAACTGGGAATATAGGCTTATATACATATATATGAAATATATTAAATATCTAAAGCAATATTCACTTGTACCTAAAAATAAAATAGTATTAGCTTCCATACTCATACTTATTTATATCTTTATCTTTTTCCTTTTCTTCAACAACAGGTTTCTCAAGAGAATACTCTGTATTTGCTCTCTGGTGTCCCTGCTATATACAGTACTTAATATATTCCGCAATCTACCCTCCTCCTTACCCCCACACCAAATCAGAAATGCTTTCTGAGGGAACATCATTGAGCTCCTAGGTTCACATATAGTTGTAAGTATGCCATTAAGTTCCTCATTTTCTTGGCATCTCTGTCAGTTGACAAATTCTTCTTACTGTTACTCTTTTTTCATAATTTGTTTATTCAAATAATGTTTTCATGTATTTCATGTATTCAAATAAGGTTTTCATGTATTAGATTAAAATAAAATATCAAAACCTAAGTATTGGTGAAGAATGCGAAGAAACTGGAAATCATGTCCATTGTTGGTGGGAATGTAAAATGGTGTAACCACTATAAAAAACAGTATGGATGCTCCTCAAAAAAACCCCTAAAATGAGAACTACCATGTGATACAAATATGCCACTTCTGAGTATATATCCACAAGAATTAAAAACAAGATCTCAAAGACATATCTGCACTCCTGTATCCATTGCAGCATTATTTGTGATAGCTGAGATACAGAAATAATCTGTCTTTTAATAGATAAATTGATAAATTGTGGTGTACATATACAATGGATTTTTTTTTTTTTTTAGCTAAGATACCATCTCTTTAAGTAAATAATCTTTTAATCTCTAATGAGTCCGTATCTGGATGAAGGTGCCATAAAGGGAGCACCATATGTTGGCAATTAGGACCTGTATTTTCCTATGTTGTCATTGTCCATTGCATAAAGGGTCTAGGTTCCCTCTTTCTGTTTTTCTGCTTTGTTTTGTTTTATCCTTGTTTCCTCTCTGCTTCCCTTAACCACGTACAAACAAGAATGCCAGGTATTGGTTTTACTTCACTTTTCACACTTCTTCTATACTTTCCTCTTGCCACATTTTCACTTATTATTAATGTTCAGCTGGTGATAGGACTGCATCTCTAGTCCCAAGATCCAATGCTGTATTTCAGGCTGACTGTATATAAACCAGGATACTCTTAGCAGCTAAGTTTCTCTTCTCATTATCACCATTTCCCATAAAGCTTTCCTTTAAAGCTTTTGTATTTTCTGTATTTTGTATTTTCTTTTTATATTTTGTATTTTTCTTAAATAAAGCTGCAAATCAATGAATCTCAAACTTTAGATGTATGTTTTAACATTTAATTTTCTTATTCCCCCATATCATTTAAATTATTAACAGCTATTAACTATCACTTCCCCTTCTCTTAGTTTTCGTTTCTATGGCCATTTTCCCAGCAAGTTGTCATTGCCATCAAAACAGAACAAAAGCCGCCACTCCGTTGTCTGATTAATATTTCTCATTCTTAGTTCTAGATTTGAGTCTCACATGCTTAAATACTTTCTTGAGTCCCTGACAATCATGATTTACCTATGCAAACTCCATCTCAAACGGGAACCTTTAAATGAAAATAGGTTGTAAATTACATTTGCGTGATTATGAACCTTGATACATATTCATTTGGGAACAACCATTCAGTAACACGAGCTCTGTGACAGGTTTGGTTAATGAGATATAATCATAAGTCTACTTAGAATTTGTGGGAAAGTTTTAAATTTCCTGATAAAATGGGAGTGCTGTAGCTGATGTCACCCATCCACATCTCTCCTTGATTGTAGGAACATAATGGGTAGAATTGCAGCAGACATCTTGATTCCAAAGGCAACAATCATGAAGAAAAAGCCAATATGCCTAAAGATAACACAGAATATATTAATCGCTGGAGTCCTTGCTAACATTTTTAAGTAACTGAATCAATGGCAGTAACGTCTTACTCTGCAATTTCATGGTATGCAAGAAAAATAAACTCTCTTTAGATATCCTTGGTTTGTTTTTTAAACAGATGACTGTATACACAATGTATTCATCTAAAGCCCCTGGCATTCAAAACCATTTCTGGCCCTGAACCTCAGTTTTATATATTTTCCTCTAATTACTACATACACATATTATGCTTCCAGAAGCCAAGATTCTCAGTGTTCTGGAAAACCCCATCTGAGCTTAATTGCACAGGAATTATAGCAAATTGGTTATAGAAAAGTAAACAAAAATATAAAAAAATAAGAAAACATTATTCATATTCCTTCCTGAAATCTAGTAATAAAGATTATCATGGTAATGAAGTGGATAATTCTATATTACTTAACAAACAACAGGGAACTATAATGATTTGGAGTTCTAGGATATTTAGTGACATTTCTGGACTTATTTAATCTTTATAATCCAGAATAACATTTTTTATAAAGATTCATTTTACATATTTGAGGCCTACAATCTTTTCAGGTCCTTTTAGATTCTTGTTAAATATTTTGAAATACAAGGTTAGATGAATAGTATCTCTTGTGTAATGACAGCTGCTAGGTAACTGGAGTGGTCTTTTATATGTTTAAAGCCAATTAGACAAGTAAAGCTTCAAAAATCCTGCAAGAGAAAATTGGTATTGTCAGCTCACTTTATCCATATCTAATATTTCACATGTGTGAAATTAATTCAGACTTTGTCACACATAGATGTTAAAGAGATAAGTGTAGTTAATTTCAGCTGTTCTGTGATCAATGATATGATAATTAAATTCCTCATATGTGAATACCTATACCTCACTGGAAATGTGAAACAAGCAACAAATGACAATATAAAAAAGTACAGTATGAAGTTTAAAGTTGTCCATTATCTTTCTTATTTAATACGTCATACCAATATTGACCATCTGGTCTACTTCACATTATAATTTTTTTTTATGATTTTATTTATTTATTTGAGAGAGAGAGAAAGCACGAGTGGGGGGAGGAGCAGAGGAGGAAGCAGGCTACCTGCTGAGCAGGGAGCCCTATGCAGGGCTCTATCCCAAGACTCTAGGATCATGACCTGAGCCGAAGGCAAAGCTTAACTGACTGAGCTACCCAGGCGCCCCTATAATCCTTTTTTAAAAAGTTGAATTAATTAGGAGATCATTTAGGAATGATATTTCCCCTTATAAATATTCATTTTTTATGCCCAATTATAATCCAAATGGACTCAGATCTAATTTAGTAGGAAAACTGCTGAAGGGAAAATAAGAATATTATGCCAGGGAATAGAAAATCAATAAATAGCAAGTCCCTAAAATTAAAGCACTATGTTGGGGGGATGTCTCAATGGGAATTGAGAAAGGTAGCCAATCCTAGGTATTTGGCAGGCCTAAGCCATTAAATTTGCACGACCATGTCTTTTACCCAAAGGGATGTTAGGACAAGTTAGAACTTGGTCCCAGGGCATGGGTAGATGACAGCATCAGTTATCAACAAAAACAACAATGGTATTAACAAGAAGCTCCTCTACTATGAGGGAACAAGCACATTCTTGACTATTTTACCCTTCTTAAGTAGAAAGGATGGTGGACATTTATTTATTTTTTAAACTTGGAGATCATATGAAGCATTTATGTATGATTTGGAGGTCAAGTGCCCTTTGGTTTAATAACTCAGTATCAATCAATAAAGGCTTTTTAAAAATACCTTTTTGACAAATATTTGAAATATACAAGAATATATGTGGAATATATATCTAAGCCATAAAGCATTGCAGAGAATTGAATACTTACGGAGCACAAAACCACACCAACACTATTGTTAATAACATCGAGGTGATATCTGTATTTCTTCATGTCTCCTGTTGTCACCATCCCTGCATCATCCCACACAGAAAACCACTGATGAGAATTCATTTATCAGTTTCTTTTCTCCTTAATAATTTTATCAATGTTAGGATCTTATAAGTAATATATTATTTAGTTTTGCTTATATTTACTCATAAAAATAGCTCCAGGTGTGCCTGGATGGTTGTTAGTTAAGTGTCTGACTCTTGATTTCTGCTCATTTCATGATCTCAAAGTTTGTGAGATTGAGCCCCGCCTGGGGGTCTGTGCTGGGTGTGGAGCCTGTTTAAGATTCTTTCCCTCCTCTCCCTCTGCTCCTCCTCTCTCACTCTCTCAAATAAATAAATAAATAAATAAATAAATAAAAATGGCTTCATACTCTATGGAAAGTTCTAGGGCTGACTTTTTTTTTTCTTCCCCTGTTAGAACTTTTTTGTAAGATTCATGAAACCATAGTTCATTTTCTTTTAAATATATTAATCTCATGGTGGACACATGTAAGAGTTTCTAGGGTATATAGCTATGAAAGGATTTTTTGGATCATTGGATTCTTTCATAATAAAATGATTGGTTTGGACATTTCTACTCTAAAGTTCTATCTGAGGTTTCCAAAATGCAAAACAAACATTTTAACATATTAAGTCATTTTAAAAAAATACTGCATAACATGTTAGGAAGTATAAAAATTGTACCATAGTAAGCTAAGATATCTGATTCAAAGGTTTATCCTAACCTAAATAGCAGGTATATCTTACCTGCCTATTTAGAAATCCATAGGAAGAGTCATTAATTGCTATGATTTTTTTCTCAATTGACATAGTAATTATAAGTACTAATTAATACTTCGATGGAACATAGAACTATACTCAAAATAAATGGCAATCTACCAGATTGATTTTTTTTTCCTGATTATATCATCAGGAAAGATCATTCCAAATTATTAAAATCTGTCTTAAAATCACATCTCTTTATACCTTAGAGAAGGATACAAGAAAATAAAAGTTTGTTTTTATTCACATTTCTTTTTTTAAATGTTCTGTTATGCTTAAGAGAAAGATGTGCATATGGATAACAATTTTTAAGAAATGAAATTTAGAAAAATCCATTCCTCATTAGGAATCTAAGGAAATGGTATCTTTGCTATGGCCAGTGTGACTCGTACTTATTGATGAGAACTGTTTTTAAGTACACCGCTATGATGGAAAGTATAACAGTCATCCATCTAGAAACACTTTATCAACAGAAAAGATAAATGGTGATGGTGATTTCTTTTTCGAAAGATAGAGCAACCATGCTTGATAAAACTAAACAAAATGAAGTTTTAATCATCATTGAAATTCCATTTGCAACTCTATGGACTTCAGAGAACATGTGAATGTTGATTTGTTTGATTATGAATATTAAAGTGAATTCAAGTAAGTTGCTAAAATCTTTAAAGTGCATTAAAAAAAAAGCCCACAAAATTTTCAGAAAAGTTGTACTTTCCTGCGAGTTGCCGGCCAGACTTTTATGCCCTGTCTAAGGAACTCGAACTCTGATTAAACAGGTTAGAAAACGAGGCTGGCAGCGCTGTCAGTGGATATTCTCTATCTCTGTGAAGAAATCTCCTGGGGCTACTGTTAATCTGCACTTCTCTGTGTTCTGCATCTGCAGACACTCATTTTTCTTTTTAGACCACCTTTTATTGCAGTGGAACATTGTACACAATTTCTGCCTTCTTTCTAAGTGGCTAAAGAGTGTCTGTGCTCTGTGTAGTCCCAGCACTAGTCTCTCCTTTATCCGAGGTCTATAAAATACACACGAAGAGCGTGCTTTGGGATGGGGATATTTTAGCTGAAAAATTAAGGGGAATTTTTCCACACTTCTAGAAAAAAAAAAAAAAGATAAAAAAAGATGTCAAGAATCCTATGGGTAAGAAACAGAAAGAAGGTTCTGAAGTGCTCTGGATTACTCAAAAATGATGTGATGGGGTTCAAGAAAATCTAGATCATGCAGAATTCCTGCTTAGGTGTGCTATGAACACAAGTCAGACGTTAGCACCTAAAAAAGCTCATCTTCATATGGTTGAATGTATAGTGACAAAAAGTAAGGACCACGACTACAATATCCATGGAAGCTCAAAGCAAATTTGATATGTTATCTTAGAGCCAAAATTCTTTATTTCAAAGATAATTTATTTTTAAAAATCTTTTGCTCCTTTATATATATCTATACTCATATCTTTTTATAACATGCAGTATCTGGATGCATGGAAAATGAGTTTTGAAGAGATGTGAGGGTTACTCGTATGTTTAAAATTTTTATTTTGCTGTGCTTTCATATTTATCAAAACGTTGCCAAGATATTACAGAATTTTCATATGCCCTTGACCTAGTTTCTCTTAATAGTAACACATAACTTTGGTACTAGGGTCAAACTGAGAGACTAACAAAGACACCTCACTTTTGACTACACTCAGGTTTTATTTTATTTTATTTTATTTTATTTTATTTTATTTTAAGATTTTATTTATTTATTTGAGAGAGAGAGAATGAGAGAGGGCACATGAGAGGGGGGAGGGTCAGAGGGAGAAGCAGACTCCCTGCCCAGCAGGGAGCCCGATGCGGGACTCGATCCAGGGACTCCAGGATCATGACCTGAGCCGAAGGCAGTCACTTAACCAACTGAGCCACCCAGGCGCCCCACTCAGGTTTTATTTTGACAGCAGTTTTTTCGCTATATGCTTTCCCTGTTCCAGGATCCAGTTAAGGTTGCCACTTTGCATTTAGCCATCCATGTCTCCTTAGTCTCTCTGGCATATGACAGTTTATCAGTTTTTCCTTGCCTTTCATGACCTTGACAGTTTGGAAGGGAACCGGTAAGGTATTTTGATAAATGCTCCTCAACTGGGATGTGTCTCATGTCTTCCTCATATTTGGTCTGGGGTGATTGGATTTTAGGAAGAATACCATAGAGGGGAAATGCCTTTCTCATCCCTTAGTCACGCGAAGGGAGGCATCAGTGATAGAATGGGGCACGTGATCAGCATGACTCATCCCTGGTGGTGTTTAACTTGATCATTTGATTGAGAAATTGTCTGCCAGGTCTGTCCATTCTGAAGTTTCTATTTTTTCCCTTTCTATACTCACTAAGAATATTCCATACTTGAGGATGGGTAGGAAGATTAAAATCCACCTCCTGAAGAGGGCAGTATCTACATATTATATGGAATTCTTTAAGGATACTTTGTCCCATGGGGCGCCTGGGTGGCTCAGTTGGTTAAGCGACTGCCTTCAGCTCAGGTCATGATCCTGGAGTCCCGGGATCGAGTCCCGCATCAGGCTCCCTGCTCAGCGGGGAGTCTGCTTCTCCCTCTGACTCTCCCCCCTCTCATGCTCTCTCATTCTCACTCTCAAATAAATAAATAAAATCTTTAAAAAAAAAAAAAAAGGATACTTTGTCCCTTCTTGTTTCTTTGTTTGTTTTTAATCATTTATATCAGTGTGTTCTTGTTTACTTATATTATTTCTGGTTAAATCCAATACTACATCATTTATGTTGTTCAAATTTTTCTAAATCCCTCAGGAGCTTTTTCAGCTTAGCTCCTGTGTCCCCTTTGACACGTCTTTTGTTTTGGTTTTTGAACACTTCCTTATTCTCTGACACAATGAGATATTCCAGGCCCATCTTGCACATCCCTGCCCCTGCACTATAATCAGGAATTTCCCCAAGGAAGCATAGATCCATTTGTTGGAGAATAGTATGTAGAAATGAAGATCTCTTGGGATGTTACTGTTTCTAGGCCCAATCAGCAATTCTAATCATAGGAAATGTGTGTTTGTAGCCTAGCGCATTTATATTTATGTATCTATAATTATCTATCTGTCCTTCTGTCCTTTCATCTATCTTTCTACCTATTAAACATTTAATGTTGCCAACTCGTCCAATGGTTTATTCTAGCCTCTCTTTGCTTATTTGTAACTTTTTTTCCTGACAGCAAGAAATCTGGTTTCAATTACCTAATATTTATTTACTTTTTGTTTTCAACTCTGGTACAGATGTAATGTTCTTTCAGAATTTTTAATCCATTCCCTTGTGAGACTCAAATTTACAGACCATAGTGCAGTGTTTATATGCAGTTGTAATGGTCTTACAGTTTTCCAGTCAAAACACTGTTATCCACAGTTACTTAGTTAGGTATTCTGTTTCATTTGTTTGTTTGCTTGTTTCTTTCCCAACCCTTTTTGTGAGGTTATATCATATATTTATAACCCAGATTCATTTAGCACAGTCTGCATTCCATTCCAGCTCAAGATTCTCCAATATACTGACTGGTTGTTTTGTTTTATTTGCTTATATTGAAATTCACTTTTTATGATGTACAGTCTTACGGATTTTTGACAAGTACATAAAATATCTACTACACAAGTGCCATACAGAACACCTTCTGCTTTTACTGACAAAAACTTATAATTTACACATGTCACTTCCATCTGGAATACTGTCTTTCAGGTCCTCTTGCCAGGTAAATATATGTTCTCGTTCCAAGATTTATCACAAACATTACCTTCTTGTTGAGGTTTCTCTGACTCAGGAAATTTTAGGATCTTCTGAATCTAGGCTCCATTCAGCTGTGTGCAGTTTGAATGTCCATTTTGCTTTGTTTTCACACTCTGCTTTTCATCTCTGCACAACAATGCAGAGAGCAGAACAATAGCTGCTCTCTTCCCTTGCTTTCACCCTCACCCTCCCTTGTTATATGGAGGAATAATAGCTGGTACCCAGACTTGCTACTGAAACAAGTTTTCTCCAGTTAGGCAAAAATCATGGCCACGTCTTAGTTTTCCTCTGGTTCTGCCCTATTTTTTATGTTTGCATAAGATACTCTTGTAACCTTCCTTTTTTTTTTATTTGACATTCATCACTTGATGATCTTGTTTGTTTTTTTTTTAAGATTTTATTTATTTACTTAACAGAGAGAGAGGACAACCAGAGAGAGCAACAGAGAGAGAGAGGGAGAAGCAGGCTCTCAGGTGAGCAGGGAGCCTGATGTGGGATTCGATCCCAGGACCCTGGGATCATGACCTGAGCTGAAGGCAGATGTTTCACCGACTGAGCCTCCCAGGCGCCCTGACTTGATAATCTTAAATGATACTGCTTAATGCCAGTTTTTCTCCCAGTTTTCAGACCAGCCCTTCAATCATATTGTTGACTACTGTTCCTCACGCACTTGTTAAGTGCTGATAATCACAGGTATTTTGCCGTTAGTTTGCAGAGAACACAGTCTTCCGGGGAATTCTCCGTCTTACCTAAAAATCACCCTGCCAAGAATAATAACCAATAAAAATAGGTCTCTATCCCAGACTTAAGTAGTCACCTGTACGTTTTCATATTGAACTACCTACAGGGAAACTCTATTACACAAATAACTTAAACTCATCATTAACTAAGTACAATTTCCCCCAGATCTGCTCATCCTATTCTGTTGACCATACTAATTAGTGGCATTGCCATTTATTTTCTTAAGTCAGAAATCTGGGCAGTCATTTTCAAATTCAAATACAGATTTTTAGTAATCCCTTTCCAATCACCATTTTTCTGTATAGTCTACTTTCAACAAGAATCATTTAATCCCTGCTGAAATTGTTCCTATACTGATTTTATCAACTCTTTATAGTTTCTTATCCCCCACTTACCAACACCCACACTTTCTACCTTATTCAGAATAGGGTGAGAATTAGTTTTTCCCTTGCTTTCACCCTCACCCTCCCTTGTTATGTCCTTGCACTGGTTTGCTCATTTGGAAGAAAAATAAACTCTCATTCAGTCAAACACAAAATCACACTAGCTGGTCCCTCCTTAATTTCAGAACATCTCCAAGAGCTGCTGCTACTTTTAAAATTTGTTTCCCTGTAAGGTTATTCTCCCCTATGGAACTTATACCTTGTTTTCTGATGAGTACTCATCAAATATTACCTTAGAATCACAGGTTATCATATTTGCTCGTATTTTTCTTTGAAGCTCTTTTTAACTTGTCAAGAAATCATCTTCAATTATACAAGTTGAATTATGATGGAGTCATTTGTGTTGCTAAAATGTTTTAAGCATTGATTTATTTTATGTGTGTGTGTTTGGTAACTAAGAGTGCTGTTCTTTATTATTGTGGATTTTTTTTAATTTTTTTTGTAACTCATAAGTTACATAAGTGGTTTGCAAGACTTCTTTATCCAATTATTATTATTTGCAGAAGTATCATCTTTGGAGGGGATTGATGACTTGTAACCATAGCATGATGTAGTATTTTTACAGATTAAGGATTGTGTCTGAGAAGAACTCTTATGACTAATTCAGAGAAAAGAGAGACACTCAGTAAACAATCAAGAAACAAATATACAAAATATTGGGACCTTCCAGTGGAATGAGTTAAGAACATGGCCAGTGCCTGGTGGAGTTATATTGAACTCAAGGAGAAAGGGAAAATGTGTGTCCTGATATACATGTTTTTATTAATATTTATTAAACTTCACTTTTAAAAACAGCTTTATATTTACAAAAAAAAAAATAGAGAAGATAGCACAGAAAGTTTCCACTTACTACATATCCGGTTTCTACTATTATTAACATTTTACATTAATACGATTTATTTATTATAATTAATGAACCAAATTTAATCTTTTTTATTTACTAACGTCCGTAGTTCATTTAGATTTTCTTATTTTTTACCTACTCTCCCTTTTCTGTTCCCAAATCCCATCAAGGATACCATATTACATTAACTTGTCTTGTTTCCTTAGGCTGTTCTTGACCCTGGCAGTTTCTCATTCCTTGGTTTTGTTTTGTTTGTCTGTTTTTATGATTTTGATATTTCCTTCATTAATTTTTTAAATGCTATTTCAGTAAGTAAATACTTCAAAGAATAACTCATTGTAAAAAAATTTCTCTTCCTGATTTTTAGAATCTGATGATATTAAATGTCTGTAAAAATTCAGCTCACTTACATGTCACCAGCTTCAGAAGGAAAATAAGACAAAAGCCTCTAACAATTGTATGGTACTACAGAGCAAGGCAGTTTATACCTTCTTTACATGTCCTTAGGCAATTTTGAAACAATTTTAAAATCTATGCCCAATGAGCTCTTTATTTGTTGGATGTACATTCTAGTTCCAGTTTTTTTTTTTTTTTTTTTTATGAAATGATGAGTATGTTAGTTTATCGAATAGCTTTTCTTTCAAGATATGCAAGTATTTTTTTTTTTATTTCTTTCTCCTAAATCAAACAAATATTTTGAAACATAGAGAGTCTGTGAGATCTGAATTCTACTTGCTTTTCCTTCGCACCATTTTCCTATAAGGGATAGTTTTAACATTCCTGATGTTTGTTTTTAAGGAACTACAGGAAATGGTAGTTAAAAGAAAATGTATGACACCTTGGAATTATTTTTTTCTACCGTGGAAATTGCTGTCAGGGTGACACAAAGAATTCTTTTGTCCATCAGCAATTGTCGATGCATAGGTCAAGCTTGTATGTGCCTGCAGAGTGAACACATGAGATGCAAAAACGAATAGCTATGTCTCCCTTTCATGGGATATCGCTGTCCCGTGATTCAGTCACATGCATTCCAGCCATGGATACAAATTCAGTGCCCACTCTATGCTAAAGACTGTGACAGGTTTTAAATATTTTAAGAGTTACCATCCTCAGGAAGCTTGCAACTGGTAAGACAGATTATTTCAAGTTTATATGTTTTGTACAAAATTATGTATTGGTTGCTATACGTATTGCGGAGTATAGTAGGGTAGAGTTTTAGCCTGCTTAATAAGAAAAGCCTAGTGGAATTCACACCTAACACTCTAATACTACTAAAGAAAGACCTTTTTCCCTTCAAATGTCCACATAAGTTAAATCCACCTACCATTTATAGTTTTGTGGCAGAACATTTCTGGGAATAAAATCAAAGTTGTGTGTATGAATTTTGGCCAAGGTGTGATTTTTGTAATGCAGATGGCACACCTGTGTGGTAACCTGGTATTCATCTCATTGCTGTCCTGAAAAATGAGCACAGAAAGAGTAAATGGAATTTGATTAGCAAGTCTTCTTTTTTAAACAGATGTTGTGCCTGTTATAAGTTATTCTTTTAGAATTTCTAACATATGCCAAAGTATTTATCACAGATTAACTGCATGAACTTGCATGCGATTACCAGGCTTTCTGAGTGTGAAATAGGTGGACATATTTTTCACAATTCTGATCAAAAGATATATGAGATTATCTAATTGTAATTCAGGTGAGAAAAACGATTATTTAAAAACCTAACAAAATATTGTATGCAAAAAACTGAAATATCTTCTAACTTGTTTTTTGGTTTTTTTTGTTTTTTTCCCTGCTTAAAGTAACTGATGCTGAAAAATTCTGGTAGAATTATTGTACCGTCTGTTACATACAAATGCACCTTAAAATTAAACATTTCCTCAGAATTGCTCAAAGTATTTATATCTGCTCTTCTCTTACTTTTAATTGTCCATCTCCTTCACAAGCGAGGTCCTTAGTCCCAGAAATTACCCATTACATTATATTTCAATTCATTAATTTGTATTCTTAGCTTGTTGGAAATTGTCAAGTACATATTTCCAAATCAAGTGGGAGCTTACTAAGCATCAGATTTTTTTATAAAGATTTTATTTATTTGACAGAGAGAGACAGCGAAAGAGGGAACAGAAACAGGGGGAGTGGGAAAGGGAGAAGCAGGCTTTCTGCTGAGCAGGGAGCCCCATGCGGGGCTCGATCCCAGGACCCTGGGATCATGACCTGAGCCGAAGGCAGACGCTTAACGGCTGAGCCACCCAGGCGCCCCAAGCATCAGATATATTTTGAAACATAACAGTGAAAATAGTGTTTTAAAAATTAATTTATTTGCTTTAGGGATTGTTTTATGTCTCATTTAAGACATAAGACATTGCGTGTGGGACAAATGGGTAGTTTGCTTAAAATCGTGATTATTATTTTCCCATGTTACTATTAAAATGAATTTACATTAAATTTACAGTTTCAATATATAAGCACTAAGGGATCCGTACCATTAGAGAGAAACAGGCTAGCTATTCACATTAGATACTACTTGTTT
Source organism: Mirounga leonina (assembly GCF_011800145.1). NCBI lineage: Eukaryota > Metazoa > Chordata > Mammalia > Carnivora > Phocidae > Mirounga > Mirounga leonina. The sequence continues at coordinate 1,803,515 of NW_023270442.1, forward strand.
TGTTGCTGTGACATGTAAGATAACTTCTAATTTCTTGGCTCCGGTCACCACAGGCTAATACAGAGAAGAGTTATGTTTTCTCATTAATTTGCTCTTTAGCGATTTTCTTTAACTTTTAAAGAAAATCAAAGTGGAAAAAAATCAGTGTCAGTATTCTATTGCTTCCATATCAACTCTGGATTTGAGCCTCGTGAAGTTATAGTTGCTATGGTAACAGAAGTGTGCTCTTTAAACAGTTTCTATCCTAACTACTCTGCTACTTATACTGAGTGATTTCTTCAAAAATAGGACTCGTGGGGGCGTAGTTATGAGAAATTGTATTCTTTATAAAGATACATATCCATATAATTTGTTGGGAGTAACTCTAGCATATGGAGGTTAATTAGATATAAACGTGGCCAACATGAATTTTAAAACCACAGCGTTCCCCCAGTAAGTAGCCAAGTGTGAGGAAATGTAAAATCAAAAGGTATCCAAAAAAGAGAACTCAGATGACACTGGAATCGATACAGACATCTTTTAGATTTATGAATCAATATGGAAATATCTTTCAGAAAGTGTGAAGATGTTACAGAAATTTATAGGTTAGACTTTTGCAGGTCAAAATGGGTGTAGCATGTTTAGCAAATTGCTTCAAAAAGACATAAAGCAGTGATTTTCCTTTTACAGTGTCTCACCGTATTGAAGTAAATAAGGCTCAAATCTATATCATCCTCACTGTGATAACTTTCATATCATTTCATTACCTTCCAATATTTTAAGATATTGATGGACTATATTGCAGATGTGTATTCTGATATTTTTATTTTGCTCTAATTTCAAGGAGAAGTTTCTTTCAAAATATTTTCTCTCGCATATGAAAATGGTATCGTTGAGCCACCCAGATATGGCTATTTTCCAAACTCGGTGTTTTACTGGGTCAGTTGGTAAAATATAAAGCTTTTCTATATGAAAAGGAATGGATCTTGAATCATAAATCCATCACTTACTACCTAGGTGATTTGAGGCAAATCACTCAAAATCTCTGACACTTAATTTCCTTAGGTCCAGTACTGATATAACAATAATAGTTAACCATTTTACTTTATTATTATGCCAAATAAAAATAAATATGATGGTTATATTAGCCTAGGCTGCTATGACAGGTTTTCAGAATAAATGTCTTCAACAACAGAAATTTATTTCCTCCGAGTTCTGGAGGCTACAGGTCCAAGATCAAGGTCACCATCAGGCTTCAGTGTCTGGTGAGGCCTCTCTTTCTAGCTTGCAAACAGCCACCTTCTTGCTATGTCCTCATGTGGTCTTTCTTCTGTGTGTGTGGAGAGAGGTCTTGGATTCTCTTCCTCTTCTTTTTTTTTTTTTTTAAGACTTTATTTATTTGCGAGAGAGAGAATGAGAGACAGAGAGCATGAGAGGGAGGAGGGTCAGAGGGAGAAGCAGGCTCCCCGCCGAGCAGGGAGCCCGATGCGGGACTCGATCCCGGGACTCCAGGATCATGACCTGAGCCGAAGGCAGTCGCTTAACCAACTGAGCCACCCAGGCGCCCTCTCTTCCTCTTCTTATCAGGACACCAGTCCCATCAGATTAGGACCTCATCCTTGTGACCTCATTTTCCCTTTATTACTTTCTTGTAGGCCCTATTTCCAAATATAGCCATATTTGGAGTGAGGGCTTCAACATATGAATTTGGGAGGTGTCACAATTCAGTGCCCAGAAACAGTGCTTTGCAAACCATAACTTACAGACTAAATCTTGATGACTTATTTCTGTACTTTCTCTTGTTATGGGAGTGTCTCCCTTAGGCAGTGACTGACGAGCAGCGCAGCTCGAGCCAGACTAGTCCACCAAGCTAGTAAACTTTATGCACGTTCTTTGTTGTTAATGCATGTTTAACTAATTGAGCTGACTAGACCACTTTAAACAAACCAATAAGATGGTGACTCTCACACTTTAAAAAACATCTCTTTAAGAACAGTGGTTCTTTATCAATTTCAAGTGATGGTGACTTCTAGTTATTATTTCTTCTCTTCATTTTGGTTGAGCTCTATTTGGTAACTTTTTTTTTTTTTTTTAAGAGTTTATTTATTTATTTGACAGAGAGAGACACAGCGAGAGAGGGAACACAAGCAGAGGGAGTGGGAGAGGGAGAAGCAGGCTTCCCGCTGAGCAGGGAGCCCGATGTGGGACTCGATCCCAGGACCCTGGGATCGTGACCTGAGCCGAAGGCAGCCGCTTAACGACTGAGCCACCCAGGCGCCCTCAGTAACTTTTTTTTTAAGATTTTATTTATTTGAGAGAGAGAGAGAGAGCGCGTGCGTGCATGAGTGGGGGAGGGGCAGAGGGTGAAGGAGAAGCAGACTCTGCACTGAGCAAGGAGCCCAACAGTGGGCTCAATCCCAAGACCCTGAGATCATGAAGGCAGACGTTTAACTGACAGAGCCACCCAGGCACCCCTCTATTCAGTAACTTTAACTACTTATATCATCATTATTTCCTTTCCCTCCAGCTTAAGTGATATTCTTGTGTTCCATATTTATTTTGTAGTTTGCGTTCATTGCTTTCTTTTGACCAAGCTTCTGGTACAAGGTGGTTCATGAAACAGAAAACAATTTGTTTTTTGGTACAGGTAGAGAAGGTATGTGTCAGAGGGAATGAGGGAGCCCACAGCGATCCTGATAAGGTCTGTACTTTGGGGCTAACACTCGACAGCCCGTATCACTGAAGTAGAAACAGCAGCTGCCAGGGCACTCCAGGCCAGGATGGTTCCCACCACGGTCCGGACCCACAAACATGAGCTTGTCATTTGGAGGCATATTAGGGTTCCATTATATTTGGGACTCAAAATTCTACACTAGGCACCACACTTTTAAGTATAGAGACTTTATTTTCTCCCCACTCACCTCTCTAAATATGCTTCAAAACAAGCCAAATCATTTCTATGCATATAAATCACATGCTGGGTGGAGTGGCAATGTTCTAAATATCTGGAGGATAATGTGACCTTGAAAATGCATGTCTTGTCATTGAGAAGTCAACCTATGGAGGATGCAGCGATGGCCGTGACAAACTAACCTGACACAGGATAGAAACTTGATGACAATAAATGACTATAGAAAAAATTAATTTGGGGGGTAATGAATCATCATAAGTTTTATGTTAGAAGGTGAAGACCATATCCTTATAACTCTCTTGTAAAATTACGAGTACAAGTTAAAATACAACTGAACTTTTTTGATATCGAATGGAGAAGCATCAATTAATGAATAAAAAATGCAAGATAGAGTTTAAGCATATGTCATATTATTAAAGTTTTTCTAGTCAATGTTTCATTTAAAAGGAATGTACCATCCTAAGAATAAACCATATTGTTGCTTTTTTTTCTAAGTTGATTCTATTTCATTATGGTTTGTTGAGGAACAAAATATTAAAGCATGATAGAAAGTGGTAAGAAAATATATATATATAGTTTGTAAGTCTGAAAGCATTCTTTGAAACTAAACCTGCAACTGTAAAAGCAGTAAGTTCTCTTCTGTTTTGTACCATATTGATACATCCTTTATTTCAATTTTCCTCCTCTTTAATTGTTTGCATCATGCTCTGCTCTCTCCGTGTGCTATGCGTAACACTTGGGATAGTTAACCTGTTCTCTGTCTATAAATGCAGCTTTCTACTGAAACCATTGTTCTTTTATAACATTTGGATTATACATTTTAAAATATTTTGGAATGTTTCATTATTTAGTCAGCAGGTTGATAGGAAAAAAATGAGCCATATGTTCCTTAAATTGAGAGAACATTTTGTAAGAAATCAAAATATGAAAAAAACTGACTCCAAGTTGTGATGTCTTTTGAAATGAACATTAAAAACTCCCCAAAGTAACAAATCCCGTGGCAGATGTATATTTATAAATTAGATGTAGTTGTTAGTCACACATTTGAAAAAAAATAACTATTTTTTTTTGTACCAAGTTTTGTACCTATACAATCTTTTACTTCATGGGGTAATAACCATATCAATATATATTAGAACATATTTCTGACAATCGTTTGTATAGAAATAAAATATTTTTAGAACTGAAAAGCACTTTATATGCAAAATCATTTCAACCCTGGAAAGAGAGCATCTATTGATAATTTTGTCTAAAACTATGAAATAATATTAGAGGTCATAGGGATTATTTTTGTGCTAAACTTAAATATTTAGCATCTAAACTTGAGAAGTATATTTAAATACTGCATCCATTTTTTAGATTTCTAAAAACTATTTTGAAAATATAAATCTAGGGGCGCCTGGGTGGCTCAGTTGGTTAAGCGACTGCCTTCGGCTCAGGTCATGATCCTGGAGTCCTGGGATCGAGTCCCGCATCGGGCTCCCTGCTCGGCGAGGAGCCTGCTTCTCCCTCTAACCCTCCCCCCTCTCATGTACTCTCTAGCTCTCTCATTCTCTCTCTCTCAAATAAATAAATAAATCTTATAAAAAAAAAGAAAATATAAATCTAAATACATTAGTTGAAATGATGGCATATGTATTTTCTAATCTGGTACTTTGAAAGATACAAATATCTTTTAAAATGATTCAGCCAATGCATGTTCTTTTCTTACATCTCCAATATAAGTTTATTATATCAAATATCAAAACATTGTGTTTCTTTTGACTAAAATTTGGCAGGATATTAAGAATTTTGTTTCCGGGGCGCCTGGGTGGCTCAGTTGGTTAAGCGACTGCCTTCAGCTCAGGTCATGATCCTGGAGTCCCTGGATCGAGTCCCGCATCGGGCTCCCTGCTCTGCAGGGAGTCTGCTTCTCCCTCTGACCCTCCCCCCTCTCATGCTCTCTCTCTCTCAAATAAATAAATAAAATCTTAAAAAAAAAATATTAAAAAAAAAAAAAAAAGAATTTTGTTTCCATTAGCAGATGGATCCTAGAATCAGTTCTACTGTTCACTGTAACCTTTGGCTATGTACAGGACTAAATTTTACACACTAACCTTATGACTTCACCTTAATATATCTCTGTAGATCCAGTACAAAAAATTATATTATCTTAGGGTTTACTAATGAATATTCCAATTCTCCACTGGGACTGGAAATAATCCCAGAAATCTACCTCAATCAGGACACTGACATCATTTTAGAACCTTCTCCCTGAACACACTGTTTTCCTTAAAATCAAATTCCTGTTAGTCACTGGTTGGGGAACTGCTTCAAATTGCTCGACCGTCGTGAAGAGACAGCCCCAGGTAGAGCACTCCTTAGAGACAGACCCCTTTTATCCTAATGATGTTGTAATGTAATTAATTTGGGTATCTGTTACCAGAGGACCATGTTACAGGTGGATAGTGGATATCCAGAGTTCACACTAGACATGGATATATGAAAAATTTCAAACCGATTACTGAGGTATTCACTCATAAATTAATATATAATTAGGTGACCGTTCCCACATCCAAGTCATTATCTCAATGTGTCAATACCTCTAGCATCTTGCATACTGGCTAAGATGTAATAATAGACAATTCATATGAATGACTATCGAAGGTAAAGAACAAGATTAAGAAAATAAAATAATTCTTTTTTTTTTTTTAAAGATTTTATTTATTTATTTGACAGAGAGAGACACAGCGAGAGAGGGAACACAAGCAGGGGGAGTGGGAGAGGGAGAAACAGGCTTCCCACTGAGCAGGGAGCCCGATGTGAGGCTCGATCCCAGGACCTTGGGACCATGACCTGAGCCGAAGGCAGACACTTAACGACTGAGCCACCCAGGTGCCCCGAAAATAAAATAATTCTTGAAGTAAAATATCAAGAAACAGAAATAATGTGATGTTTAATTTTATGTGTCAACTTGACCAGGCTACGAGATGCCCAGATATTTGGTGAAACATTATTTCTGTGTGTGTATGAAAAGAACCTCTAGGGGCGCCTGGGTGGCTCAGTCGTTAAGCATCTGCCTTCGGCTCAGGTCATGATCCCAGGGTCCTGGGATTGAGCCCCACATCAGGCTTCCTGCTTAGCAGGAAGCCTGTTTCTCCCTCTCCCACTCCCCCTGCTTGTGTTCCTTCTCTCGCTACCTCTCTCTGTCAAATAAATAAATCTTTAAAAAAAAAGAAAAGAAAAGAACCTCTAGGCTGTTACATATTCAAATAAAAACATTTATCACATGAAATTACAGGATCAGATCCTCTGTATTTTTCTTTATAGTATCTTATATTTGTAAATAGTATCTTACACTTTGATCTGATTTTCTCAGCTTCTAATTTTATAAATTTTATGTCTCTAATTAGATCACTTGGGTATCTATTGATCAAGCTTACTTTAGCCTACCTTAGTTAAATATTCCTTGTTTCTTTGTGCTTTATATTTTGTATTAAAATAGAGAAAAATATATTGTAATTACTGGAAATCTTATAATTATATTAATTTAAATACCTATATTTTTAATATGTATAATATATATATATTTTTTTCATTCCCAGGAATTTTTTGAATGATCTTATTATTTCAGCACATGTTTGAGAAATACTCAGAATATATTACATATGATACATTTTTGTATGTTATAGAGAAAAATTATTGAGGAACATAAATGCAGATCCTGCCCTCATGGACTAGGTAAGACAGAAACAAATTTTTTAAGTTAAAAATTCATTTGGAGGGTGCGGGGAATTCACCTTCAACCTGTGCTCATCAAGAAAGCAAAAAATGATAAAGCTAGATACAGGTTCACCTGGCTCTCTGTCAGGATAAAATGGAATCCAAGCAGAGTACAGTTGGGAAGGCAAAATTTATAATTTATAGTTTGCTTAATTTGCTATAATTCTTAGGTCAGAATGCTGGAGAGGATGGAACTGAGTCAGATTAGGGGATGGCATTCTGTATTGATTTCCCTGCTGGTCCTTGTGCACGTTTAATGCAAGATTCACAACACATAAGAGAGAGCAGTTGCTGTGATTTTTAGAGATGAATGATCAGGCATTTCAGAAAAATGCTGGAATTTTAGACCATCCAGAATGGAGAGACCTCACAACTCATCTAAGAAATTCAGTTGAGCCTCTAGAAAGCCCATGCTTTAGGAGGAAGGAAAATAAATAAATGTTACACAGTAGGAATGAAATTACAAAGGAAAGAATACCTGCTCTAAAAATAAAATCAAGCCTTTTAGGATACAAAAGTTCTGCAGTAATTTCACTGTCTGGCAGAACGAATCTCAACACCCTTTATTTTCATTATTATTATTATTATTTTATTATTATGTTATGTTAATCACCATACATTACATCATTAGTTTTTGATGTAGTGTTCCACGATTCATTGTTTGTGCATAACACCCAGTGCTCCATGCAGAACGTGCCCTCCTTTTTTTTTAAATTTTATTTACTTATTTGAGAGAGAGAGAATGAGAGATAGCACGAGAGGTAAGAGGGTCAGAGGGAGAAGCAGACTCCCTGCTGAGCAAGGAGCCTGATGTGGGACTCGATCCCAGGACTCGAAGATCATGACCTGAGCCAAAGGCAGTCGCTAAACCGACTGAGCCACCCAGGCACCCAGAACGTACCCTCCTTAACACCCATCACCAGGTTAACCCCTCCCCCAACTCCTCCCCTCTAGAACGCTCAATTTGTTTTTCAGAGTCCATAGTCTCTCATGGTTCATCTCCCCCTCCGATTCCCCCCCCTTCATTCTTCCCCTCCTGCTATCTTCTTCTTCTTCTTCTTTTTTGAATATATAATGTATTATTTTTTTCAGAGGTACAGGTCTGTGATTCAACAATCTTACACAATTCACAGCACACACCATAGCACATACCCTCCCCAATGTCTATCACCCCATCCCTCCCAAACCCACCACTCCAGCAACCCTCAGTTTGTTTCCTGAGATTAAGAATTCCTCATATTGGGGCACCTGGGTGGCTCAGTCATTAAGCGTCTGCCTTCGGCTCAGGTCATGATCCTAGGGTCCTGGGATCGAGCCCCACATCGGGCTCCCTGCTCGGCCAGGAGCCTGCTTCTCCCTCTCCCACTCCCCCTGCTTGTGTTACCTCTCTGGCTGTCTCTCTCTCTGTCAAATAAATAAAATAAAACTTAAAAAAAAAAAAGAATTCCTCATATCAGTGAGATCATATGATACATGTCTTTCTCTGATTGACTTATTTCGCTCAGCATAATACCCTCCAGTTCCATCCACATCGTTGCAAAAGGCAAGATTTCATTCCTTTTGATGGCTGCATAATATTCCATTCCACATCACACCTTCTTTATTCATTCATCTGCCAATGGACATCTTGGCTCTTTCCACAGTTTGGCTATTGTGGACATTGCTGCTATAAACATCGGGGTGCATGTACCCCTTCAGATCTCTACATTTGTAACTTTGGGGTAAATACCCAGTAGTGCAATTGCTGGGTTGTATGGTAGCTCTATTTTAAACTTTTTGAGGAACCTCCATACTGTTTTCCAGAGTGGCTGCACCTGCTTGTATTCCCACCAACAGTGTAGGAGGGTTCCCCTTTCTCTGCATCCCTGCCAACATCTGTCTTTTCCTGACTTGTTAATTTTAGCCATTCTGACTGGTGTGAGGTGGTATCTCATTGAGGTTTTGATTTGGATTTCCCTGATGCCGAGCAATGCTGAGCACTTTTTCATGTCTGTTGGCCATTTGGATATCTTCTTTGCAGAAATGTCTGTTCATGTCTTCTGCCCATTTCTTGATTGGATCATTTGTTCTTTGGGTGTTGAGTTTAATAAGTTCTTTATAGATTTTGGATACTAGCCCTTTATCTGATATGTCATTTGCAAATATCTTCTCCCATTCTGTCAGTTGTCTTTTAGTTTTGTTGACTGTTTCTTTCGCTGTGCATAAGCTTTTTATCTTGATGAAGTCCCAATAGTTCATTTTTGCCCTTGCTTCCCTTGCCTTTGGCAATGTTTCTAGGAAGAAGTTGCTGCAGCTGAGGTCGAAGAGGTTGCTGCCTGTGTTCTCCGTTAGGATTTTGATGGACTCCTGTCTCACATTTAGGTCTCAACACCCTTTAAAGGAAGACAGATGTATACAATGCATTAATCTCCATTTTCATTATACAAACAAGACATGCAAAAAAACAGATGTTGATCACCAAATTTAGTAATTTTTATTTATGTTCTAATGATTTTCCATACATATAATTATGTAACTTGAAAATAAGACAGTCTTATCTTTCCCTCGTTGTACTTTTTATAACCTTTTTCATGCATTATTGAATGGGCCAGATTAAGTAGTACATTATTCTCTTTCTGCAAATTGAAGTTTTTTAAAAAACACGTAATCATTAAAGCAACCATTAAAACTAATCAAAAAAAAAAAAAACATAGGTAAAAAACCTTGAAATAAATATAATAGTATCGCTATATCTATCAATCTGTTTATTTAAATTTCTAAAAAGTCAAAGGGAGGAGAGGAAGGAAAAGAAGATGAGGCAAATAGAAAATGAATAGCAAACCCCAAATAGCTCAATACTTACTTTAAGATATAAACACTACCTATATGCCGTCTACAAGAGGTGCACTTTAAGTATGGAGACACAGGAGGGTTAAAAGTAAAAAAAGATGCATCATGCAATCATTAAAAACAAAAAAAGTTTGGGTGACTATTATTATTGAACAATATAGGTGTCAAGATAAGGAGTACTAATTAAGATTTAAAAAGTGAAATTTCATAATGGTAAAATGAAAAAAAATTATAAAGAAAGATGTAAGAATCCTAATGTGGATTCTTCTAGTGAGAGAGCTTTAAAATATATGAAATAGGGCTCCTGGGTGGCTCATTTGGTTAAGTGTCCAACTCTTGATTTCCTTGATTTCAGCTCAGGTCAAGACCTCAGGTTGTGAGATCAAGTCCCCAACTCCACAAGGCTCTGTGCTGGGTGTGGAACATGCTTAAGATTCTCTCTCTCCCTCTGCCCCTCCCTCTGTTCATGCATGTTCCTCCTCTCTCTCTCTCTAAAAAAAAAAAAAAAAAAAAAAAAGTAATGTAAAATAAAATAAATGAAACAAAATCACATGATATTAAAAGGAAGAAAAAAAAACAAGCCTGCAATCACAGAGATTTGCCAGTACTGTTCTAGTGATTAATAGAATAAGTAAACTAAATAATCACTAAGGATATAAAAGATTTGAACACAAATTATCTATCAAATTTACTAATCACATTTATTAAACACTATGCCCAACAGCTATAAAAAACATTCAACAAAATAGATAATATCTTGTGCCATAGAAAATGTTTCAAGGAATTTTAAATGAGTGGAATTTACAGATAGGTTAAGAAGGTCATAGGATACAAGTTCAACATACAAAAAACTGTTTTATTCCTAAATAGTTAGTTGAAGCCCCAAACTGGAAAATAAAGATTAAATTTGTGAAATAATCAAAATACATAACAATAAGGGTGAATGATATTTACAAATTTTCCACTGAAAACTACAAAACATTGGAGACAAAATTTAAAAATAAATACATAAACCAAATACCATCATTATTAATGGAATTGAAGATGGTTGACCTCAAATTAATTTTTAGGCATAATGCAATTCCAATCAAAATCCCAACACACTATCTTTTTTTTTCTATTTTATTATGTTATGTTAATCACCATACATTACATCATTAGTTTTGATGTAGTGTTCCATGATTCATTGTTTGCGTATAACACCCAGTGCTCCATTCAATAAATGGCCTCCTTAATACCCATCACCAGTCTAACCTATCCCCCATCTCCCCTCTAAAACCCTGTTTGTTTCTCAGAGTCCATAGTCTCTCATGGTTTGTCTCCCCCTCTGATTCCCCCTCTTCATTTTTCCCTTCCTGCTATCTTTTTTTTTTTAACATATAACGTATTATTTGTTTCAGAGGTTCAGTTCTGTGATTAATCAGTCTTACACAATTCACAGCATTCACCATAGCACATACCCTCCTCAATGTCCATCACCCAGCCACCCCATCCCTCCCACCCCCCACCCCTCCAGCAACCCTCAGTTTGTTTCTTTTTTTTTTTTTTTAAAGATTTTATTTATTTATATGACAGAGAGAGACAGCGAGAACAGGAACACAAGCAGGGGGACTGGGAGAGGGAGAAGCAGGCTTCCCGCGGAGCAGGGAGCCCGATGTGGGACTCGATCCCAGGACCCTGGGATCATGACCTGAGCTGAAGGCAGACGCTTAATGACTGAGCCACCCAGGCGCCCCCCTCAGTTTGTTTCTTGAGATTAAGATTTCCTCATATCAGTGAGATCATATGATATTTATCTTTCTCTGATTGACTTATTTCCCCCAGCATAATACCTTCTATTTCCATCCACATCATTGCAAACGGCAAGATTTTGCGTTTTTTTTTGATGGTTGCATAATATTTCATTGTGTGTGTGTGTGTGTGATATACCACATCTTCTTGATTTATTCATCTGTCAGTGGACGTCTTGGCTCTTTCCATAGTTTGGTTATTGTGGACATTGCTGCTATAAACATTGGGGTGCATGTACCCCTTTGGATCACTACATTTCTATCTTTGGGGTAAATACCCAGTAGTGCAATTGCTGGGTCATAGGGCAGCTCTATTTTCAACTTTCTGAGGAACCTTCATACTGTTTTCCAGAGTGACTGCACCTGCTTGCATTCCCACCAACAGTGTAGGAGGGTTCCCCTTTTTCCGCATCCTTGCCAACATCTGTCGTTTCTTGACTTGTTAATTTTAGCCATTCTGACTGGTGTTAAGTGATATCTCTTTGAGGTTTTCATTTGGATTTTCCTGATGCTGAGCGATGTTGAGTACTTTTTCATGTGTCTGTTGGCCATTTGGATGTCTTCTTTGGAAAAATGGCTGCTCATGTCTTCTGCTCATTTCTTGATTGGATCATTTGTTCTTTGGGTGTTGAGTTTGATAAGTTCTTTATAGATTTTGGATACTAGCCCTTTATCTGATATGTCATTTGCAAATATCTTCTCCCATTCTGTCAGTTGTCTTTTGGTTTTGCTGACTGTTTCCTTTGCTGTGCAAAAGCTTTTTATCCTGATGAAGTCCCAATAGTTCATTTTTGCCCTTGCTTCCCTTGCCTTTGGCGATGTTTCTAGGAACAAGCTGCTGCGGCTGAGGTCGAAGAGGTTGCTGCCTGTGTTCTCCTCAAGGATTTTGATGGATTCCTGTCTCACATTTAGGTCTGTCACCCATTTTGAGTCTATTTTTGTGCCAACACACTATTTCATACCAATTAAAAAGTTGACTCTAAACCTTACAGAGAAAACGAAATGAGAAGACTAAACAAAACAATCATGAGAAAAAGTACAAAGTTGGAGGGATCAAACCAGGATGGATTTGAGACAAAAGCTGCAAACAGTATTTTATACCATACATAAATTAATGCATAAGGATTTATAACCCAAACTTATGGTCTTCATTAGTCTAAGTAGTTTAAATATGGGCAAAAGCTATACAGATACTAGGACAAAATATAGAATATATTCATAACTTTGGGTAGGGCTTATATTCAACATATATAAAGAAATCCTTCAAATCAAGAACAAGATGTTTAAGATAATAAAATGTTAACAAAAGACCTGAACAAATATCTCACAAAGGAAAATATGCAAGGTCCTCAAAAGTGTACAAAAAATGTGTTCAGCACCATTATTCATCATGGGTCAGCAGGGGATGTAATAGAGTCAACTCTGCATTAACTAGAGGAGCTAAAATTTAAATAGACTGGCAATAACAAATTTTGGTGACAGTGTATAAGAACCAAAACTCTCATTCATATACTGCTGGGAGCTAGGGTAAATTAGTGCAAACATTTTACCTTTTTTCTTTTGTTTTTTAAAGTTAAGTGTTTACTTACCCTATGATCTGGCAATTTCACTTTTAGGTATTTTCCCAAGAGAATTTTTTTTTAATGTCAGTAGAAGATTTGTACAAGAATGTTTATAGAAGCTTTATTTAAACACATAAAAGGGTCATATTAAAGCACCTGTGTAATAAACTAGGGATCATAACAAAGGGACATGATTTAATATAATAAAAAGAAGAGCAAAATTATAGCAGAAAATACTGTCTCTGGAAAACTGCAGAAACAGAAAACAAACTTAGCCCCAAGGTTTCTAGTAGCCAGGGCAAAAAGTGAATATAATGAGCTACATTGTTATCATTTGTTTATGAAAAGGAAGGATGTTTAAAAACCAGATAATGCAAATTATTTCCTGGAATCAAATTCTACATTAAGCAATATAAACAATTATAACTTTAATGATTTTTGCACCAAGCCCAGAGTCAGTACTCTTAAAACTGCTTCTTAAATTTTCATCAGTCAAAGATGAAAACATAGGGCGCCTGGATGGCTCAGATGGTTAAGCGTCTGCCTTCGGCTCAGGTCATGATCCCAGGGTCCTGGGATCGAGTCCCACATCGAGCTCCCTGCTCCTTGGGAGTCTGCTTCTTCTTCTGCCTCTCTCTCTCTCTCTGTCTCTCATGAATAAATAAATAAATAAATCTTAAAAAAAAAAAGATGAAAACATGATTAAGTCATAGTTGGCCAATACAATTCAATATGGATTCAGAATTCTCTGGTTTAGGGTTTTATTGTGATTTTAGTTAGTAGAAGAATAATCTTGGACTTGATGACACATATATGTTACCTCCTATTAAGAGCTCTTAGATCCCATCCTGACTGCAAGAAAATAGCCCACTTTAACATGGGCATCCGTGTGTATACAGGTACTCACTTGTATATACACCATTGCTGCAGAAAAGACTTTTGTGTGTCTTTTAGGCTTTCTCTTAGTCACAGAGGTATTTAACTTAGCTCCAGGTCAATAGTAATCAGGGGCGTAATAGACTCCCCACTGAGCCAGGAGCCTGATGTAGGGGCTCCATGTGGGGCTCAATTCCCGGACCCTGGAATCATGACCTGAGCCGACGGCAGAGGCTTAACTGACTGAGTCACCCAGGTCCCCCTAGATATTTCCCTTTAAACCTCTGTGTTGTCCAGTGGTACATTCTTGGAACATGTCAATCTCCTTGCCCTTCTTGGCTCATCACCTGGAGCTCACCTGTGGTTAGATTTGTACATGTAATCAAACCTTACCTTTCCAACTAGTCTCAAATGCAGAACTGCAAACTCAAAACATTACAAAATATATTTGCAATCAAGTAAATGCCTTAAACTCAAAATTTCCAATGTCAAGTGTCTCAGATACCCATATGAAAATATTAATACATCTTATATCAGAGAACTGCAAACTCATAATACTCAAAGTGAAAATCACCAAAACTTGTTTATCCTTCTTTATCCACTCCACAGTAAATGATATTGCATAATTTTTCAAAGAACTATTAGGACTGTAGATTTTATTAAAAAAAAAAAAAAAGAAATTATTTACTCACTTTATCAGTTCTCCTACTGCCCTAGATCAGACTTTTGTTATAGGAATGATCAAGAACATGGCTTTTGGGCCAAACATGAGAAACACACAGAATCTAATAACATGTCACATTCTCTTGGATAGGAAGAATATAATATAATTCAGAATAGAAAGAAGTGATCGATATGTTGAGTTTAAAACAATGATAAAGCAACCTGGATAAGGAGCTGTAGTCTCAGGGCAGAAATGAGCATTAGACATTTTTATACTTGAGCACGGGGAACTTGGGTTGTGGGACCCCTACACTGATAGACCATGGGCTGGCAGCTCCTGTTGGTTCTATAAAGGAAGACTCAACCTTGACTCTTATAATCATTAGAAATATTTTTGCACTGGGTGTTACACGCAATGAATCATGGAACACTACATCAAAAACTAAATGATGTACTGTATGGTGACTAACATAACATGATAATAGAAAAAAATAAATATTTCCTTGAGTTTCTACAGGTCCAAATTTTGTATTCTGATCAAATTCTCAGGACTATAAACAATTTCAGCCCACCATGAAAGTTACCCTAATTCAATTTTGGGAGAGTTGTAAAAACATTGTTTAGGATTATAAAATAATTTTCTTGGTGGATTATTTTCTTTAACACTGGAGAATTTAAAGTTAAATATAAATAAAAATAATTAAAACATTTAAATAAAATATTATAGGAATTCTCTGCATTTTAATCACTTAGCAACTCTAAGAGATCCAAGTGTAATAGAGTATCAAATAAATTACTCTTACAAATAAAATTTAAAATATTGAGTAACAGATTCAAACTTCAGATTTAAAGATAAAAGAGAACTGTAAATTTTTAAATACCACTGACATGTTTAGAAAGCATAAGATTAACCATATTTACATGTTTAATTTATTAGATTTATACGTGGGAAGGCTTTGTTTATTGATGCTTAAAAATCTAATATATTACACATAAATGCTTTTCAAATTATTTAATTATAGAAACTAAATAAACCCTTAAATCTGCTTGCTAACCATTTGCTAGAATTATATATAGTGCGATAGGTTTGTCAAATTGAACATATGTATAATATATATATATTTATACATAAAACTTCCTAGTTTTCCCATTTAATTTTTCAATTAAATGTTAACTTCCATAACTTTTTATGTCACAAATATTGTTTTTATGTGCAACTAATAAGCTGAGTTCGTTACTATAAAGTTTGCATTGGTAGCTCTTTTTTTGTCATTTGAATTATTGCTATTGTCATCATGATGTTTTCCATGTCCAGATTTGTAGCCATTAAATTCTTTCTCAGTTCAGTAGACAAAACAGTCTTCTGCTTAAAGTAGCGATAGTCCCTTGTCTCTACATATGGAGCTGGAGATGGTGATTATGAGTGAGTTTAAATGCACCATCTGTGGACTCAAGTAAACATAAATATTTTTATAAATACAGTTGACCCTTGAGCAACTTGGCAGGTAAGGACAACAACCCCTTGCACAGTCAAAAATCTGCATGTAACTTTCTACTTCCCCAAAACTTTAATAGCCTATTGTTGACTAGAGGACTTACAGATAACACAATTAACACATATTTTGTATATTATATGTATTATGTACTATAGTCTTACAAAAAATAAGCTAGAGAAAATGTTACTAAGCAAATCATAAAGAGAGCAGACATTTACTGTACTGTCCTATAAAAGATCTGCATATAAATGAACCCACATAGTTCAAACTTGTGTTTTCCAGAGTTAACCAGAGTTAACTATTTTATTTATAACTATATATATAGTCATTTAAATACACATACATACATACACATGTGTGTGTGTGTGTGTGTGTAAGTAAAAATATAGATTTTTCTAGGAAGGGAGACCAAAACTTTAATGAGATTCTCAAAGAAAAAGAACAAAAATGTAAAAATCACTGATCTTTAAGATCAAAGTATGAGTCTTTAGTTTTCTTAAAAGAACCTTTAAGAGCTCATGTTCCCAACATCTTTATCTTATTCCAGGACACTTTCCCTACACACTCTTGACACCCAGAATTACCATACTTTCTGTACCCACTGTGTTACTACACAACTCTGTTACTTTGCTTGTATTTTTTTTTTTTAATTTTCTCACCATTTCTTAGGATTCATTGTCTTACTAATACTTTCTCAGTCAGCTTGTAGACCAATTTCAGAGGCAATGTCCTTGAGAAAATTCTTTCTTGAATCTCAAGATGAATCAGTTGGTCCTCATTACATTTTCAAGGCACTTTATAAGTACCCCAGTGTTAAGATTTTCTACATGTCATTACAATTACCTGTTTATATTTCTACGTATCACTAGACTTTAAGCCCCTTGAGTGTTTTTTTTTTCATGTTATTTAGCTTAATTTCTACCATAGAGCACATTGAAAGTCCTCCCTAAATTGTCTTTTATTTAAATGAATGGACTCTTGAATACCAGTCTTCTTAGTTAGCTATGTTGATACAAACCAACAGGAAACTAATGAGAATTTAGTTCAAATTGTTAATGAAAGAAATTTTCTATTGCCAAGAAATTTGTTTCAAAACTATCAATGTATTTTATTAAATCTTTGCCTTTATCCACTCACCTTTCCCCCACACCTAGTAAGGACCAAAACTTCAGAAAGAGCAAGTCAGACAGCAAACTAAATAGGTTCCTCTGAACCCCTGGACAGCCTTAGAATCCAGAGGGGCAATAGGTGCAACAGCAAGTCAGCTGGTTAAAGGTAAGGGAATTGATTCCTACCCTGAGCTTGACCAATCAGCAGAATGAAGGACGGGCCAGGGGCACTTTTTTTTCAAATAATATGCAAGGATGTGGGGAGGGGTAGAGGTATAGTTTGTTTTTTGTTTTTTGTTTTTAATTTTATTTATTCATTTGAGAGAGAGCACGAGAAGGGGGAGGGCCAGAGGGAGAAGCAGACTCCCTGCCGAGCAGGGAGCCCGATGCGGGACTCGATCCCGGGACTCCAGGACCACGACCTGAGCCGAAGGCAGTTGCTTAACCAACTGAGCCACCCAGGCGCCCCTTTTTTTTTTTTTTTTTTTTTTTTTTTTTAGCCATTAAAGAGAAATTTATTTAAAAAAAATCAATTATCAGTTGGTTAAGCGTCTGCCTTCACCTCAGGTCATGATCCCAGACTCCTGGGATAGAGCCCCATGTCTGGGAGCTCCTGGGATTGAGCCCCCGACCCACCGTCTGGGGCTTCCTGCTCAGCGGAGAGCCTGCTTCTCCCTCTCCGTTCGCCCCTCCCCCCACCTGTTTTCTCTCTGTCTCTCTCAAATAAATCAAATCCTTAAAAAAAGAAAAAAGAAAAAAAGAAAAAAAAAAAAAAAGGAATGAAGGACAGGCCAGTATTGCCAAGCAGTTCTCTCTTTTTCCTCAAGTATGCAGGTTTAAATTTATGCTTCCATACATAAATCATATATTCTTTCCCTCATGACCATAAACTCCTAAACTATTTCCCTGCCTTCCTACAAAGGCAGAACAAACAAACTAGTCCATGCTTCTACCTACTGGTGACTTATTTGCCTAAGATTGTTCCAGTTACCATTAGAAGAATTCGAGCCACGATGAGTACCACTGTACACCTATTAGAATAGCAAAGGAAAAGCAAAACAAACAGACAACAGCAAAAAACAAACTTACCATGTAAAGTACTGGTAAGGATGTGGTGGTAACTCTTGGTGGAAATGCAAAAATTATAGCCACCTTGGAAAATGTTTCTGAATAAATTTAAAAATATACTTACCGGATGACCCAAGATCCCATACCTAGGTGTTTACCTAAGAGAAAGAAAAGCATCTTCACCCAAAAGCTTAAAAGCCAATATTTATAGTGACAGTGTTCATTTGGTGGTAATCCATAAATGCTGAAAACTGAAAACAAATGAAATGTCCATTAGTAAATAGATAAAATCTATGCTGTACCCACACCATGGATGACTACTTTGGCATTAAAATAAATGGACTAATGATACATGCAACAACGTAGATGAATCTCAAATGCATTATGCAAAGTGAAAGAAGTTTGAAGTAAGGCTATAAGCTATATCATTCCATTTATATGACATCTGGGAAAAGACGATGTTCATTCTACATTACTTTTTCTTCCCTAAAAGTCTATGCTCTCATTTACTTCTGGTTCTTTGTAAATTCTGTTCCCTTTATTTAGGCATTTTTTGTTCCTTCTGGTTCATCCAGTTCTCTTTATATAACCTGATAAAACACCTTTATTTTTCAGATTTCCATGTATACATTATTTATGACTTCTTCTAAAAGACATTTTCTGATCATTTCTCATAACCTGCATTGACAATGTCAAAACATGTTTACAATTGTCTGCTTATTTGTCTGCTATGTTGATTGTAAATATATATACATATATATGTAAGATTAAGATGTCCTTTATAATTTGTTTTAACAGCAAACTATATATTTTATATAAATATATATTTTATTATATATATATATATATATATATATATATTTTAGCACATGCAGTCAATTAATTGGAATGCTTTTTTAAGTGTTCCTTAAAATTCCTGTGAATAACACATGAAATGCGGTTGAGAAGCTTTTTGTATAAAACTATGTCATACTGTTCTTGATAAGAGAGAACAAAGTATCAAATGAAATTATATATAATAGAAACATTATCATTTACCACTGTAATTACTCTCAGCAGAGCAATTGGGTGCACAAGAAAATAATAGATTACAAGACATACTCAGTGAGAATAGGTTTTGGGAACTTCATGGCAAACCTAGGGTCTGTCTGACACTGTACCCCCGACTGTATTGGAACTGTGAAGTGGAAGAGATAAAGCAGTCTTTCATATGGGAGAATATCTGAACTGACAAAGCAGTAAAATATCCAGGCTTTAATCTAAATATAACTTTGTCTTCTAACTTTTATAAAATACTATTCTTATGGCATACTTCTTCATTTGCTCTAGTGATTTCTATAATGATAATTTTTGTCTCAAAAAATTTTCATCCTTAGCCATTTTAATGCACATACTTCATGAAATAAAGGTAATATATAACTGACTGAGTTTCTATTTCCAATAAAATAAAATGAAATACTTCAAACAGTTAAAAAATGTAAATCTGAAGAGATATATGAACAATGGGTTACTTAAAAAATTCTCAGAATTTCTTATCCTTTGAATAAGAAGGCAAAGAAAGATTTGAGATTTGTAAGAAATGATGAGTTCAGATCACAAACGTTGTGCCCTACAATCCTCGCAACGCATACCAAAATGGTGCATATGTGCAATATAATTATCACATGTGACATGTCAGGTATAATCAAAACAATTATGGATAAATGAGCTAAGATTTAAAAATCTAAGATTTTATTAAGGGTAAGGTGCACTTTGTTTCTACACCAAGTATTTCAAGTTTAAAGGAAACCTGTGAGTGCACTTCCGCTTCCTGATTATTCGTAATGCAGTTTTTATCATCTTTCACATTTAAATGTTTTTTTTTAAATTTTCTTTTTGATTTATCTTCCATCCATGGATTATTTTAACTTCCAATTGTTTGAGGTTGTCCTCGATAGCTTATGTTGTTTATTTTTATTTTAATTCCCTTTTGATCAGACAATATACTCTACAGTGTTTCAATCTTTTGGATTTACTGGTTTATTCTATGACTAAGATAATTGTTGAATTTCGCTGAGTATTACTTGTGCTTTTGAGAAAAAAATTATGTTCTTAGTGAGTTCTGTGTTCCGTCGATGTCAGTTTGGTCAAAGTAATTGATAGTATACTCCAAATCATCTGTGGATTTTCGGATTTATTTGTTTAATTTTATCAGATGCTTAGAGAAGGGTATTAAAATCTTCAACTAAGATAATGGCTTTGGGGCACCTGGGTGGCTCAGTTGGTTAGGCGACTGCCTTTGGCTCAGGTCATGATCCTGGAGTCCCAGGATCGAGTCCCACATGGGGCTCCCTGCTCAGCAGGGAGTCTGCTTCTCCCTCTGACCCTCCCCCATCTCATGCTCTCTCTATCTCACTCTCTCTCTCTCTCTCTCAAATAAATAAATAAAATCTTAAAAAAAAATTAATGGCTTTGTTTATTTTTTTATTTGGTAAATTTTGTTATTTTACTATTAGGCACATGTTCATGATTGTTATGTCTTCATGATGTCTTGACACTTTTATAAATGTCCCTCTTTATTTCTGATAGTACTTTTGTCTAGAAGTCTTCTGTATTCCATAATAATGTGGTCGTTTCATTGTTTTTATGTTTACCCACTGCATGATGTAATTCTCTCCTTTTATTTTCACATTATCTGTATTTTATGTTTAAAACTTGTCCTTGCAGACAGCAGGCACTTAGGTTTTACAATTTTATTCCTTTTTTTTCACTCTTTGTCTTTTAATAAGAGAGTTTAGTCCATTATCACTTAAAGTTACAATCCTTTTGGTTGTATTATGTCTAGAATTTTCTTTTTGGGGGGGCTCCTTTTTCTTTTCGATTTCTTCTTTCTTCTTTTGTTTATTTGAAAGAATATTTAGTTAAGACACTTAATTAGAATTATCTTTTCTCTATTGGCATTTTAACATTTATCTATTTGCATTATTTGTTGCTTTAGGATTATAATCTACATTTGTAACTTTTTACAGTCTACTTAGAGTTAATACTATACAACTTCATGTAAAATGTAGAAAATATACAATGGTGTAGGATAGTTTATTACCTCTGCCATTCTGTAAGCCATTGTTTTGTTTTATGCCTCTGTTCCTCACAAATCTTGTAAGACAGTCTTATAATTTTTACTTTAAATAGTCATATTTATTTTTAAGAAACGAAGATGAAAAACATAGTCTTTTATTTTTACTCAAATATTTTTTATTTCCTGTCCTCTTCATTCTTTCCTTAAAATCCAATTATCCATTTTGTATAATTTCCCTTTTGCTTGAAGTACTTCTTCTAATATTTTTTATTATGCAAATCTTTTTTTTTTATATTTGGGAAGTCCTTTATTTAACCTACATATTAAAGTGTATGTTCACTGAATGTAAGATTGTTTTATTGTTTTCTTTTGATTTCGATTTGTTTGCTTTTTTCTTTCTAGCAGTTTTTACATATTATTCCACCATCTTCTGGCATCCACTCATTTTGATAAAAATAAACCAGTTATACAAATTGCTTTTGTCCTTTATACATTGGGTTATTTTTCTCTGTCCCCTTTTACGATATTGTCTTTAAAAAATTTTTAGAGTTCAGAAATTTGCCTTTAATGAGGTTGATGTAATCTTCTTTCTTATTGATTGTGCTTTTCTAATCCTCTTCACTATGTAAATTTCCATCTTTCAATAATCTGGGGTAAATGCTTGGCCATTATCTCTTAAAATAGTTTCCCTGAATGTTTGATTTCTCCTCCTCTTCTTGGTCACCAATTAAGACTATGCCAAGTATTTTTATATTGCCTCATAAGTTCTTGGTATTATGGTCATTATTTTTTCCCAGGCTTATTTCTTTTTAAACTTCAGATTGGATAACTATTTTGTTGATCTACTTTCACTCTTGATTTTCTGTCATCTCCAATCTTATGTTAGGCTCACCCAGTGATTTTTTTTTTTTTTTTGGTAATTTCCTATATTGTATTTTTCAGTTGTTTAATTTTTATTTTCCTTTTTATAACAAACATATTCTCCTTTATATCCTTGAGAACAGATATAATAGTTTATGGTGTATTAATTCCAACATCTAAATTACCTCTGGGGTGGTCTCCATTTATTGTTCTTTTTCTTCAGTTTGGGTCACATTTGCTGTTTTCCTTATGTGCCTGGTAACTTTGGATTCTAACAAAGATATTATGGGGGCACCTGGATAGCTAAGTCGATTGGACACTTGACTTTCAATTTCGGCTGGGGTCATGATGTTGGGGTCATGGGATAGAGCCCTGCATCAGGCTCCCCACTCAGTGGGGAGTCTACTTCCTCTCCTTCTGCCCCTCCCCCCACTTGTGCTCTCTCTCTGTCTCTCTCTAAAATAAAATAAATCTTAAAAAAATATTATGAATGATACAGTTTGTAGACTTTGGACTCTGTTATGTTTCTCAAAGATAATTTTTTTTTTTTTTTTTTTTTTTGCTGTTTTAATCAGGCAGCAACTAGGCTTTACTCAGCTCAGTTACTTTAGCTTTACCTGGCTGCTTGGATTGTGTCTGTGCATGCATTCTACAGAGATCAGCCAGAGATTTGGACAGAGTCTATACAAAGATTTGGGTTCTCTCCGTATGTTCCTCCTTTCCAAGATTTTCCCTTTCTGTAGACTTCCCAAACTCAGTCCTTTAGTTCTTTAAAGACTGTAGGACTTCTGTTTTGGATGTAACTAGCCCATAAGGTACAGTTGGAGCCTGTTCTTGAGGAAAAAAAAAAATCAGTAACTCAGTATATTTTCCTTCTGGCAAGGGACAACACTCCTCCAGTATCTTCCTGCTTTTGTTCATTCTCTAATGCTGTCAATTAGGTGTGTGTTTTTTTTTTTTTTTGGTATAACTTACAGTTATTCAGAAGAGCAACTGGTTAATCTAGTAGGAGGTATTTAACCATTACAGCAAAAATACCTTTTTAATTGTATGGTAGGAGTGAAGTTTTTGTTTTTGTTTTTTTTGTTTTTTAATGTGCAAAAATAGTTGATTTTCTTGTATTTCTCCTATAGTCTTAATTTGTTATTCTATACACACACTTGGAAAGCTATGTTATTGTTCCCAATAACCTATTTGGGGGTTGACAGTATTTTATTGAATACCTTAGCAATAATTGGCCAAAATATCCTGAACTTGCAGTGTTTTAATCTCATTTTATTTGAACCCTGTAGGCACAACACAATACAGATATGACTGCATTTTTTTCATTTCTCCATTAACTTATGTTGTAAAATTCAACTGCTTCAAGGTGAAGCTGTTGCTATAATATTTATGAAAGTCATATTATTGCAGAGTCCATTACAAGAAAGGATGCAGGTGGATCACAGGTATTGAGATACAGCTTTAACTGCCTGAGGCTGTTATTTAAACTCCAGGACTGACTAAAATGATGTGAACACCATTTTTAAAACATACATACTATTTTCTGTGAATATTTACTATGAAGCCAAGACAAAAACATATGAAGACAACTGCATTAATACATGTATCCATTTGATATTTGGCATTCTGGTATCATTTTATTTTTGTAAAGCAACAGAAGCCTTAGTAGTGTTCATTTTGTGATTTGGTAAGAAACATTAAAAATTCTTATGAGCAGATGTTTTCCTAATTGGCTATCATCAACAATAGAAGTCCTTTAAGAGAATATTAGGAAAATCATTTAGTTCACATGTTTAATATAAGATATGATATTTCGCTGACTATATAGAAAGAATGTTGAAGGGGGAAAAAGTAGGCAAAGCAGAATTTAAAAAAAATTGTTAGTTATAATTTTGAACAAGACTTTTCTGTGGCTACCTGATCACTTCAGGCTTTTGGGTGTTCTAATTGCTTTCTTGACTAAACTCCCATGTTTTTACTTTCAGTCAATTTTTTTTTTATCTTGAATACAACAAGTTATACTATAGGCATTGCAACATTAATTTAATTATATACTTGGTCAAAATGTAAACTATATATATATTATATATACATATATATAATCATTACATTAATCTTTGAAACCATACTGAGAGACTGTGAGGACAGACCTTGGAAGGAGTGGTGAATATGAGGAGCTTCATGGACTTACACTCTAGTGGAAAAAAAGAATCTTACCTGGTAACAATTAAAAGAAAAAAAAGTTTTTGGAGATTTTCCTGAGGGGAGTAAAACCAATTAATAGACATTCTTTTTTTTTTTTTAAGATTTTATTTATTTATTTGAGAGAGAGAGAATGAGAGAGAGCACATGAGAGAGGGGAGGGTCAAAGGGAGAAGCAGACTCCCTGCCGAGCAGGGAGCCCGATGCGGGACTCCATCCCGGGACTCCAGGATCATGACCTGAGCCGAAGGCAGTCGCCCAACCAACTGAGCCACCCAGGTGCCCCCAATTAATAGACATTCTTAATGAAAATATACTTGGGACACCTGGGTGGCTCAGTCGGTGAAGCGGCTGCCTTCGGCCCAGGTCATGATCCCAGGGTCCTGGGATAGGGTCCCGCATCGGGCTCCTTGCTCAGCAGGGAACCTGCTTCTCCCTCTCTCTCCCTCTGCTTGTGCTCTCTCTGTCAAATAAATAAAATCTTTAAAAAATATATACTAAATACTGGTAAGAAGAGGGAAAGTCTGTGACACTTGAGCCACAGTTCATGCCTCCCTGACTTCCTCCACCCCTCAAGTTGGCATGATGGAAGCTTCATTCTGGGTGTTTGTGACCATGAAAATGACCACAGTTGCTAGTCAGGAAGAGCAGAAAACCAACATATCTCATCCTTCAGCTTTTCATAAATAGGCTAAATTCTACGCAAGGGAACTGAGAAGTCTGGGGCTTCATTCCTCCACCCAGTCTCTGGATTAAGGTAGAGTCTCAACCTCAGGCATGGCAGACTGAATACTGGGGCCCAAGTTCTCCCTATCCAGCTCCCTTATGAAGAGATGATTCCATAGTAGGATGACAAGAGGCTACCATCATTGCCAAACATTGTGCTTATAAAGCAAAAGTGTCACGCTGAGAGAAGCAGGGCATTTTTCCCACCTCCACTTATGGAGAATAGCTTGGAGATGTTGTCCAGGTGCAGAGACAGTCCATAAGAACAAAGAGCTCCAGAGCTGTCCCCAAATTAATTAATTTTTAATTAACTAGTTGGAATACAATGTGAAAAATTTTAAATCTAAAGGAGTTCTTGAAACAGTCGAGATTTGGATAGTAAACAATTATGAGGGACCTGTTAGCTTCATGAGAGCAACCAGCTTCCTTAAGCCAGTTACTTTTCTAGAGAGATTCAGGGAAAGAAGTAGCCATGAAGTTAGAACAAACATTAAAGTCTGGCCTCAAAATATATACTAACAAAGGGGTCAGAATTTATTCGGTTCAGACTATAGAGCAATTTCTACAACAGGACATTTTGAAAACAGTAGAGAACATAACCTGCAATTAGTGAAGCCTAACAGCTGGGTATGAGGCAGATGACCTTACAGAGAGATCAGGGAAAGAGAAAGTCCAAGAAAGTCCTGCTAAAACCATTGTTATCCAAGGATGAAAAGGGAACAATGATGAGAATCAGAAATTGTAAATAAGAAGGTCGATATAACAAACTCAATAAATATGTACTTATTTTTCTCTTATTTCAGTTTTTTTAAAAAATATTGTTTTATAAATTAATGATTATATGAATACATTGTTGGATATGTAACATATGTAGATGTAACATGCAGAGCAATGATAACACAAAAGGAAGGAAGAAAGTTACATATGAGTAATGTTTCTACATGTTGACTTCTCACTGGAATTAAGTTAGCAGAAATCTGAAGTATACTATTAAGACTTATAAGGTAAACCCTAGACAAACCACTGGAAAAAAAAAATTCAGAAGAATATAATGAAAAAAATCATTAAGGCATTATGATGTTACACTAGAAAATACCCACTTAATGCTAAGGAAAGTAGTGAAAAATATGGAAAAAAGTTATAGGACATATTAGGAAAATTTAATCAGGAGATATAAAGCCAATTATATGAATAACGACACTAATGTACAGAGATAAGAAAATTCAATGCAAAGGCAGAGTCGTCAGACTGGGTAAAGAATTTGACAACTTCTAACACTTCTTCTGAATAAAAATACTCAACAAACTAGGGAAGAAAGGAAATTCACTAACTAGTGAAGGGCATTTATGCAAAACCAATAGATAACATAATATTTAATTGTGAAATATTGAAAGTTTTCTCATAAGATCAAGAACAAAACAAGTATGTCTTCTCTCACCACTAATATTCACCGTTATATAGTAAGTACTGGACAGTTAAGCAAAAGAATAAAATAAAAAGCATCCAGATTGAAATAGAAAAAAATAAAATCATCACTATTGGAAGGACACAATGTTATATATAGGAAATCCTAAGGCATATACGCATACATACACACACAACTTCTCACTAACTCTAATGAACATTTTGTCAAGGTTTTAGGAAAAAAGATGAATGTACAAAAATAAATTATATTACCAATAAAATATTAAAAATGAAATTGAGGAAATAATTCCATTTACAATAACATCAAAAGAGATCAAATACCTAGGAATAAATTTAACCAAGAAGGTGAAAGACTTGTATACTTATAACTATGAAACATTGATGAAAGAACTCTAAAAAGACCTAATTAAATGAAAGCCATTCTATGTTCATGGATTGGGAAAGTTAATATTGTTAAGATGACAGTACTACTCAAAGTGATCTACTGATTTAATGCCATTCCTATAAATATTCTAACAGCTATTTTTCAGAAATGTATACGTACATCCTCAAGTTTATATGGAATTTCAAGAGATTCCAGTTGAGAGAACAATATTAAAATAGGTAAAGTTGGAAGAGTCACAGTTTCTGGCTACTACAAAGGTACTGTATTACACAACAAGGTAGTATTAAATAAGTAAATGAGTAAATCAAAAAGACAAAAAGGATACAGTTGTCAACACTGTTTAGTGCTGGAATAGGGTTAAACATATATATAAAGGGAATAGGACTGAGAGTTCATATATCAACTCTTACATCGACAATCAATAAATTGATTTTGACAAAGTTTCCAAGAAAATTCAGTCAGGAAAAAATACTCTGATTTTCAACAAATGAAATTGGGACAATTAGATATGCACATGTAATAGAATGAATTTGGAACCATTCTTTCTTTTTGTTTTTTTTTTCTTTTTTTAAAGATTTTTTATTTATTTGACAGAGAGAGACATAGCGAGAGAGGGAACACAAGCAGGGGGAGTGGGAGAGGGAGAAGCAGGCTTCCCACGGAGCAGGGAGCCCGATGCGGGGCTCGATCCCAGGACCCTGGGACCATGACCTGAGCTGAAGGCAGATGCTTAACAACTGAGCTACACACGCACCCCTGGAACCTTTCTTTACACCAGATAAAGTATTAATTCAAAATGTATCATAGAGGGGCGCCTGGGTGGCTCAGTTGGTTAAGCGACTGCCTTCGGCTCAGGTCATGATCCTGGAGTCCCGGGATCGAGTCCCACATGGGGCTCCCTGCTTGGCAGGGAGTCTGCTTCTCCCTCTGACCCTCCTCCCTCTCATGCTCTCTGTCTCTCATTCTCTCTCTCTCAAATAAATAAATAAATCTTTTAAAAAAAAATGTATCATAGACCTAAATGTGAGAGCTGAAAGTATAAAACTCTTAGAAAAATACGTAAGAGAAATAATTAATGGCCTTGGATCAGGCAAAGTCTTTTTAATCTATCATGCCAAAAACACAAATAACAAGAGGATGATAAAAGGAAAGTTAGCTTCATCAAGATTAAAAACATTTGTTTTTCAAAGGACACCATCAAGATAGTGCAAAAAGAACAAAATTCGAGAAAATGTTTGCATATCATGTATTTGATAAGGGACTTGCCTCCTGAACTCTAATAACTCAGTAATGAAAAGGTAAATGATGCAGTTTAAAAAATGAGTATATGATTGGAATAGACATTTTTTCCAAAAAATATATACAAATGATTGACAGGCACAAGGAAAAATGCTCAACATATTTGCTATTACATAATGCAAATCAAAACCATAGTGAGAACCACCTCATACCTATGTATGACTATAACTGAAAAAAAGATTTAAAAAGACAGAGAAGACAGGTGTTAGCAAGGAGTGGAGAAATTTGAATCCTCCTATACTGTTGGTGGAAAAGCAAAATGTTAAAGACACTTTGGCAAACAGTCTGGTACTTTGTCAAAAGGCTAAACACAGAGTTACGATATAGTCAGCAATTCCATTCCTAGATGTATATCCAAGAGACAATAAAACATGTTCACACAAAAACTTGCATATGAATGCCCATAGCAGTATTATTAGTAATAGTCAAAAGTGGAAATAATCCAAATAACCATGAAAAGATGGGTAAGTAAAATGTGGCATATCCATAGAGTATAATATTAGTCAGCAATAAATATACTACAATATAGTGAACTTTGAAAACATTATGCTAAGTGAAAGAAGGCAGTTACTGAAAACTACATGTTGCATTATTAAATTTACATGAAACACACAGAATAGGCAAATCTATAGAAGTACAAAGTAGATTTGCACTGTCTAGAGCAGGGATGGTTGAAGGAGAAATGGAGACCGATAGTTTGAATACTTAATACTTAATACCTTAAATCCCAATAAGGGATTTAAGGTTTTTTGTGGTTTTGGTTTTGCTTTTGGAGTAATGAAAATATTCTAAATGTGGTCGTGGTCATAGTTTCACAACTCTGTGAATACACTAAAAAAAACATTAAATTATACACTTAATTATACTCTTTCTTGTTTCAGTCTCATCATTCATTCTAGAAGTAAGTGTCTTATTTATTGATGGCTGTATAGCAAACACCTTAACATTCAGTTGCTTAAAACAAGAATTTGCTATTTCCCATGATTCTGTGGGCTAGCTAGGTTAATCAAGTTGGTTCTTCTACTGGGTCTCTCCTGTCATCCTTCATATTGTTGCAGTCTGGGATTAGAGATACTAAGGTGTTCATTCACATGTCAATCATCTTGGTACCGGTTAATGGCTAGTGTACTTTCACTATATGATCTTTCATTATTAAACACTCTAGCCCAGGCTACCTTACATGGTGGTGGGAGCATTTCAAGAAGTAAAGGTAGAAGCTGCAAGGCTTTTTAACTCCTGGATTCTGGAACTCACACAATATAATTTTTGCCACAATTCTATTCATCAGACCCGGTCACATAGCCAGCGCAGATTCAAGGGGAAGGGAAATCTTGACTCCACACTTTGATAAAAAAGCTGCAAGGCATTTGTGGCAATGTGTAATTAACCATAATAAATATGATTTAAAATCCCTTTATTAATACAACTTATTTATTTATTTTAAAATATTTTATTTATTTGAGAAAGTGAGACAGAGAAAGAGAGCACACACAAAGGGAGAGGGAGAAGCAGATTCCCTGCTGAGCAGGGACCCTGATGCAGGGCTCAATCCCAGGACCCTGGAATCATGACCCAAGCTGAAGGCAAGCGCTTAACTGACTGAGTCACCCAGATGCCCCTATTAATACCATTTAACGCTTATCCATAATCTATAGAAAGGTTATTTAAAAAAGCAAATCAATAACTAATTTCAAGATAAGAATGCATTTTACCTGACTGGCAATGTTAAATAATGCAACTTAAAAACTGGAGGTAGGGAATCATATCTCAAGTTGCTGCTTTCTTCTTCATTTTATTTTGTAAAACATTTAAATTACCTGCCTATAGCTGTAGAAAGAGGAATTTGTAATCCTTAGTTCTACAACTTAAAATCTAAATACTTAGTGTGGTAAACAAGTTCCCTTCATAGTCTGATCATTGCTTGACTCTTCAACTAAATATTACCATGCCTCTTGGAATGTGTTTTTTCATTACAAGCTAAAAAAAGATTTGATTGATTATACCATTTGTCTTTGTGATGATAATGCATAACTCTTAGAAAAAAGTAAGATGATGAATATCCAGTTTATTGGAAACAGAACTGGAGCAGATAGGAAAAATGTGTACACCAGTTCTTCAAGATTCTGTCAATAATCGTTAAGCCAAGTCCCTGGGCTTTTTAAAAATTTTATATTTCCTGCAGATAGTCTGATGGAATTAGAATGGCTTGAAAATTATCCCTAAACCAAGGAAGTAAGGGTTGTTGGGTCTGGCAAATACCAGACCCATCACAGTCACACTTGGCAAAAATCAGATTTTTTTGGAGGAGTAGGGGCAATGTAAAAAGTAAATCAAAGTTCTTGGAACTTTTGGGGAACATGGCAGAGTAGAGAGATCCTAGGCTCAACTTGTCCCATGGGTACACCTAGATAACACCCACATCAGTGTAAACAACCTAGAAAATGGCCCAAGAACTGGCACAACAGACTCTCCAGAGCTAAACTAAGAGAAGAGCCCACATTGAAAGCAGTAGGAATGGCAGAGATACATTCAAGAATCAAGCTGACCCTCTAGATTGTCCTCAAGAGGGAAGGACACCACAAGCCTGGGGATGAGAGAGGAGGGGACTCCACAACCAGGCATGAGGGAACTGCATGGGGTAGATGAATCCACATAACAATTGGCTTTGAAAACCAGAAGTGCTTAACTTTATCACTACTTAGTGGGGCTTAACAGCTGGAACTTTAAAACTCAGAAGGCTTGTCTTTGGAAGAGCTGGAGGGTGATAGGAAACTAAGTCCACATCCTTAAAGGGGTATCATAAAAACAACCTTGCCCAGAAATAGCACAGAAACTGTATTTTGAAAAATGCTTGGGGTATATGGTATATGAAATTTATTTGCTATGCACTGGAGGGGCAGGGATCTTTAAGCGATTTCTCTGGGAACAAAGGAGATGGGGGGTGCCATTTTCTTGGCTTGTTCTCCAGGAACCCATGCAGCCCAAACACCTTCTACCTAGCTTGTTAATAGCATGCTCTGCCCCATGTTCTCCTGTGGACTCACCCCTCCAGCCACCTTGGGCAGGAGTTCTAAGTGGCTCATGTCTCTTCCCACAGCAGACTGGCATAAATCTTGTTAACACAGTGTGCCACACTCCTGTATTCTCCTGTGGACCAGCCCCCTCCTACACACCCTCTGCAAGAGTCCATGCAAAACAGTGGTACGAGCCTGACAGTGTGCAAGCAGCCCTGATAGGGTCTAGAACCACTGCAAACTGACACCTATCCTGGGGAGAGGGGAAGATAAGCACACACACCAGTTTGAATATTATCCCAGCAGTGGGCTAGAGGCAGACATCTGGTCTGATGGCAGGCCCTGCACATCAATGAAAGCTCAGGGGGCAACACAAAGAGAATGCTCTGTAATTTGATTCAATGGCAGTGCTGGCAAACATCTGGTCTGATCCAACTCAAACAGAAGGTGGTCCCAAAATGGCCCATTAACAACACAGAGACCAAACCCAGCCCATAACAGTCAAAGAGAGCCATTGCAGATGACTGAACTGAGGGCAAACATGACTTAGCTATAACAATATTGCACATGCAAACACATAGGAGACACCTCTGAAACTCAAGGTTCTGAACAAGGGACATTACACTGTATGGCACTACAGGACCTCTTTTTCATAAGGCCACTACATTCAAAAGCAGGAGATGGAACTGACTTTCTGAACACATAGAAACAGACACAAAGAGTTAGATAAAATGAGGAGACAGAGTAATATGTCCCAAATAAAGAACAGGACAAAACCACAGCAAGAGAGCTAAATGAAATGGAGTTAAGTAGTATGCCTGAAAGAAAATTAAAAGTAATGGTAATAAAGATACTCTCAAGACTTGAGAAAAAAGTGGATAACCTCAGTGAGACTCTCAAGAAAGAGGTAGAAAACATAGAAAAGAGCCAATCAGATATGAAGAACTCAGTAATTGAAATTAAAAATACAGTAGATGGAATAAATAGGTAGACTAGACAAAGAAGAGTGGGTTAGTGACCTGGAAAACAGAGTAATGGAAAACAATCAAGATGAACGGAAGAAAGAAAAAAAATAATAATTAAAAATAAGAATAAGGGAACTAAGCAAAACCATCTCTCCCCTTTCATTCATGACTTTATTAAATTGGGTCCTTTCCCTTTTCTTTTGGATAAGTCTGGCCAGAGAGGTTTATTGATCTTATTAATTCTTTCAAAGAATGAGCTTCTGCTTTCGTTGATCTGTTCTACCATTCTTCTGGTTTCTATTTCATTGATTTCTGCTCTAATCTTTATTATTTCTCTTCTCCTGCTTGGTTTAGGCTTTATTTGCTGTTCTTTCTCCTGGTCTTTTAGGTGTAAGGTTTGTGTATTAGGGATTTTCTAATTTTTTTTCCATCAGGGAAATACAAATCAAAACCACAATGAGATTTCATCTTACGCCAATTAGAATGGCAAAAATTAACAAGACAGGGAACAACAAATGTTGGCGAGGAAGTGGAGAAGGGGGAACCCTCTCACACTGTTGGTGGGAATGCAAGCTGGTACAGCCACTCTGGAAAACAGTATGGAGGTTCCTCAAGATGTTAAAAATAGAGCTACCCTATGACCCAGCAATGGCACTACTATGTATTTACCCCAAAGATACAAATGTAGTGATCGAAGGGGCACATGAACCCCAATGTTCATAGCAGCAATGTCCACAATAGCCAAAGAGTGGAAAGAGTTGAGATATCCATCGACAGATGAATGGATAAAGGAGTTGTGGTATATATATATATACATACACACACACACAATGGAATATTACTCAGCCATCAGAAAGGTTGAATATTTACCATTTACATCAATCTGGATGGAATAGGAGGGTATTCTGCTAAGTGAAATAACTCAATCAGAGAAAGACAATTATATGGTTTCACTCACATGTGAAATATAAGAAATAATGCAGAGGACCATAGGGTAAAGGAGGAAAAATGGAAGGGGAAGTCCTCAGAGCAGGAGAAAAACCATGAGAGACTCCTAACTAGAGGAAACAAACTGAGGGGAGGTGGGTGGTGGGATGGGGTAATTGGGTGACGGGTATTACGTAGGGCACGTGATGTGATTAGCACTGGGTGTTATATGTAACTGATAAATTCTTGAACACTAGATCTGAAACTAATGAGGTACTATATACTGGCTAATTGAATTTAAATAAAAAAATAATTACTTCAAATGTAAGTGGAGTAAAAGCTCCAATCAAAAGATGTGGGGTGATAGAATGGATAAAAAGGAAGGCCCACCAAATGTTGCCTACCAGAGACTCATTTCAGAAATAAAGACACATGCAGACTGAAAAGGAAGTGATTGAAAGGCATTTATCATGTAAATGGAAGTGGAAACAGCCGAGATAACAATACTTCCATCTGACAAAATAAACTTTGAAGCAAAGACCATAACAAGCGACAAAGAAGGATTCTACATAATCATAAAGGGAACAATCCAACAAGAACATATAACAATTCTAAGTATGTATGCACCCAACATGGGAGCACCTAAATACATAAGGCAGCTATTAACAAACACAAAGAAAGTAATCAGTAGTAATAAAATAATAGTAGGGAACTTTAACACCTCACTCACATCAATGGATAGATAGTCCAAATAGAAAATCAAAAAGAAAACAGTGGCTTTGAATGACACTTTGGACCAGATGGATCTAATAGATATATGCAGAACACTCCAACCTACAACAGCAGAATACACATTATTTTCAAGTGCATATGAAACATTCTCCATAATAGATCACAAAGCAGTACACAAAACAAATCTCAACAAATTCAAAAAGATTGTGTTGTACCATGCATCTTTTCTGACAACAACCCTATGAAACTAGAAATCAGCCACAGAAAAAAATCTAGGAAGAACACAAGTACATGGAGGATAAATAGCATGCTAATAAACAATGATTGGGTCAATCAAAAAATCAAACAGGAAATCAAAAAAGTACATACAGAGGAATGAAAATGAACACAACAGTCCAAAGTCTCTGAAATGTGGCAAAGCTGTTCTAAGAGGGAAGTTTATAGCAATACAGGCTTTCTTCAAGAAGCAAGAAAAATCTCAAACAATCTAAACTTACACCTAAAGGAACTAGAAAAAGAAGAACAAACAAAACCTAAAACCAGTAGAAGGAGAGAAATAATAAAGATTAGAGCAGACATAAATGAAATAGAAACTGAAAAAACAATAGAACAGATCAGTGAAACCAGGATCTGTTCTTTTGTAAAGATCAAACAAAGTTGATAAACCCTTAGCCAGACTCATCAAAAGGAAAATAGAAAAAAGGCGGGAGAGAGAGAATTCAAATAAACAAAATAAAAAATGAAAGAGGAGAAATAATAACCAACACCACAGAGATACAAAGGACAGTAAGAGAGTATTATGAAAAATTATATGACAACATACTGGAGAAACTAGAAGAAATAAATAAATTCCTATAAACATATAACCTTCCAAAACTGAATCAGAAAGAAATAGAAAAATTTGAAGAGACTAATTACCAGCAATTAAATTGAATCAGTAGTCAAAAAACTTCCAAGAAACAGAAGTCTAGTACCAGATGGCTTCACAAGTGAATTCTACCAAACATTTTAAGAATAAATACCTATCCTTCTAAAATGATTCCAAAAAATATAAAGAGGAAGGAAAGCTTCCAAATTCATCCTATGAGGCCAATATTACTCTGATACCAAAACCAGATAAAGACACCACAAAAAAAGAGAAATTTAGGTCAATATCTCTGATGAACATAAATGCAAAAATCCTTAACAAAGTACTAGCAAACTGAATCTAACAATAAAAAAAAAAATCATTCAACATGATCAAGTAGGATTTATTCCTAGGTTGCAAGAGTGATTCAATATTCACAAATCAAAGTGATACATCACATTACTAAAGGAACGAATAAGAACCATATGATCATTTTAATAGGTGCAGAAAAAACATTTGACAAAATACAACATCTATTTATGATAAAACCCTCAACAAAGTAGGTTTAGAGGGAACATACCTCAACATAATAAAGACCATACATGAAAAATCCAGAGCTAACATCATACTCAATGTTGAAAAACAGAGTTTTTCTCGTAAGATCAGGAACAAGACAAGGATGTCCACTCTTACCACCTTTATGCAACATAGTACTGGATGTCCTAACAACATAATCAGATATATATAATAAAATAAAAAGCACCCAAATCAGTAAGGAAGAAGTAAAACTTTCACTATTTGCAGATGATATGATACTATATATAGAAAATCCTGAAGACTCCACCAAAAAACTACTAGAACTGATAAATGTATTCAGTAAGGTCACAGGATATAAAATAAATATACAGAAATCTGTTGCATTTGTATACACTAATAATGAAGCAGCAGAAAGAGGAATTAAGAAAGGAATCTCATTTACAATTGCACCAAATATAAAAAAAATACCTAGGAATAAACTTAACCAAGGAAATGAAAAGACCTAAACTCTGAAAACTATAAAATATTGATGAAATAATTTGAAAACAACACAAATAAATGGAAAGATATCTTCTACTCATGGATTGGGAGAAGAAATATAGTTAAAATATCCATCCTCCCCAAAGCAATCCATAGATTTAATGCAATCCTTATCAAAATAACAACAGCATTTTTCACAAAACTAGAACAATTAATCCTAATAATTATATGGAACCTCAAAAGACCTCAAATAGCCAAAGCAATCCTGAGAAAGAGAACAAAGCTGAAGGCCTCATACTTCCTGATTTCAAAATATGTTTCAAAGCTGTAGTAATTAAAATGTATGGTACTAGCACAAAAATAGATCAATAGATCAATGGATCAGAATAGAGAACCCAGAAATAAACTCATGATTAATTAATGTCAATTAATCTATGACAGAGGAGGCAAGAATATGCAATGGGAAAAGGGCAGTCTCTTCAACAAATGATGTTAGAAAAATTGAACAGCTACATGCAAAAGAACAAAACTGGACCACTTTCTTATACCATACACAAAAGTAAACTCAAAGTGGATTAGTAACCTAAATGTGAAACCTGAAACCTTAAAAATCCTAGAAGAGAGCACAAGAAATAACTTCTCTGATATCAGCAGTAGCAGCATTTTTCTACATGTCTCCTGAGATGAGGGAAACAAAAACAAAAATAAATTACTGGGAATATATCAAAATAAAAAGCTTCTGTGCAAAGGAAGCAACCAACAAAACTAAAAGGAAACCTACTGAATGGAAGAAAATATTTGCAAATGACATATCTAATAAAGGGTTAGTATCCAAAATATATAAAGAACTTATACAACTCAACACCAAAAAAACAAATGATCCAATTAAAAATGGGCAGAAGACATGAACAGACATTTCTCCAAAGAACACATCCAGATGGCCATCAGACACCTGAAAGGATGCTCACTATCCCTAATCATTGGGAAATGCAAATCAAAACCACAATGAGATATCACCTCATTCCTTTTATTTTTTTTTTTTCATTTTTTAAAAGATTTTATTTATTTGTTTGACAGAGAGAGAGAGCACAAGCAGGGGGAGAGGCAGAGGGAGAAGCCGACTCCCTGCTGAGCAGGGAGCCTGATGAGGGACTCAATCCCAGGACCCTGGGATCATGACCTGAGCTGAAGGAAGACGCTTAACCAACCTAGCCACTCAGGTGCCCCTCACCTCATTCCTTTTAGAATGACTAAAACCAAAACCACAAGAAACAAAAATTATTGGTGAGGATGTGGAGAAAAAGGAACCCTCATGAAGTGCTGGTGGTAATGCAAATTGGTACTGCCACTGTGGAAAAGAAAAGAGAGGTTACTCAAAAAATTAAAAATAGAATTACCATATGATCTAGTAACACCACCACTGTATATTTACACAAAGAATACAAAAACACTAATTTGAACATTATTTTTGTAAAGATTTTATTTGTTTATTTGAGAGAGAGAGAGCATGAGCAGAGAGAAGGAGAAACAGACTCCTTGCTAAGCAGGGAAGGCAATGCAGGGTTCAATCCCAGGACCCCGAGATCATGACCCGAGCTGAAAGGCAGACACTTAACCAACTGAGCCACCCAGGTGCCCCCCAAAACACTAATTTGAAAAGATATATGCAACTGTGTGTTTATTGCAGCATTATTTATAATAACCAAAATATGGAAGCAGCCCAACTGTCTATTGATTGATGAACGGGTAAAGAAGAGGTGGTATATACATTACTTAGCCATAGAGAAAGAACAAAATCTTGCCATTTGCAAGAGCATGGTTGGATCCTGAGGGTATAATGCCAAGTGAAATAAGTCAGTAAGAGAAAGATAAATACTATGTGATTTCACTCATATGTTGAAATTAAAAAATAAAACAAATGAACAAAGGAAAAAGGAGAGAACCAAAAAAATAGACTGTTAAATATAGAGAACAAACTGGTGGTTACAAGAGAGGAGGTGGGTGGGAGAATGTATGAGATAGGCGAAGAAAACAGTTATTGTGATGAGTACTGAATAATGTATGGAATTATTAAATCACTATATTGTACACCTTAACCTAATATAACATTGTATGTTAATTACACTGGAATTAAAAAAACAAGAGGTAAAAGTAAGTTAATGAAAGAAAGAAAGAAAAAGGAAGAAAGAAAAGAAAGAAAGGAAGAAAGA
>NW_023270442.1:1841240-1891142 GCF_011800145.1 Mirounga leonina
TATCCCTCAGCTAATTTACTAGTTCACAGTGCTGGGAATAAAGGCTGAGGATAAACCGGAGGCCAGTGACATAGGAGTGTTGCTGAGATGGGGGGAGATGAGTTGGAATTTTGGCGGCCTACAAGATTAAGAATTGAAGTTCATTAAATAAACCGAAAATTCTGTGTTCAGTATTCACTCAAGGCATGTGTGAAATCCTAAACTCTCAATGCTCACGTTGAAATGCGGAGACCCAAAGGAAAATGTAAACAAATACACTGGGTGGCTAACAAGCTGACAAAAATTTCTATAATCTCTCTTCTAAGAAGAAACAAGGTTTGACTTTAAAACTCAAAAATCAGAGTAACGCTGGTAAAATTCCAGACTTAAGTTGAGTCCCAAGAAGCCTAACCTCTGGGAATTGATTAGTGGTTATAGAAAATCTGGAATAACCTGGATCAGTAACATTATTTATAAGAATAATTACAAAATATGCATGTACCTAATTAAGTATATGATAAAATGATTTTAAACATTTATTTATTTTAGAGAGCACGCATGTGAGCGAGGATGGGAAGTTAGAAGCATAGGAAGAAGGAGAGAATCTCAGACTCCCTGCTGAGTGGGGTGCCCGACATGGGGCTCGATCTCAAGACCCTGAGATCATGACCTGAGCCAAAACCAAGAGTCGGTCACTCAACCAACTGAGCCATGCAGGTGCCCCTAAAATGATGATTTTTTTAATAAGGAGAGTCCATAATGGATTTCTTTTTTTTTTTTTTTTTAAGATTTTATTTATTTATTTGACAGAGAGAGACACAGCGAGAGAGGGAACACAAGCAGGGGGAGTGCGAGAGGGAGAAGCAGGCTTCTGGCTGAGCAGGGAGCCTGATGCAGGGCTCGATGTGGGACTCAATCCCAGGACCCTGGGATCATGACCTGAGCTGAAGGCAGACGCTTAATGACTGAACCACCCAGGCACCCCTAAAATGATGATTTTTGATAGAATTATAGGAAAAGTGAAAAGTTGTAGGGTTCATTTTATTGTTTTCATATCTTAGCTGTAATTCAAATTGCTTTTCACAGAAAATAATGGAAAACAACAAAGATAACAAAACACCATTCAGAGAAAAGTTAATGTGCTTTTTTGCTTAAAAATTAAATATATATATATACTTTGAAACACAATTCAAACATTGTGTGAGTATTGCAGTATACTCTGTACTATTAACTCAATTTTTATATTAAAATCATAGTGAAATAAAGTTTTAAATATAATTATCTTGACATAAGCAGTAGAAAAATCATACTAAATTTCTAATGCTGACATAAACATGTTCATAAATGCTTAGACAAGTAAAATCAGAACGACCATTCAAAATAATAAATGACAAAGAAAATCTAGGAAAACCGGCTGAGAATATGAAATAACATTTATTGTTAAATTTTATTTTCAACTATTGATTATCTCTAGGCATGTGGAACTGGAAGTTCATCCAAAAAAATACTCCACCAGCAGTGCCAACAATCATTTATCCAATAAAGATCTCTCCTGACAAATATTTTACAAGGACTACTTACATTTGCAAAATGGATTATAATTATTCTGTTAGTCTTGCACTACAGTTCGAAGTTACTAATGAAATTGCCAGGATATAAAAAGCCACATTTAATAACTCAAAAGTGTGAAAGTAATTAAAGTACTGTAATATAAACAAGTAAAATTATTCATGCCATTATAGGTAAGTAACACTTTACCTAACAGTGAACCGTATAGAATATGGGGAACAGTAAGAACTCAGTAGGAAAGAGTCAAAATGTTAGGTCATGGGCTTGTGTTCTAAAGCAAATTAAATGAAATGAGGATGTATAACTATGGAAGAAATAAGTGTGATTAATTTTGTCTATTTTTAACTTTAAAAAATAATAATTTAAGATTTATGGAATACAGTGTCAGTGATGGGATGCATGCTCCTCAAAATATGGCCCCTAGAGCAGCACTGTGTATCTGCAAACTGCTAGTTAAAGGTCAGCTGCAATTCCAAAAAATGAAAAGTCCATGTTTAAAAACATATAGTTCATTGCAATGACACTTTTTTTGTATATTTCAAAAGTATCAGATATTATTTAAAAAGTCCTTCACTGTAGAGAGTTTGAGAAGTCCTACCATACAACCCAAATGATGGCCAACAGTAGAAAAGAATAGAACTGAGGGATAGGATGAGGAGTGGCTGAAATACTTCTAATAAAAATATATTTACAACAGCATTTACAATATGTAGTCTTTGTGGAAAGAAATTTATAGAGATTGATACTTTTGTTATGGGTGAGAAAGTCAGCCTTGTGTGTGAGTGGAGGTCTTGGTCTTTGGATACCCCATGAAAAGATTTAGGTGGAGATCTGCTCTCAGAATAAAGACGGTCTGAAGGTGGGGCGCCTGGGTGGCTCAGTTGGTTAAGCGACTGCCTTCGCCTCAGGTCATGATCCTGGAGTCCCGGAATCGAGTCCCGCATCGGGCTCCCTGCTCAGCAGGGAATCTGCTTCTCCGTCTGACCCTCTTCCCTCTCGTGCTCTCTGTCTCTCATTCTCTCTCTCTCAAATAAATAAATAAAATCTTAAAAAAAAAAAAAAAAAGACGGTCTGAAGGAAAGTAGCAAGCGCAAAGCAGTTTATTAAAGGGAAAGTACACTCTCAAGGTGGGAGAGAAGGCGGGTTCGGCAAGATGCAACCTGGCCCTATGTGGTTTTGGGATTGGATATTACTCTCTGGGCTGGGAGGAGCTGTGATGTCCAGTGGGGCGATCTCTAACGGAGGCCACTTCCAATCATTTGGGAAACTCCTCCCACAGGTTGGGAGGGGGAGTTTTTGACTCTGCAAGGTTTGTCCTGATTCCATCAGGGCAGCCTTTCTCCATGAAGGTGGGGGGCTGTACCCACAATGCAAATGAATTATAAGTCTAGGGGTTACGCTGGGGCAGAGGTGGAGGAGAGTGCATCTTCCGCACTTGTGGCTCTTTGGTCTGTCAGCCGCAAGGTCTTGGAAGCCACGAGATCAGGAAGGTGCACTCTTGGGTTTTAATGTGTAGCTTATATAATTCCTTCGTTGTCTCCATCTCATGTCCCTATCATTTCCCTTGAAGGACTTGGGACTCTGCCTCACAACGTTCCTTCCTCTGCTCCTGCCTGGCTTCTACCTAACACTTTTATAAATTTCTTTTTTTTTTTAAATTTTTTTTAAAGATTTTATTTATTTATTTGAGAGAGAGAATGAGAGACAGAGAGCACGAGAGGGAAGAGGGTCAGACGGAGAAGCAGGCCCCCCGCTGAGCAGGGAGCCCGATGTGGGACTCGATCCCTGGACTCCAGGATCATGACCTGAGCTGAAGGCAGTCGCTTAACCAACTGAGCCACCCAGGCGCCCTACCTAACACTTTTATTGTTAAAACAGTGTTAGCAAGTATTACTATTATTATAATTTATAAATGCAGAAACTGAGATTCTAAAATATTAAATAATTCATCTTGGATGTTAGAAGTAATATATGCAGACCCCAAAATTGAATCCAGATCTAACCCAAAATCTGATAGGTAGTCACTTTTCCATCATGTCTTTCCCAAGAGAAACAACACTCATTCCAAAGACATCTCAAAAGATATTTCTAAGTGCAGGATTACCAACCACAAAGTTTACATAATCTCATCTGGAATAGAATATTCTCAACTGTAACATGAAGAGAAAAATAAGAGCCAAACTGTTATTTCTTCAGTTCTTACTCTGTGTCAGACAATGGGCCAGATGTTTTTACAAATATTATTTAATTTAAGGGGTATCTAACTGTAAGCCCAATTTAAATGTTGAGGGGAGCTTTACTGGCACAAATTAAATCTGCCTTTAAAGCATTGTGTGTTCAACAAATAGTTAACAGTTTACTTCTTCAGATTGGATGCAGGATTCCTTCTATGAAACCAATTAAAATCTGAAAGCATGGAGTTAGGAATAGATTTATTAAAATCAGACTATATTCATTACAGGCATAAAGAAAATTCCGACTTTAACAGGCACCTTGACCTTGGACTTTCCAGCCTCCAGAATTGGAAAAATTAGTTTCTATTGTTTAAGCTACCCAGTCTGTGGGATTCAATTATTGCAGCCAGAACTAAGACAATTACAGATGACATATTTTCAAGTTCATCCAAAATGTGCCAAATGTCTTAAGACAATAGATAGCGTTTGTTTTTCTTTTAGTTTAAAATCTGTTCTCTAGTCATATGGAAACTGCACCTTTTGCTTTTAGTAATTATAAAACACTTCCTCTATAATTCGATCCTAAGAGATCGGTATCCAAGAGAATTAAATCAAACTGTGGTTTTAATACAAAGTAAAATTCCTCTATGTTTCCAACATGTGTTCCTAAACATCCGTTAGATATAAGAGGTCATGGTTTTATCTTCATAATATTATACAGGAAGGTAAGAGTTTAAAAATCTAGTGTAAAATATTGTTAAATATTCTTTTCAAATTATGAAAAGTTATAGTTTGTTATATTTTTTTCTTGAATGTTATACAAATCTAAAGATAATAGCTATTATACAGAGCTTAATTCTTATAGGAGAAAAAAGAAGCACACTTTGTTCTACTAAATGTATCATAGATATATTGTAAACAGTTTTAATTTTGTTTATGTCATATTTAAACATTAATGGTAGCACTCCCTAAAATTTAATATCTGTAAGATTTTTAATATGGCAGATAGTTTTATTTTGACAAAATGCATATGTATAGTGTTTTTATTGTGTCATAGATTTCCCAAGTTGAGGAATATATCCTTATACATTTAGAGTCCTGGAAATTTTGACATGTATAAAATTTTAAATATGATTTTATTCAATGCAGTACACAAAAGAATGATGTATGATTCCATAAGTAAAATTTCACAAAAACTTTGACTATTATCATGATACTCTTGAAGTAATAATTCTTAAGAGTATAGGTAATATGAATATCAAGAAACAGGCCATATAATGTGTTCAAAATATGTCATTTTAATTGGTTTTACAGTATGTTAATAAAAATTCATGTAAGATTTTATTTTCTGCATTATACAGTATTATATACGTATATCTCAGGTACATTAACAGATATACAAACTGAAAAACAAGCAAAATTTTCTTTTTCTTATTTTTACATATGACTAGAAAGATTAAAAAGAGAGGACAATAAGTTTGTGTGTTTTTTTTTTTAATCAAGTATGGGAATAGCTTACACCGATCTGAATTAATTACAACCCCGGAGGTAATATCAAGCTAGGTAACAATAGCAAACCAATTCAGGTGGCTCATAGTCTTTGACAACTGTAATAAAACATACCAAAAATAAGCTCTATAGAGAATTAGTTATGCCTAGGAAAATAGTTTTTGTTGTATCTTCAATAAAAGAATTGCACCACAGAGACTTTACTCATTGTGATTAAAATGTAATGTTTTATGTTAAGTATGTGTATGGACAGTTTAAAGGAGGACTTTAATTAA
Source organism: Mirounga leonina (assembly GCF_011800145.1). Taxonomy (NCBI): domain Eukaryota; kingdom Metazoa; phylum Chordata; class Mammalia; order Carnivora; family Phocidae; genus Mirounga; species Mirounga leonina. Next base: position 1,846,747 of record NW_023270442.1, read on the forward strand.
ATGTCTGGAATGTAAGAGAAAGTACGTCTGCTTGCAAAGCAAAATGGAGACTATAAGAAACGAGGGATGCAATGCTTTATAACATTTTTAATTAACTGATTATAAATCAAGCAATTATTTGGAGGTCTAATAGTTACAGATACAATCAGATCAATTTCAGACTAACCTTTAGGTGCTGACAGACAAGTTTTCAATAGTATAATAGTCTTGAAGTCCATGATCAGGCTAAAGTAATATAAAAGTCAGCAAAAGTGATGTGGAGCATTTTTTCATGTGTCTGTTGGCCTTCTGTTTGTCTTCTTTGGAGAAGTGTCTGTTCATGTCTTCTGGCCATTTCTTGACTGGACTATTTGTTTTTTGGGTGTTGAGCCCTTTAGCTGTTATGTCATTTGCAAATATCTTCTCCTATTCTGTTGGTTGCCTTTTAGTTTCCCTGGTGATTTCGGGGTCTTTTCTGGTTCCATACAAATTTTAGGATTATTTGTTTCAGCTCTGTGAAAAATGTTGAATGGTATTTTGATAGGGATTGCACAGAATGTGCAGCATAGATGTTTAACAATGTTTATTCTTCTAATCCATAAGCATGAAATGTTTTTCCATCTCTTTGTGTCTTCCTCAATTTCTTTCATATGGGCTCTGTAGTTTCTATAGATCCTTTACCTCTTTGGTTAGGTTTATTCCTAGGTATCTTACGATTTTTGGTGCAATTGTAAATGGAATCAATTCCTTAATTTCTCTTTCTTCTGTCTCATTGCTAGTATATAAATATCACTGATTTCTGTGCATTGATTTTTTATCCTGCCATGTTGCTGACTGTATGAGTTCTAGCAATTTTGGGGTGAAGTCTTTTGGGTTTTCCAGGCAAAATATCATATCATCTGTGAAGAGGGAGAGTTTGACTTCTTCTTTACCAATTTGAATGCCTTTTATTTCTTTCTGTTGTCTGATTGCTGAGGCTAGGATTTCTAGTACTATTTTGAACAGCAGTGATGAGAGTGGGCATCCTTGTTGTGTTCCTGATCATAGGGGAAAAGCTTTCAGTTTTTCCCCATTAAGAATGATATTCACTGTGGGCTTGTCATAGATGGCTTTTATGAAACTGAGGTATGTTCCCTCTATCCCTATGTTTTGAAGAGTTTTAATCAAGAAAGGATGTTGTATTTTATCAAATGCTTTTTCTGCATCAATTGAGAGGACCATATGGTTCTTGTCTTTTCTTTTATTAATGTGATCTATCACATTGATTGATTTGCCAGTGTTGAACTACCCTTGCATCCCAGGAATAAATCCCCCCTGGTGGTGGTGAATAATTCTTTTAATGTACTATTGGATCCTATTGGCTAGGATCTTGGTGAGTATTTTGGCATCCATGTGCCTCAGGGACATTGGTCTGTAATTATCCTTTTTGATGGGATCTTTGTCTGGTTAGGGATCAGGGTAATGCTGGCCTCATAGAACAAGTTTGGAAGTTTTCCTTCCATTTCTATTTTTTGAAATAGCTTCAGTTGAATAGGTATTATTTCTTCTTTAAATGTTTGGTAGAATTCCCCTGGGAAAGCATCTGGCCCTGGACTCTTGTTTTTTGGGAGGCTTTTGATTACTGCTTCAATTTCCTTGCTGGATATTGGTCTGTTCAGATTTTCTACTTCTTCCTGTTTCAGTTTGGCAGTTTGTAAGTTTCCAGAAATGCATCAATTTCTTTGATTACCTAATTTGTTGGCATATAGTTGCTCATAATATGAGCAATTGTCTGTATTTCTTTGGTATTGGCTGTGATCGCTCCCCTTTCATCATGCTTTTATTAATTTGGGTCCTTTCTCTTTTTTTCTGGGTAAGTCTGGCCAGAGGTTTATTGATCTTATTAATTCTTTCAATGAATGAGATTTTAGTCTCATTGATCTGTTCTACTGTTCTTCTGGTTTCCATTTCATTGATTTCTGCTCTAATATTTATTATTTCTCTTCTCCTGCTTGGTTTAGGCTTTATTTGCTGTTCACTCTCCTGGTCCTTTAGTTGTAAGGTTAACTTGTGTATATGGGATTTTTCTATTTTTTTTTTCCATCAGGGAGATACAAATCAAAACCACATAAGATACTACCTTAACACCAGTTAGAATGGCAAAAATTAACAAGACAGGACACAACAAGTGTTGGTGAAGATATGGAGAAAGGGGAACCCTCTCACTCTCTTGGTAGAAATGCAAGCTGGTACGGCCACTCTGGAAAACAGTGTGGACGTTGCTCAAGAAGTTAAAAATAGAGCTACAACCCAGCAATTTCACTACTAGTTATTTACCCCAAAGATACAAATGTAGTGACCTGAAGGGGCGATTGCACCCCAATGTTCATAGCAGCAATGTCCACAATAGTCAAACTGTGGAAGGAGCTGAGATGTCCTTCAACAGATGAATGGATAAAGAAGATGTAGTTCATATATACAATGGAATATTACTCAGCCATCAGGAAGGATGAATACCTACCATTTGAATCAACGTGGGTGGAACTGGAGGGGATTATGCTGTGTGAAATAAGTCAATAAGAGAAAAACAATTTTCATATGGCTTCACTCAAATGTGGACTATAAGGACCATAAGGGAAGGGAGGGAAAACTGAATGCGAAGAAATCAGAGAGGAAGACAAACCATGAGAGACTCTTGACTCCAGGAACCAAACTGAGGGTTGCAGAAGGGAGGGTGGCAGGGGATAGGGTAACTGGATGATGGGCATTAATGAGGGCATGTGATCAGATGAGCACTGGGTGTTATGCAACTAATGAATCATTGAACACCACATCAAAAACTAATGATGTACTATATGTTGGCTAATTGAACTTAAATTTAAAAAAAGAAAGAAAAGAAAAATAAAAGTCAGCGAAAGACACTGAGAGTCCATGCAGTGTAGGACACTTGGTGAACATATTTGAGATAATTTAAGTAAAATTCTATAACTTGAATGGCAAGATTAAAATGGAGATAGTGAAAGCTTGAATGCATATGAAAGAGGTAATTGTAGTAGGCTATGCCATTCACTCAGATAAACATGCAGATGAGAATTTTATGCCTAAAAAGTTATCTTAGCTCTCAGAGATGTTACAGTTTTGAAAGGAAGACAGAGTCTTAGTCTTTGTAGTAGTACAAAGCTACTGTGATTGGACAAAAAATTATAACATTTTATTTCTCCAAAAGTTTTATAAAATTTATAGGTAGCTTTGCCTAAAACATATGTGTGTGCATATATATAAATATATTATGAAAAAATACATATTTTCTAGATTTAATATCTGTATTTAATTGAAAATACAAAAGCTTGATTTTTTTTTTAAGATTTTATTTATTTATTTGACAGAGAGAGACACAGCGAGAGAGGGAACACAAGCAGGGGGAGTGGGAGAGGGAGAAGCAGGCCTCCTGCTGAGCAGGGAGCCTGATGTGGGGCTCTATCCCAGGACCCTGAGACCATGACCTGAGCCAAAGGCAGACGCTTAACAACTGAGCCACCCAGGCACCCCAAAAGCTTGATTTTTAAGTGAAATTTGATAATAAAATTATTCCAATTTGTAGAGACTTTCAGTATGTTTAAGATATATTGAACATTTAATTTTACTTTTTTTACATGTACATGAGAGTTTATTTTAAATATCCACAGGTATAATTTTTAGAATTGTTTTATTTTGCCAAGACAAAATATGGAATGAGTCATCAGAAACAGACACAAGGCCAGTTTTGGTTAGGAGGAATGAAATAATCTCACCACATAAGAAAGGATTATGAGTTGGTTTCATTCTTCTAGAAATCCTTTTGACAGTATATTTCAAGATGCTTTAAAATGTCTGTGTACATAGAACCATCATTTCTACTTCTAGGAATCTATCTAAAGGAAAAAAGCCTACATATGCAGAAAACTGTTCACCACAGTGTTACTCATTATCATAAAAAAAGAATGTAATCTAGATTTAAAATATATCTGCTTAAGTAATTATATTAAATCCATTAAAATGAACATCAGGCAGCAATGGAAACTATTTACAATAACATTTAATCACTTGCAAAATTACTTTTGCTAAGTTAAAACAAAATACAATTATTATTGTATTGTAGCATTATATTATAAAATATAATGCTAAACCTAATCATGAAAATGACCTACACTTAGGATAGAAATTGGCAAGAAATTTATTAACTTATAGCACTGCCGGTGGTTTATGTGATAATTTCATCATCATCTTTCTGATACTTGTCATTTTAAGATTTATAAATTTTGCTAATGTGAAAGTTTTAACATATTCTATTGTAGTCTACGTTTGCATCTACCTAACGATTAGACAATTTGGAAATAATTTTATTTCTTGTAAGCTACATGTATTACTTTTCTAGGGCTGCCACACCACAGACTGGGTGGCTTAAACAACAGAAATTTATTTTCCCATAGTTCTGGAGACTAGGAGTCTGAAATCAAAGAGAAGGTAGATTTGGTTTCTTTTGAGGCCTCTCCTTGGCTTCCAAATGCCCACCTTGTGTCCTCTCATGGTCTTTTCTTTGTGTGCACAAGACCTTGGTATCGCTTTCTATGTGTCCTAATTTTTTCTTGTTATAAGGTTGGATTAGGGTCCACCCTGTTGACTTCACTTTAATTCACTTTGACTTAAAAGGTCCCATCTCCAAGTAAAGTTACATTGTGAGGTACTGGGGGTTAGGGTTTCAACATATGAATTTTGGGGGAACACAATTCAGCTCATAACACCACTGATAGTTTCTCTTCTGAGAATCAGGAAGATTTTTCAGGAAGCAGAAAGTGTGTTTTCTACTTTATTATTTATCTTCTTAACAATTCTATATAAGACAATTTATTTTAAAATATTTCAGCAACTTTTGATTTGCGTAAAATGTTCAGTTTTTCACATGTACAGAATTTTTTTGTCTCTCAGGTCTTTAAAGTGCTGTTCTTTCCAGTACTTTTATTCTACATGATAGAGGCAGAGCAGTAACTAAAAGTGTGGTTTCTGAAATTAGACTGCGTAGGCTTGGGCACAGCTTTTTCACTTTGGGGAAGTCCCTTCTTTTGGCTCAGTTTCTTCATCTCTAAAGGGAATATAAAACCAACCTCATAGAGTTGTCAGAATTAAACGACATAATATAGACAAAGCCCTTAAAACAGTTCCTAACCCAACATTCAATGCTCAATTAAGGTTAGTGATTATAATTATTTTGAGGAATCCCATTGAAAGTTCCCAGCACAGACTTAAAAAAACAACAACAATGAAAAAAATAAAATTAATCTTCTAGTGTCTACTTCTTCAGGATGTCAGTGAATCCAAAATTGTTCTCCAGAACTGTGAAGTTAAATTTATTCACAGTCTATTAACAGATTTGCTTTGCTGTCATGTGTTCCTGTCCAAGACTTTATAAACCTCCATAGGTATCCTGAGCCACTGTGGTAGCCATTTGCCATGTCTTTGTGCTCAGGAGCTGGGCAGCATATATATATGTTCACCAAAACCTGACTCCTCAGCTAGTTATTCACTGAGGCATGGTCAACCTATACTAACGACACAGGGCTACAAAAATCTGTCATCTTCTTCCCCACTGAAGCAGGATATCTCTTTTCACTTTTAACTGAATCTTCCAAACAGCACAAAGGGGGAAAGATTGACAAAAATAGGTTCCCCACTCACTTTAAATAGCCTCACAAATGATTCTTTGCAAAAAAAAAATCTATTAATTGGAGATAATTTAAGTGTAAAATTTGGTCCTATCCATTTGGGATAGAATTTGACAACTTATGTCCCGATAGACTGATTTAATGAAGATGCCAGCATAAAGTCTATTTTTTGGCTGGAATAAAATTTATGTTTTACACTCAGCAGAATAGCAGCTGCCTAGTGGGCAGACAGTGGTGAAGCACCTCTGTCTTTGAAGAATTTAAAGAAAGAATTGAATAGTGTGACTTAATGTCAAAAAGAAAAACAAAATACTTAGAAGAGATAATATCCTACATCATGTTTTACAGGGATGCAAGGAGAATACAGATTGAGAACAGATAACTGAACTTGGATGTCAGAAATTTACAGTAGAACAGAAAAATTATAGAACTCTATAGTTTGTGAAGGAATGGAGACATCAGGATGTTTGACATGGAAATAACATGTATTTACTACCCTAACTAGTGAAATATTTTTATTTTTTATAATAAAAGTAAATGCTTTGTTTTACATTTGCTGAAACAAATACAGATGTTATGACTTGTTTTTGTATTTCCCTCTTCTATGTAATCCTGCTGACCTCTAGGAGGTTATCCAGGAGGCTGATTTCTATGAATTGCATGCAGAATTTTAGACCTTCTGGCTTCTAGGCGGCCTTGGCCAGTCAAAGGTACTCATGGATTAGAGGGAATGATGGATTGAATTTGTGTCCCCACAACATTTCTATGTCGAAGCCATCACTTCCAGAGCCTCAGAATGTGATTGTATTCAGGGATAGGTCCTTTAAAGTGGTTATTAATGGGGGGTGTGAGTGGCTCAGGAAGTTAAGTGTCAGACTCTCAGTTTCAGCTCAGGTCATGATCTCAGGGTCATGGGATCAAGCCCTATATTGGGCTCTGCACTTAGTGGAGGAGACTGCCTGAGATTCTCTCTCCCTCTCCCTCTGCTCCTCCCACTTGTTCATGCTCTCTGTCTCTCTCAAATAAGTAAATATATCTTAAAGAAATAAAGATGTTATTAACTTAGAGTGAAGACATTAGACTGGGACCTAATCCAATCTGACTGGTGTCCTTCTAAGAAAAAGAAATTAGAACATACAGGGAGAGACACCAGGAATATACACACACAGACTAAAAGGCTGAGGAGATGGCTCAGAAGAAACCAATTCTGCCAACACCTTGATCTCACACTTCTAGTCTTCAGAACTATAAGAGAATAAATTTCTATTATTAAGCTACCCAGTCTGGGGCGTTTTGTTACAGCAGCCCTAGCAGACTAATACAAAGGGCACAAAAGGACTTTTTTGTTTGTTTGTTTCTTACTCCCCTTGATTCTCCCTTCATGTAGAGTGCATTTGGTACTGGCTGAATATCAGAAGCACAGCTTCTTTTGGGTGGCCTCTCCCACAGACACAGTTCTCATTGGACCAGTTCTCTTTAGGTTTATGAAAGTCAATAGAGTCAACTGTTTTTTGTTTGTTTCTCTTAACTTTAAGTCTTTAAGTTGTTCCTTCTTTAAATTCTCTTCAGTTGACTCTTCGGAAATGTGGTCTGTTTTCTACCATAATCCTGCAAAATCATCAGGTAATAAAATGCCCATTAATGAAAGAAGTAAATTATATCTTTGAAATTATATAAATAAATTATATAGGACATAGTTTTACATTAAGACAGCATGACTTGGATTCATTATACATTACATATTATATGCTGTATATCGTTTGTGCATTATATTTATATTTTATATACTATAATTTATGTAGTATATGTAATACATATTTTATATGTAATGGCAAATTTATTTACATTTTTGTAATGTTAAGTCAGATCACCAGGGTCTTTAAAAAGATATGTTTTTTTGTTTGTTTGTTTGTTTCTGTATGGAAGAGCATGTTTTCATATACTGAGGGAAATACTCAGTTGAATGAATGGATTTACACATTCAATGGCCTTTCTAACAAAGTATAGTTATAAAATATGAATTCTCAAAAAAATCAGGTATAATGATGGAACAGAATACATGAAATGAATGTCTCCTTAATCATTTCTAATATGTTCAAGAAAAGATATGATTTTATATATTATCCAGGTTTTTCTTATTGTTAGAAGGAAAACAATTTTGTCTTCCATCTACCTCTAAACAGAAGTAGTGCTTTTATTGGTTTTCTTTTATTCCTTTTGAAACCCAACTTCTAAAAAATATGGCCCATTTGATATCTTTGAACATGAACCTACCCTTGGTCTTCTTTGGGAGTCAGTCTGATCTCCATTTATCTTGCTTAATCCTTCTGAGCAATTGGGGTGGGTAGAGAAAAAAAAGAATTTGTGTTTACCCAGAGTTAATAATATTATTATTTCACCACACTTTTATGGAACACCTACCATGTGCCTATAATGTGCTAAGTTCTTAGGAAAATGTAGGGGGGCAGAAAAATGCAAGTCCTTGGGCTCATGGAGAAGACAACCATCCAACAAATTATCTGATGAATCCTATAAAATGACACACTCAGGTGGATATTGGTGGGAGAAGAGGCAAATACCTTCTGTTCAAGATACTAATGATCAAAACTAGAGGCTCAAAGAGCATTCTGTCAGATGGAAAGAAGTCAGGTTGGGTGATATGGTGAAGTCTTGTCAGACAGTATTTGAAATTTGGCATTTGTCCCAGGAGACATTGCCAAGTGCCATGCTAAGGTAGAGAGGTAGGGTTCTAGCCATTGGGAAAAGAGAAGATCCTGGCAGGCTCTCACATTCATGAAAAACCAGAGCATTAGTTTAGTTACTGATGCAGATACTCAAGGGGAGATGAGAAAATAATACTTGGGTCTGAGGTGGGGATTAAAGAATCCAAGTATGAAGTTAGAAGCTGAAGTAGGGCTAGACTGGGGCTGATGGGACAGAGGACACAGCATCTGCTTTTCCACTGCTGTATTTTGTCTCAGGGATACTAGTTATCCCTGGCGTCCTGTGTCTGAAGTCAGGATAATAGCAGGGAAGATGCAATAATGACCTGCCTGAGAAGGGGAAATAAGCCTCAAAGGGACCAGGGACAAGACAGGCCTGAGCTTGGCAGACAAATAAGCCAGTGCACACAGAGGGGGAGTCGTGAAGACTGAGACTGGAAAAGTGACACTAGGTACTGATAAGTGATAAGATGTTGTGGAAGGCAAAATCATCCTTTGAAGGTCATTCTTACTCTCCAGCAATCATTATTCAGCTGGGAACCAACCCTTATCTGAGAGATTCACAAAATTTATGGCAAAGCCCTTCTGTCTCCCAGGAATGTTGAAATTTTGTAGCAGTATTTTAAAAAAGACTATGCTTATACTGATTTAGTTTGAACAATTGTGTTTAGTAGTCAAAACAAACAATCAAACAAAAAACATTTTGATTTCTGAGCTGCACCGTCTGGTATCCTGTTGATGGTATCTTTAATAACAGATTACACTTGTTTTTAGATATAAATTTATAGACATAGTTTGAACACTGATATTGTTTACTTTGACTTTACACTGCTGCAGGTTTACAAATCCTGGAAACAAATCATTTCTGGAAAATACAGGAAACCACATTTTGTGTTATGTCACTGTTGGGCATGATACTGAATAAAGGATGATGGCAATGCATTTGGGAGTTACTTTCAGCATATCAAATCATCGACTTATCAACTGTCCAGGAACAGTTATTTAATGTTTTCCTTGGGGTGGCTTAATATTTCAAGTGGTTCATAAACCATGTAAATTAGGTTTCAAAATAATTAAACATGTACTGTGCAAAGTTTGCCTTCCTAACATCAGGTATCCCATTCTAATTGTAACAAATTAAATAATGTCACAAAAATATGAATCGACCTGTAAATAATATATGAAAAAAGTAATAAATAATAAATGCCATCTTACAGTATCTCAAGTTAATGCCAAGTTCAGTTTATTCTGCAAAATTTGTAATTTATATTTCAGTAAAAATCACTCTCTCCCAGGTACTTTATAAAAGTCGATCTGTCAAATCCTGTGTGTGTTAGAGCTCAAAGAGGCTCCATAAAATGAAAACAAAGTTAAACAACTTCACAAGAGACAGAAATGGCCTTTTAAGATTCACAGGAGTGTGCTTCCCTGTCTAATCTGAGCAGCCATCATGGCGAGATTGATGTGCTTTGGCTGAGAAGTGTTTCATGAGGCGGCTGTCTGCTCAGTGGTACCAGAATGGAGCTATCTGTCTTTATTGTGCTGCATTAACATGCCCCTCAGATCTATCAGGCAAATGTCTATATACCTACTTTATAAATTATTACCAGTGACAGTTAAATATTTCAGAACTTGTTTGGGAATATCATTCACCTTATAGTCCTTAATTTACACACACTCACATTTTTAAGCGCTTCAAGTTTCAAGGATTCCTTAGATCTATTTTATATTCCTGCTTTAGATGAATTTCTTCTGTCGGTAGTAATCCATTAGGCTTGCAGTTTATTTAGGTAAATCAAAAAGAAGAATGCAAATTATTCACTAACAATGGCACATTTCCTTTTAGAATTAAGTAGACAGGATTTCCTATCAGTTTGACCAGAAGAATGAAATCTTATTTGTGCCCTTTCAATGCAAATATTCCTGAACTAAAAAGAATGCATTGAAACTAACTATACTTATTTGGAATTTGTCTTTTATAATAATTTTATTTAGTTGGTTTACATTTTACACACTGACAACAGTTATGTTTGTAGTAATAATGCTTAAAGGTCCAGAGTGGTACTTTAATAATTTTAGCATGTTAACTGATAAGATTGCTAATTGTTAAGTGTTGTCCATGTAACAGTTATTCCAATGTCTACCTGAACTATAAAGCTAACTACATTTGATTGATTTGGGTGTGCAGTTACAGGAAGGGAACAATTATTTTCAATATAATAAAAAGAAATTTGGACAGAATAAAGGTAAACGAGTTTCACATTTAAAATCCATTGTATTTACTAACTTAAAATTTCCATTCTTGAGCTTATATTTTCCTGGGGACTAGAGGGGGCTTTTCATTAATCTCCTTTTTTAGTTGGATGATGGTATGTAACTGAAATATACATATTAAAACTAGACATTTTTCTTAGATTACAGAACAGTGTTTGGAAAGGAAGCAAATCATGAAGGTATCACCAATAAATAATTAAATTTGCTTATCACATTGAAAGGGCAGCACTGGAATAAAACACTCAGGATACTGTTGAGTGGGGGGCTCTATTTAAATTATTTTGTTATGGCTTCTTATCAGTTCTTTGTGGTAGATATATTTTCATATATTAGTTGACATATATATATATATATATATATATATATATATATATATATATATATATATAGACATACACACACACACACACACACACCAGATTCTATTTATATAAAGTTGGAACACAGATTCAGGGAGGTTAAGTGAATTTCAAAAATATAAAATGAATGAGAGGAGTAAATGGGAATTACATCCAGTTCTCCCTGATGTCAGGGATATTGATGTTCATGTTACATGTTTATTTATTTATTTTATTTATTTTTATAGGTTTTTTTTTTTTTTAAGATTTTATTTATTCATTTGACAGAGAGAGACATAGCGAGAGAGGGAACACAAGCAGGGGGAGTGGGAGGGAGAAGCAGGCTTCCCCGCGGAGCAGGGAGCCCGATGTGGGGCTCGATCCCAGGGTCCTGGGATCACGACCTGAGCCGAAGGCAGACCCTTAACGACTGAGCCACCCAGGCGCCCAATGTTACATGTTTATTAAGTCAAGGAAGGCATAAAAGAGACTAAGAGAGATGCTGAATGAAGATCAGAATTCTCTTTATTTTCACATTGCCTATTCCCGTTCTTCCATTTTAGAGTTTTATCGAAATATATTTGACATACGTAAACTATATTTAAAGTCTGATATCAAAATTGATAAATTTTAATATGTGTAGATCCAGTGTAACTAATGAAGATAATGAAAGCATTGTATATCTGTCAACCAAAAAAATTACTCATGCTCCTTTATAATTTTTTCTTCTTGCCTGTTTTTACCACCCCACTCTCCAATCTCAGGCAACCAGTGATCTGATTTCTGTCATTATGTTTAGTTTGTATTTTCTAAAGTATTATATAAGTAGACTGATACAGTAGGCATTCTTTTTTATGACTTCTTTCACTCAACCTAATTATTTTGAGTTTCACACATATACTTGTATGTAGCAATAGTACGTTGCTTTGTGTTGTTGGGTAGCATTCCATTGTATGGTGTACCACAATCTGTTTATCTAGTCACTTAATGGACATTTGAGTTTTTCTACTTCCTAGCTATTATAAATAAACCTGCTATATAAGTATACTTGTCCATTCTTCATATAAACATATACTTTTACTCCTATGAGTGTGGGATCATAAGATAGATGAGTGCTTAATTTTTTTTAAAGAAATAGCCAAACTCCTGAATGGTTGTAATATCTTACACTCACACCAGCAATGAACATATGAGTGTTTCATTCCCACCACATTCTCACCTACATTTGGTATGCTCAGTTTTTCCTTTTTTTTTTTTTTTTTTTTTGGTGTTGGGGGGAAGAAATCAATTGTCTTAATATGTGTAGGTATATTTCTGGACTTTTTCTCTGTCCTATTGATCTTTTTGACTATCTTTCCACCACTACTATGTTATCTTGACTACTGCATTTTTATACTAAATATTGGAAGCCAACTGTATTCATCTTTTTAGGGTTGTTTTTCTTATATGATAAACTTTGCATTTCCATACAAATTTTAGAAATAGCCTGCTGCTAAAAAAATCAATATTATTTTGGTTGAGATTACATTGAATCTATAGATGAATTTAGGAAGAATTGACATATTAACAATATTAAAACACTCAATCTGTGAACACAGTGTATTACTCTATTTATGTGGGTTTCTTAACCACTTTCAGAAATAGTTTGCCATATACAGATACTGTATATTTTATCTCAAATATAACCCTAATTCAAATTTTATGTTATCTTAAACACTGATTTTTAAAATTTAAATTTACGGTTTACAATATAAAAATGCCACCAATTTTTGCATATTGACCTTATATCCTTAAACCTGCTAACTCAGTTATAGCCTTTTAGTCTAGTAACCTTTTTTATACACTGTAGAATTTTCTACTAAAACAATTTTACTACCTATATCTTAGACAGTTTTTTTTTTCTTCCCAAGTAGGATGCTTTTTCCCCTTTATCTTTTCAATAACTTAATCTTAGGAGCAAAACGTCTAGTTTTTCACTATTACGTATGTTGTTAGCTGTAGACTTTTTGTTTCTTTTACAGATATATTCAATCAAGTTTTATAAGTTCCCTTTTAACAATTATTTTAATGAGAGTTTTTATCAGGATGAATGTTAAATATTGTCAGATTAATTTTTTCCATCTACTAAAGTGATAATACGGTTTTTGACTTTTAATTTGTGAATATTGTGAATTGTATTATTTTTATTTTTGAATGTTACACCAACTTTGCATTCCTGGTGTAAAACTCACTAGGTTATGAAATATTATTCCTATTTTAATATAATTTTATAGGAACTTCTGCATGTATATTTGTCTCTTTTTTTACATCTTTGATTTTGATATCACAATAAGTTGATCTTTTTCCTTAAATTCTCTGGAATAATTTAGAGATAATTGGTATTCTTTCTTCTTGGGGCACCTGTCTGGCTCTGGCCATAGAGCATGCAACTCTTGATCTCAGGGTCATGAGGTCAAGCTCCATGTTGGGTGTGGAGTCTACTTAAAAAAATGCTTAAGGTGTTTTTTATTTTTTTGTAATTTTAAAAGAATTCACTAGTGAAACCAGAGTTTTCTTTGTTGAAAGGTTCATAACTACCAATCAATTTCTTTAATAGAAACAAAGCTATTCAACTTATGGATTTCTTCTTGAATAAACTTTGGAAGATTATATCTTTCAAGACATTTGTACATTTCCCCAAGATGTAAAATTCATTAACATGATATTATTCATATTTTATTATCATCCTTTTAATTTCTGTAAGATCTGTAATTATGTCACTTCTCTCATTCCTCATATTAGTAATTTGGGTCTTTTGTTTTTCGTAATCAGTCAGGCTAAATGTTTATCTATTTTATTAATCTTCTGAAAGAACCAGTTTTGATTTTATTAATTTTTAGCTATTATTTTATTATTTTTATTTCATTAACTTTGCCTTGATATTATTTATTTCCTGCTTATTTGGAGTTTAACTTGCTCTTCTTTTTCTACCTTCTTTGGGGTTAAGATGAAATAATTGATCTGCATCTTTTTGTTATTTTCTAATATTGATCTTAATTGTTACAAATTTACCTCAAAACACTCCTTTACTGGATCCCAGTAATTGCTAAGTAGGTAGACAAATTGATAGATGATAGGTGGATTGATTCTATTTATTGAGACTTTTTTATGGCTCATAATGCAGTCTGTTGGTATATATTCACTGTGTATTTATTTGAAAAGAATGTATTATCTTGCTATTGTTTTGGTTTGATAATATTGTACATTCCTATCACCTTGCTAATATTTTCTATTTGTGTCATCTGTTTCTCCCCCAACCCCGTTTTTTTTTTCTAAGAAATAAAAATGTCAGTTTAAAATTCTTTTTCCTTGGAGTGCCTTGTTGGCTCAGCAGTTAAGCCTCTGCCTCCGGCTCAGGTCATGATCCCAGAGTCCTGGGATCGAGCCCCGCATCGGGCTCCCTGCTCAGTGGGAGGCCTGCTTCTCCCTCTCCCTCTCCCCCTGCTTGTGTTCCCTCTCTCGCTGTGTCTCTCTCTGTCAAATAAATAAATAAAATCTCTAAAAAAAGAAAAATAAAAAAATAAAATTCTTTATCCAGAGAAAGGTCTTTCAAAAATTAAAGTTACGTAAAGACTTTATAAAGACATAATGCCTTTAGTATTAAACCTAAGACTTAAATATTTTTCTAATTTTTTATTTAAATTCATTTTAGTTAACATATACTGTATTATTAGTTTCAAGGGTAGAATTTAATGATTCATCATTATATAACACCCAGGGCTCATTACATCAAGTGCCCTCTTTAATGCCCATTACCCAATTACCCCATTCCCCCACCCACCACCCCTCCGGCAACCCTCAGTTTGTTTCCTATAGTTAAGAGTCTCTTATGGTTTGCCTCCCTCTTTGATTACATCTTATTTTATTTTTCCTTCCCTTCACCTATGTTCATCTGTTTTGTTTCTTAATTTCCACATATTAGTGAAATAATATGGTATTTTTATTGACTTATTTCACTTAGCAAATACCCTCTAGTTCCATCTACGTCATTGCAAATAGTATATTTGCATATATATATGTATATATATACCACATCTCTAAGACTTAAATATTTAAGTGTTTTCAAAGATTATCACACATCAAATGGTTAAAGAATTTATCACCTGAAGAGCAACAGTACAAGAAATGTTCATGGAAAATCTTCAGGCAGGAAAATAATACTAAATAAAAACCCAAAATTTGTAATCATGTAAGTATATATAAAATATTTTTCTTATTTTTATTTCCTTAAAAGATTATCAAATGTTTAAAGCAAAACTAATGGCAATGTATTGTTGAGAAACCAAAAAAAAAAATGCCTTATGAGAAAAAGATTCATCTTTGACCATCCACCAAACTCAGAAAACAAAATATCATGACTTTATCCACCAAATAAGACCTTTCCTGCTTTACATTGCTCTCCATTTCCAAAACTACCTGGACTGCTCTCCTTCTTCATGAATGTTCAAAAACTTAATTTATCTGAAATGTAATTGAGTGACAAGGCAGAAACAAAATGCATAAAAACAGTGATTGATGGGAAATTTTAAGTTGTTTTGGATATGTCCTATCCAATATAATCAATACAACAGGATTATTTTATAGGCATTGGAATATTTTATAAGGCTACATAATGGAGTATTAAAAATTATTATGGGACGAGATAAGGCATTAGTTTTCTATTTTACTTTATATATTTGGCTATTTGCTTATTTTTTAAGAAGTTATCACTGTTATAATAATGTGATATTTCAATCTTGAAAAAAATTCTAATGTTTTTAACTTTTTCTCATATATATATACTTTTTAAAGATTTTATTTATTTATTTATTTGACAGAGCGAGAGAGGGAACACAGGCAGGGGGAGTGGGAGAAGGAGAACCAGGCTTCCCGCGGAGCAGGGAGCCCGATGTGGGTCTCGATCCCAGCACCATGGGATCATGACCTAAGCCGAAGGCAGACGCTTAACGACTAAGCCACCCAGGCGCCCCTTTCTGATATTTATTGACGATGATATAAAACCATTGGGAGAATGGCTCTTTTAATCATCTATTGATTGACTAAAGCAGTGGTTCTCAAAATTTACTGTACATTAGAATATTGAGTTTCTTAAAGCAAAGATTGCTATATCCCATCCCCCAAATTTCTGATTCAGTAGTTCTTGGATGGAACCTGAATACTTGTAATTCTAAGAAGCCATCCAGTAATGTTGATGCTGATCTGGGAGTCATACTTCTTGAACCAGTATGTTAGAGTATGCACTGAATGTTTCCTTTGTCAAGAAAAATTCAAGAATAGGGACACCTGGGTGACTCAGTCAGTTAAGTGTCTGACTCTTTCTTGATCTCAGTTCAGGTTTTGATCTCAGGGTTGTGAGTTCAAGCTCTGCATTAGGCTCCATGCCTAGCATGCAGTGTACTTAAAAAAAAAAAAAGATCAAGAATAGTAAACTAAGTGGTATATATCTAAGCATATCTCAATTTTGTCATTATACAAATACCATAACTTGGCTGCACATACAAATTTTGAATTACATTTCTTGTCTACTCTTATCACATGATTTATTTAGATGTTAACTGCTTTAATGGTTCTGCATCCTATCACTATTTTTCTGGTATAAGCTCCCTGGTTTTCCTAGAGCAAATGTTCCATGCTTATTTTCTTTTGGGTGCTGTGGATAGATTTAGTTCCACACTCAAGTTTCAGGAATTAAATATGTGTCCTAGGCCAACCCAATCTAGTAGTAGTATGCCATCAAACCAGGTGTACTTGGTTCATGGATTGAAAAATATTCCAGTCCAGGTCCATACAACTAGTAAGAAACAAGTCCAGAACTTTCCAAGCTTTCTCTTACAGATACTGAAAATGTAAGATGAAATGCAAATGGGATTACTGAGAATGGAACCATCGCAAAGGAAAGCAGAGTAGGAAAATTAAATCGTGTGTGTGCACAAGCAAAAAGAGTCCAAAGAGTCTCTCTCTTTTTTCCACTGAAAAGCTTTCTGTCATTTTCAGTGAAAGAATCCTAACTAATACAGATTGATTCTAGCTTGTGTTGTTTGAAGTAGTGATCTGTTTATTTGTTAAATCTTTCCAAAACACACATTTTAGGGAGAATTTAAAGAATATTCCATTAAAACCATTGTTTGCATGACAAATATTTTAGTACTGCATTATTGTATAGCTTATTTTATTTTTTTAAAGATTTTATTTATTTATTTGACAGAGAGAGAGCACAAGCAAGGAAAGCAGCAGAGGGAGAGAGAGAGAAGCAGTCTCTTTGCTGAGCAGGGGGCCTGATGTGGGGTTTGATTGCAGGATCCTGGGCTCATGACCTGAGCAGATTGAACCATCTGGGTGCCTCGCATTAGTGTATAGCTTAGATGACTTTTCTTTGTTACTCCATTTGTTATTCTTTGTTTCATTTTTCTGAATTTTTCTTAAGGTATTTCTATGGCAATTATATAGAATGTTTTTTTTTTTTATTTTCATGTATTTCACATTCCCATTATTTTACATATAATCACTTAGTTTATTTATTTTTATTTTTTTATTATGTTCAATTAGCCCCTGTATAGTACATAATTAATCCTTGATGCAGTGTTCAACGATTCATTAGTTAAGTATAACACCCAGTGCTCATCCCAGCACTTAGTTTATTTTGAACTACTGTGGTTTTCATATTAATATTTTATTCCAAACATGATTTTAATTCTGATATTTCATTTAGTCTTTTTTTATTTTATCTTATTATAAAAGAAAGTAATCATTTTCTAAAATGTTTTGATTCCTAAGGAAAAATACTTTTGATGAAAATGTTCATGCAGCAAATCCTTTATATGTTGCAGAATAATTTTCTCCCAAGTCCATCCTTAAAAATATATGAATTATATCTTACCTCAAGGAAATTGATTACAGCAAAATGTCCATATTCTGAGGAACTTAGCATCTATCAATAATCTACAAGTTGCCTTTATGATATGTCTTTCAAACTTGAGATGGATCTTGGTGGATGGGCATTCATTATTTTACTAGTTTGTCATATATAATATATATACTGTATTTAAATTAATGGTAATATAAATCACAAATAAATTATCTCTCTGTATCTCACTTATTTTACTTCATTGTATACCTGCAATATGGATAGGAAACAATAGTATGTGCATCTTGGTTTGTTGCATGTAAGTGGATTATAAATAAAATTAAATATTTAATATATTTTCTTGTGTAAGTTAAAACCATCTGTTTTATTTTAATTCTTCTCTTCCATTCCTAGAAACAAATGGTAAGATGATAGAAACAACTGTAATATATTATCCATTACTTATACTTGTACCCATTTTAATATTGAAGTAGTATGAACAACTCAATAATTTCCATGTATCATTAATGACTATACTTTAGAATGCTGGCATCAATGTTACCTTGTTCACGGGTTCTCTCTGATAATTTTTCTCAGGAAAAGTTATTTGAATTAGAAAATGAACCCCTTGTATGTTTTATAATAGTACTAATGCACATTGTATTGCATAAGGCACCTTACTACAATATAATGTCTAATGTGTATAGAAATATGTGTTGTGACATTATTTTGAGGGGGTTGGTTTGATATTTTACTCTAAATATATTTATATATAGAAGTTTTATTACTTAAATCCATTAGGAAGGACAAAATTGTAGCAATAATTTCCTTTATAAAAAATGCTTTCTCCAATAAAATGATTCATAAATGCTTTCTATTTTAAAGTAATTTATAATACTTTGGGTACCTATGAAAAATGAAAAAAGAAAATTATGTAAGTTCTTCAATTTCACTGTCCTGCAAAAGCACAATGGAACTAGATCTGATATGATTAGTGAATTGGGCAAATGGGAACTTAATAAATATGCTGGTCTTTTCTGACACATCTCTTTTCCTGGAAAGGATATCATCAAAAACAGTTCAACATGACATATGAACACTAGTATTTCAAAAGCAAAATAATGTAAATGCTGCATTAAAATATATAATTCTGACATATTATTTTAATATTAAATTGAATAAAATATACATGAAAGACAAGGTTTTATAGGTGATTCCCTCAGCTGTGTAATTGAATATTTTGTAATATTTATCTTACATATTGGCATCTAATGAAGGTATGAAAGTGAATATAGCACTAATATTTTTATTCTGGGCCCACTATCAAAGAGGCATATATTGAGAAACTTGGTCTTTTCCCATCAAAAATGTGAATTATCAATAAACTTAAAAAAATACCACAATAGTTTCAGGGGTAGAATTTAGAGATTCATCAGTTGCATGTAACACCAGTGCTCATTGCACAGTAGATTTGAAAGGTAGAAATACATAATATTTTCTGGGAAAAAACAAAACCAACTTGGAATGCTTCATGAGCTGAGCAAATAATTAGTAGTAGTAGTAGTATTTCCTTTTGGTTGAGTAATTGACTTTGGGAGGAGAACAAATTTCCAAATTATTTATGTCTACTATAGCATTCCCGCTTCTTCATATATATTAGAATAGAATGCTTTAAATGTTTTAATCTATTCTCAGGAGAGGAATTATACTTATTCAAAGTCAGGACATCAGTCTTCAGAGTAGAAAAGAATTCTTGAAAAAATTAAACTATTTTATCGGTAGAAATATGCTATATTTATTCTCATTTATTTTGCAGACGTTTGCAACATTACCATTACATTCCTAAATGGTAACTAATTTGTTTCTTACGCATAACATCCTTTTAATAAAAATTGTTTAACTTTTAATGGGAAAACTGAGAGCAAGCATACTTTTATGCATTTAGAGATTTGAAATGATGAGGTGCTGTTATGATTATCATCAGTTATTTCTAGTTTGCTTTTTGCCAATTTACCTGAAATGTTACCACCAGATTAATATTTTTTTTCATAGCAGGGTCTCCATGTATTTTAAATAACAGTGTTTTTCAAATAACAGAGTTGCTTAATTTTAATGACGTTCAGTTTAAAAACTTTTTTCTGGGGGCGCCTGGGTGGCTCAGTCGTTTAGCGTCTGCCTTCGGCTCAGGTCCTGATCCCAGAGTCCTGGGATTAAACCCCACATCGGGCTCCCTGCTTGGCGGGAAGCCTGCTTCTCCCTCTCCCACTCCCCCTGCTTGTGTTCTCCTCTCGCTGTGTACCTCTCTGTCAAATAAATAAAATCTTTAAAAAAAAAAAAACTTTTTTCTGTATTTTTTATTTTATATTATTTTAGACATTATATAGTTTTATGTTGTACATTTGGGTCTATGATCACTTTCCACATGGTGTGAGGAGCTTGTCATTGTTTTT
Source organism: Mirounga leonina (assembly GCF_011800145.1). NCBI lineage: Eukaryota > Metazoa > Chordata > Mammalia > Carnivora > Phocidae > Mirounga > Mirounga leonina. Next base: position 1,867,072 of record NW_023270442.1, read on the forward strand.
TTCTTTAAAAATTTTTAATTAAATTTACAGGAAAAGAGACAATGTTGTAGTTTCCATTAATGCTTTACTCATTTTGGGTTAAATTATATTTGAAATATTTTTTCAATATTCTAATTAAAATATTTATTTTTTATTTAGGTAGTATAAATATATAAAGGAATTCAAATGAAACAAATGTAAAATATTCATAATGGAAATCAATTAAATGCATTTCTTAAAGTATCTTTTGTCTTTATTTCATGATGCTGTACTTTAACACACAAAAAAATGACAGTTAATGACAAAACCCTAAATTGATAATTAAGAATTCAATAATATAAGTTTGTTTTATGTGTAGACTTATTATTTAAATTGAAATCAATTTATTTAAAAACTTCAGACTATATCTGATGTTTATTTAAATCTTCATATTATGGAAACAAAATAGAAACCAAATGAAAACAAAAGAATGCTAAAAATAAATAAGTTTCCTTAACTAATTAGTGAGTATTTTATCTTGTTGGATGCACTGGGATTCTCATCCTCTAAACCATCCTATGACATGAAGACATCATTGAGAAATTTATCTTGCTGGGAAAAAATTAATTAATAGCAACAAAGTATTTATCCCGATTTAAAATCCTTATTTATGAAAGGTGTTTTTCCATTTTAGATCCTACAGCCGTTTGACAGCATAATAAAATATTTGCTACAGTAATACAAATCTAAAAATATGAATTTCCCTAATTTTATTATAGGAATAATAAGTATATTCAGTGAATTTATTTCATAGGATAAATATTTTTATCCTAAAAGAAATTAGGTAAAATAAGGGTAATATGCCAACTCCTAAACAAAAAAAAAAATAACTTATTTGCACTCTTCTTTACTTGACACAGTTGCTTAATTTTTAAAAATAATATTGGAGCTACACACCTATACTTGATCATCATTGAATTTTGAAGGTAATTCAGTCAGAAATACCACATTTTATTAACAGGTTGAAATACAAATATAGAAATCATGCAGAGGAGGATCAAATATCAGAATTATTATAGTTACAACACATTGTAGTACTCATGTATATATCTTTTAGCCTAAAAGTCTCTCCCACACTTCTCTCCAAATTACCACAACTTGTTCTCTTTTGATGATTTTGCCTAACTATAGGCTAATATAAATGTTCTGAGCACACTTAAGTTAGGCTAGGCTAAGAAGCTATGATGTTCGAACTACTGAGATAGTTTGTGATGTCTCCAGCAACTCGGACCATGGTATTTAGAATGATATGATGGATGCCAAACATCCACTGGTAAGTTATGTGTATTAAATGCATTTCCAATTTGAAATTTTTTTTTGAAATATTTTCAACTTACATTGAACCTATTGGGATGTGGCCCTATCATAAGTTGAGGAAGATGTGTATGGTAAATATATTATAAAAATTTTTATATACTTTCTTCAAATTCTTCAATGTTACTTCCATTTATTTAAAGTGAAATAAAGTTAATACTGCATATTCAATTAGTATATGTAAGATAACACTATTATGATTATATTATATATCTATCTTTTTGCTGTACATATCCATGGGAAGATTGTTAGGATATTCACTAATTACTTTTATTATCTTGGCAGATTCAGTGCTTTAATATTCATGTTTTATAAAAAGCCACATCAAAACCAATCATTTCCACATTCTATATCATCCAAACTTGCCTTTTCTCCCTTGTTGGTATGGAGATGGTGACTGGGAAAGGTTAGCACATTTGTTTTTGCTTTTATTTCATAAACTGTACACATACTGAACAATAAATTTGGTCCAAAATATGTAGAAGCAATTGGGAAAGATATTGTTAAGTAATTCCTCTCTGTATTCCTTAAAGGATGTTACTAAATTAGATAAAGATTAGAGTTAGGATTATAATTTTTGCACAGGCAAGGGTCTCTTAATGCTTTTGTATTGTAAAAGTTGCATCAGAATTGAATATTCTGGCTCTGCTTGTCAACTGGGCAATCAATAACAGACTTTTATATATATAAGAAAAATTTTCCAACTCTTAAAAGGGAAAAAGAAAAAAGGAAAGCTATAGATAGCTTTTGGAAAATTATGCATTAGTTTCAGGCTAGCTCAGAAGTTTGGGGAATTAGATAGCAGATGTGTATCCCAGAAAAACAGTCATCTGGAGAACTTAAGGGATCTGAGAAGCAAATGAGGTGATAAAGAGCCTTCAAAGGTATCCATCATCATTGTTAAATACCATGGTCTGAGTTGCTGGAGAAATCACTAAGTATCTTGAATAGTTCATGTCCGGGGGGACACATGCAGTTTTTTTCTAAAAATTTATGATGGAAATCCAAGTGGATCCCATTAGTGCCCCCAAATTTTCGTGATGGCATGAGAGCTTAGGGAAGCAAATGACTTCCGAGTGAAGTATAACTTCCCCACTAGAAAAAAAGGGGAATTCAGATGTCCTTGGATGGGGTTGAAAAATAAATTACTTGCAATTATTTTTCTATTCCTATGATTCTTCAAAATGTAATTTGAAATCTTCCCAATTTGTGAGCTGAGAGATGATATATGTCTTTGAGAAAGAGAGAGTTCCATTAATATCTGCAGTATTTCAGCTACTGTTGAAAAAAAAATCAAGAATACAAATTTGGAGTAAACTGTTACAGCCTCAACACTGGAAAATATTAAAATCTAGTGTATGAAAAGAGGACTTGATTTTTTCCCCTCAGATGCTAAATCAACCTAGTTTATCTTGAAGAGAGGGAAAAATCTAGAATAGCAACTATATGTTTGAATGGAAAAGAAACTTCTTCAAATTAATGACACATGTATGCCCTTAAAGGAGAGAGTTCTATCAAGAAATTTAGCCCCTTAGGCTCTTATTTTTCACAAACAAAAAATTTCGTGTGTCTGATATTCATAAACATACTCATTATTCTTCTTCAACTTTGTAGAAGAAAGAATCACATTTTGACAGAGTTACAAGAAAAGTGAATCCAGAGAGCAGACTAAATGCATTATATGTCTTAAGTCTCTTTAAGAAAGCCCAGGTGGATCTGATTAATATCTGTATTTTAGGATATGTAAGCTGAGGCACAAAGAAGGTAAATTGCCTGTCCAAAGCCATATGATTTCTAAGTGACAAGGATGAGATTCTAATCCATCTATCAAAAACCAAGAGCCTGAGTACCTATCTACAATGTTTATTGGTTTTCTTCATCTTCATCATCTCCTTCATCATCACCTATTACACTTCTTGTCTTTACTCCTTTTCCTTTTCAATTGTTTCATCTTTATGTTCACTAAGAGGAGAGGAGATATGAAAGGTATTGTTTGGAAACAGCCTGTTTGCTCTTCCTACGCTGATGGTATGCTTTCAACACTCCTTAGGCCTGAATGTTTGCCACAGACAATTAAGCAGGTGATAGATGAACTCTTGGTTTTCCTGGGATGTAAAATAAACTACACTGAGTCTGAAAATATCAACATGCAATATGAATGATGCGTCCTTGCAGACTAGTTTGCATTTCTATCAGCCTCAAATTGGTTCTCATTGTTGAGCCATAAACATGTCACAATATTGTTTAACTGTCAACAAAGTGTATTTTTTTGCCAACGAAGCTAAATATAAAAATTCAATATTACTGCATAATCATATTTTGTTCATGAGATTATAAAATGTAGCAATTAATATATTTCAGTGATAAAAATTATATTTATAAAAATATGGTGAAAAATAAACATATACACACATTTCAATATATGCCAATGATCTCTAAATCATATTCCTAGCACTCTTTGGTGCTTACTCAATATTTGTTGGCTAAATTCATTCATATTCAATGCATGCTTTTATTTTAAAGTCTAACTTTTTTTTCAATACTGACTTTTTTACCTAATGGAAAAAGAGTTTTCAAAATAAGTTGCACGCAAAGAATGAAAATGTACACACTTATCTTGGAAATGCAATACAAAGCAAAGAGGTCAGATAAAAGTAAAAACATTATCTAATTTAGTCTCTTCTTATAATTTTCTTCACTTTTTTCCATTTTGAATGAAAAAAAATAGAGGAAAACTCAAAAATATGCAGTACCAAAAAATTTTATTAATACATACATATTTGACAGATGTATAAAATGTTCATGGAAAAGAGACACAAATTTGCAAGTCACTCCTATAGAATGTAGGATTTAAAAGAAATGCTGGTTGGGGTTTTAGTGTAAAAGGTGTTTTGTTTCAAACAAAACAAAATGAAAAGAGCAATTGAACAAATGAACAAATGACAAAACATGAACTAGTGACTACATAGGTGTCTCATTATTTTTGGCGCTTCTCTATAATATTTTATTATCTTCTTTAAAAATCAAACAGGGGCGCCTGGGTGGCTCAGTCGGTTAAGCGACTGCCTTCGGCTCAGGTCATGATCCTGGAGTCCCTGGATCAAGTCCCGCATCGGGCTCCCTGCTCAGCAGGGAACCTGCTTCTCCCTCTGACCCTCCCCCCTCTCATGTGCTCTCTCTCTCGTGCTGTCTCAAATAAATAAATAAAATCTTTAAAAAATATAAATAAATAAAAATCAAACAGATTAGAAAGATAAAGCAAAACCTCAAGATATGTGAGAAAATGCTAGTATATTTATAAAATATATTTTATTATTATTATTATTATTTTTTTAAGATTTTATTTATTTGACAGAGAGAGACACAGCGAGAGGAAACACAAGCAGGGAGAGTGGGAGAGGGAGTAGCAGGCTCCCTGCCGAGCAGGGAGCCGGATGTGGGACTCGATCCCAGGACCCTGGGATCATGACCTGAGCTGAAGGCAGACGCTTAACGACTGAGCCACCCAGGCGCCCTATAAAATATATTTTAAATATAGAAACAGATTTATTATGTAAGTAATTTTCAAATGGACAGTGCAGAAACTTCTTAAAAAATACTTCTTTGAAAATCAGACCCTAAAAATTAAGTAGAGTTCTTTGAATCCTTATACGATTATTGTGAGCATCTTTATAAAATCATGTCAAAGTATTTGAAAAAATGTCATCAGGATATGAATATTTATACTTAGAAAATAAAAAAGCTCAAGTTGGTCATGATTTTTGAATTTAAAAAAGTCATAAATTATTTAATCAACATACCTGGGATGACAGATGTAGAATTGAATAATTTTTTTTCTCGAGAACACCATAATTATGAGAAGAGGAGAGACAGAGGATAGAGTTCATGACATTAAAATTGTTAGGAGGCCCACCCATGTCACAATTCTGTTACTAATTTAAATATTGCCATGTATCTACCCCATGCATAAAGAATTTCTCTATGTGCTAAACCTGATTATTGGCTGAGATACTGGATCAGTGCTGCCAAGTTTACCAGAGATGGAGCCAATAGTATAAATTCAGAAACGAGAAGTATAAAGGCATTCAGAGGGAAAACTTGGGAGAGGGGACTACGCAAAGCAAGAAACGAAAGTATAGTGGGCTTACGAGAGAAGAATGTCTGGTGTATAAAACTGCAAGGATGATGGTGCACTTGAATCGTAATGAAAAGCGGAATGGGGAAGAGTGTTATTGTGAGGAGATGGATGAGGTAGGCAGGGGCCAAATTGTGTTGGCCATGATATTTAGGAGTTTGAATATTTTTCAATTTGGAATGGGGATGTGGTTATTAAAAGACTGTAAGCCAAAGAAGTGCCATAATTTGAAGTATGTTTATTTTAGTTGTGAAAGTGGGAGAATGGAGACCAACAGAAGACTAGTGCAAGTAGTCCAGATGAAAAATGATGGTACCTTGGACAAAGATTGAATTACCAGAGATGAAAACAAGTAGACAGATTGAAGATAAATTTAGGAGCTCCAATATGTGAAAGGCAGTGTATCCTTGATGTTGTGCTAAGAAATCTCTATATTCATCAGTCATGCCATTTTTTTTAAAGATTTTATTTATTTATTTGAGAGAGAGAATGAGAGAGAGAGAGAGAGAGCATGAGAGGGGGAGGGTCAGAGGGAGAAGCAGACTCCCTGCCGAGCAGGGAGCCCGATGCGGGACTCGATCCAGGGACTCCAGGATCACGACCTGAGCCAAAGGCAGTCGCTTAACCAACTGAGCCACCCAGGCGCCCCAGTCATGCCATTTTTTAATAGAACACTTAATCTATTTGTTCATTCATTCTACAAATGTTTATTGATCATCCACCAAATGGTGGGCACTTTTCTACATCAGTAATAAAACATACAAGGATTTCTTTTATTCTGGTAAGAAGAGAGAGAGAATAAGCAAACACAGAAACAAAGCAGCATGTTTACTAAGAAAATATCATAGTAAGTGAGAAAGTGAGAAATGTCTACGGGTAGGTGGAAAAGTATAATCCAGTAAGGGAACGGTGATGGCCAGGAGGGAAGGGGAATGAGCAGCCTACAGAATGAAGGAGGATTGTTGGGATGAGGCTTCTTGTGTAGATGACATTTGAGATTAGGATTATATGAAGTAAAGAAATTAACCATGTAGCTATCAGAGAGAAGCTCAAATTAGGCAGAGGTATTAGGAAGGAAAAAGACCAGTAGACCAAAGTCTAGAATTTCAGTAATAGTCAATCCAAGCAGGGAGCCAGTGTGCCTGAAGCAGAGAAAATGAGAAGAATGAGGTGAGGACAGAGTGTGCAGAGGGAAGGCGTTAGCACTACAGGTCTTTTTAGACTATTGTAAGGACTCTGGAAAAATGGGTAGTCATCATAATATCATGAGGAGACAGTGAACCTACTAAACATGTTAAAGAACGTCTGTGGCTGCCATGTCAAGATTATATTTTTAGCAGAGTGGGAAACTAGTCAACTGATGCAGAGGGTATTTAGATAATTAAAGAGAGACAAGTTAGTGGTTACCTCCAAGGTAGTAGCTGTGGGTGTGATAATGACTGATCAGATTAAGAATATATTTTTGAAGATAGAGACAGTAGATGGGTTGGATGTGGAGGGTAAGAAAGAGATATTAATACGGCGCTATTTAGTATTTTTATTTATTATTGTATTTTGGCTGCCATTATTTTAGATTAGGAAGTTCTGGAAGGATTGATTTTTCTTTCAGGGAAGAAACACAAACACACACACACACAATTCAACTTTAAAGATGCCAAATCAGAGATATCGAAGTGGAGAGGCCCAGTAATCACTTAGATATATAAGTCTGAAGTTTAGAAAGGTTTGAAAAGAAGATGTAATTTACGGAGTCATTGTATGTGGATAAAAGTTAAAACCAAGGAACTTGAGAAAATTAAGAAAGTGTATGGAACAAGTGCCCATATGAATTATTTGATGATGGCTTTAAAGTGAGACTCCCTAACCTAGGTAATAGAAATTTGGGTTTGGACAGGGCTGTGGTATTGGTGAGAAAATATGAATAAATGATAGCATAGCAAAGTATATGAAAAAGACATTTGTTTCTAGCAATGTTCCATATACTCTTTCCATGCTCCCATTTCATCATTTTTGCTCAGCAGTAACACCGCCCTATCCAAATGTAACTTTTTCTCCTCACTTGAATTAATGCTGAAATAAATTTGCTTCTCACGTCTGGATTTTCTAATTTTTTCAAGGGAATATTTTTTTATCTCATTTTATTTCTAATATGGTACATTAATATAAAGTTATAAATTTAAAGGTAAGTAAAAAGAAAATATTTGTCTCTTCTTTTTAGGTTACCATGTCCACAGCCAAGGCTAAGAACAAAACCAAACAAAACAAGGCATAAATGAATAAATAAATGCTTAGGTCTTACTAATAAAAAACTATATCATTTTCTTAAATACTTGAACAAAAGATTTTGTAAACGTTTTGTAACTTATATTCAATAGGAATGGGAGAAAGACTATTACTTTTGTTTTGTTGTGCTTTGTTTTTAGTACTAAAACAAAATGCTCTGCTCAGTGTATTTATTTTAGAAGTCTTTTTTAATAAAAGTAATGCCAAAGAAAATTTACCTCAGTTCCCTTTCATATGTAAAGCCTGTATTTTTTTCTTATTCACCTTTTTCCAGTACTTTTAAAATTTTAATCCCTGTATAGTTAACGTAAAGTGTTATATAGTTTCAGGTTTACAATATAGTGATTCAATAGTTTTATACATTACTCAGTGGCTCATCATGGTAAGTATATTCTTTTTTTTTAAATTTTATTATGTTATGTTAGTCACCATACAATATATCATTGCATGATTCTTAATCCACATCACCTCTTTCACTCATCCCCCACTCACTCCCTTCTGGTAACCATCAGTTTGTTCTCTATATTTAAGAGTCTGTTTTTGTTTTTGTTGTGTCTCTCTTTTTTTCTTTGTTCATTTATGTTGTTTCTTAAATTCCACATATAAGTGAAATCATATGGTATTTGTCTTTCTCTGACTGACTTACTTTGCTTAGCATTGTATTCTGTAGGTCTATCCATGTTGTTATAATTGACAAAATTTCATTCTTTTTTATGGCTGAGTAATATTCTGTTATTGGTGTGTGTGTATGTATGTGTGTGTATATATATATATGTATATATATATATGTATATATATATGTGTATATGTATACACACATCTTCTTTATCCATGTATCTACCCATGGACACTTGGACTGCTTCCATATCTTGGCTATTGTAACTAATGCTGAAGTAAATATAGGGAGGTATGTATCCTTTTTTTTTATTATTATGTTATGTTAATCACCACACATTACATCATTAGTTTTTGATGTAGTGTTCCATGATTCATTGTTTGCGTATAACACCCAGTGCTCTATGCAGGACATGCCCTCCTTAATACCCATCACCATGTTAACACAGGCCCCACCCCCCTCCCCTCTAGAACCCTCAGTTTGTTTTTCAGAGTCCATAGTCTCTCATGGTTCATCTCCCCCTTTTGAATTAGCGTTTTTGTCTTCTTTGGGTAAATACCCAGTAGTGCAATTACTGGGTCATATGGTAATTCTATTTTTAATGTTTTGAGGAAACTCCAGATGGACTGCACCCTCTGGATGTTTCTCAAAATATAATTACTAAATTTCTAAGTATAATTACTAAATTATAAAATGCAGTTTTCATTCCCACCAACAATGCATAAGGATTCCTTTTTCATCCTAACACTTGCTGTTTCTTGTGTTTTTGATTTTAGCCATTCTGACAGGTGTGGTGTGGTTTTGATTTGCATCTCCCTGATAATTAGTGATGTTGAGTATCTTTCATGTGTCTGTTGGAAGCTTTTCTTTTTTTAAACCTCACTATATGGTATTTTCTGGATAGCATTTTACCTAAATATTGCTATTGGACATATTTTATTAGTAAGTCTATATTAAAATTTCTACTTTTCTATAAAATTATAGTCTCATGGCTCAATTCACATATAAGTCTTAACAGATCCTAAAAATCTATAAAACAGGGAAACTAGCATAGAATTTAAAATCTTTGAATACTTTTATTCATCACACATATACACACACTTAACTTCTTCTTCTCTGAATTCCCAATAGCATTATTGCTGTCACCTGATTCAGAGGACATTTGTATTAAAAGTTGTGCATCCATTGAACTTACCTCATTTATTAAACAGTACATCACTAAGTCCTAGGGACTATGTGTTTCACATATTTGAACCACATCTTTTGTACATCATTACTTGTGTTGATTCTTATTCAATAAATCTTTTCAAATGAATTAAGAAGCAAATTCAGAAATTAATATATGATGCCATCATAGGAAATCATGATGATCCCAATATTTCCTGATCATGGAAATATTTCTCCCACTTATATTATTAATAGAATTTCCACCACTTATATTATTAATCTACTGTTCTAATATTTTGTCAGTTGTCATAATAGTAAACTACTCATTCTCATATAACCCAAGCTACAAATTTCCCTACTTATTCTTGGCATGGGCAATGCTTCTTCTTTGAACCTGTTGAGCCAATGGATTATAAATTGAAAGCTTGTAGAAAATAAGATATTTTGAGGTTGATATGTGTGACTTATGTGAAAACAAGTCAAAACATGATATTGATTGAGAGTAGACATGATGCATCTTATTGAGTGATGGTAATATTCTAGATCTTCATTTGGATGGTAGTTATAGTAACATAAATGAATATATTTGTTAAATTTATCAAGCTAAACACTAAGCTTGTGTACTGTATTGATTTTTGTACTTCATTAAAAATAAAATAATACATAAGCATAAACTAAATAACAACCACAATAAAAACTGTGATCTTATTACCTTTGCAAAATGTTTTCATCAGTACACTGTGAGGTAGCATAAACATTTATGCTACCTTTAAATGGTACAGGTTTTTTGTTCTGTTCTGGTGGGGTTTTTTTTGTTGTTGTTAGATCTGTGTGAGACCTAGCTCTGCCACATGCTCTGGTGTGGTTTTGAGAAAGATCGCTAATCTCTCTGAGCTAAGTTGAGGATAATGACATTTCCTACCTCATTAGGTTGTTGTGATATTTGAATAGATGACGTAGAGCATTCACCGGTTTATGTGACGTATGGAAAGAATGCAGCAAAGTCTAGTTGCTATCTTTGCCTTCAGATTTCAGATAAGAAAATTAGATTTGGCTGAAAATTCTTTTTCCCTAAACACCTCAATAATTGTTATTTAAAATTAATTGAGATATCCTGACTAGTGAACTCTAATAAAACAACAAAATAGATATATTAGCATAGAATCATAATCACAAATATAATTGACACAACTTAAAATAATATCTAAAAACATTAATCTTCTTGATGTCAATTTCACGATAATGAAAAGCTGCCGAGACCCATATTTTATTTCACCCTCATCAAATTTCCAATCTTTTCAATTTTTTTCATGTCAGTCAAAATGACGGAGTTTGAGTTCTACTTTGTCAAGATGGAGCACAGGGTATATAGTCTCTGTCACTAAGGGAATCTAAAAGTAAAAAGAATCAATGCACCCTTAACACTTCATTATTTTCCACAGAAAATTACATTCCTCAGGGAATTTTGACTTTCCAATATATGGAAAAATACTTGGTAATAAAATTTAAAGAATAATTAAAGAAAAATGTATTAAATCCTTTCCCATTTAAGATGCAAAATGAGATAAATAAGCACAGTTTTTCCAAGCTAGAAACTATCTCCATATTTGTTTAATTTAGACCTCCAGGAAAAGGAAGTGAGATAATGCAAATTGAAATAATTTTAAAAAGTCCTTAGGTAATTGTTAAAAACAAATGAAAGTTTACCATTTCAGTATGCTGGGAAAAAAAAAAAAAAACATGTTGAATCCATAACATTTTCTTTTAGATAGTTTGAAAAATAAACTCAAAATATTTTTGTTATTCTTGATAGTTTCAAATACTACATGAATAAGAACTTTAACTTAACAATACGGATTATCTGGCTTCCTTTAGTAAAAGCCTTTAAAGCTTATTGTGAATATGAATCACACAATATTCAAAATGCTTCTCTCCTTATAACAAGAACAATCTTATCTTTTATTTTTCACATGCAGAAGCAAAAAAATTCAGGAGAATCAAGGCAAAAGAATGAAGTGAGCAAATAATCTTCCAAAAAGGATGTGATAAATTCACAAATATCAGTCTAGGTTTTAGAATGAAACACCCTTTTTTCCCCCTTAAAGAAACTTGACAAATAATGGAGAACAGGAGGGACTTGTAAATTTCCAAGAATCTGAAAGTATCTGAGGGGTCATCTCTACTTAGTTGTTTGTTTAATTGATGGACTTCTCAGGTAAAACTATTTATTATTGTGGTTATGCTTATGTTTACATATTAATATATAAAACATCATTGGCACATTTAACAGGTAAGATGTAAATTTTGAATAGTAGGCATCATTATGCATTTACTAACTAATGGTAGCTTTATCAGTTGAAATACAAGTTTTGTTTCAATTTTAAAAATGTCCTTAAAATCTTTAGTCACCACAATAAAGTTTTATTTCTTGCCCATGATCATGTCAATTGTAGATTGCCCATAGATCGGCTCCAGATCATCTACATCCCAGGATGCAGATGATAAGGCAGTCTCTCTCTGGACATCTTAGAAAAGGGAAAAGAGAGATGGAGAGTCACACACTACTGTTAAAGCTAATGCGAGCCATATTGGGTTCAACATAATGGACATAAGCAATCCTCGCACAGAGTGGACCATGAAAGGAAGGAATCAGAATATATGAAAACAATAACATATTCAACAAGTACTTCAGCAATTATTTTATTTTATACCACTTAGATTACAAATAAGGAAATTAGCCATGAACACAAGAAACTTGTCCAATAATGCAACTATTTAATGACAGTGTCTGTCTTAACATGCACATGTAATCATGCTCTTCTCTCTTTCAAGATTAATAAACATAAACATAAATGTTATTAGAAATTCTCCATCATTTTTTTGTGACAGTGGAAGGACGGGAAAACTAGAATAAAGCAGATGACACAAAATATGTCTTATGATACCATTATTAAATAAATTATTGATAGCAATATATTCACCTTGAGTTTATTTATTTATTGAGTTAATGCCTTTACTTCTTTTCTTTTTTTTTTTTAAGATTTTTTATTTATTTGCGAGAGAGAGAATGAGAGACAGAGAGCATGAGAGGGAGGAGGGCCAGAGGGAGAAGCAGACTCCCTGCTGAGCAGGGAGCCCGATGTGGGACTCGATCCCGGGACTCCAGGATCATGACCTGAGCCAAAGGCAGTTGCTTAACCAACTGAGCCACCCAGGCGCCCGCCTTTACTTATTTTCATGTTTAAAATAATTATTTCTTTGGGAAGAATAGATTCTTATGAGAATAAATAATATTCTGTGGGAAACCATATGTTCATGTGCAGAATAGTTCCATAAACTCTTTGTAGAAATCTTTCACTTCTTCGACTATCTAAACTTTATACTTCCTCCAAGGGCAAGCATGTCCTTTATGCTTCTCTATTTTTCCAAACTATGATGAAGGGCCACAATTACTCATGTTATTATGTAATCTTGTGTGTGTCTTCCATGTGTTCACAAGAAAAAGAAAAAGAAAGGAAAAGAAGAAGAAAAGAAAAGACCATGTTTCCATTTAACTTTGAACATAAAATAGACAATGGGTATTCTATAAATATCTATTAGTTTTAAAATTGTATGCCTTGCATTAAAACAAAAATAATTTCATACTCTGGCTAACTGAAAACACTGAAAAGCCCTATCAGGGGATAGGAAAGAAGGAAAAAGGAAATACTGTCTCTCTCAAAACTGCTCATTTTTGCAATGAATTTTGATATAAATTATTTGATTTTTTTAGAAAAACTGAATTCAAAGAAAAAGAGAAAGATTAAAATTATTTTTTCACAGAAGTATAATAGGTTGATGAAGGTTTATTGAAATAGGCTCAGAAACGTATTTGACTCACTTCTGCCCAATTTAATTATATGAACCAGCCGAGGTCTTTAATGCTCTTGGTTTGGTTTCCTCATTGATATAATGAAGAAACTACATTACTTCTACAATTACTTTTACCTCACATATATATAATCTATGACTAAACAGCTGAATAGAATCTTATCTTTTTAGGAAAGAGAGGATACATTTGCTTAAAGCATGAAGTCACACATTTATTGTTCTCCTAAGCCACATAGCAATAGACTTATTTTGTATTTTGAAAGTGCAAAATAAAAATTCCAACACATATTTTACTCTTGCTATGCAAGCAATACCACTGTAATTGTGTTTTGCAATGAAAAGTAAATGCAAAATCAAAAAATAATATATTATAATCCAATATAATGATGAGCAGTGTTTCTAAGAGTGCTTATCTTAATTTTATTCTATTTTGTAATATAACATTACTTACCCATTAAAATAGAAATAGCCAATGATAATGAATAGTCTCTATATATTTAACAATTATATATTTTAATCAGAAAGCAGTTATAGGCTAGAACTGTAGGAAAGTGAAAACAATTAAATTCTCTTTGATAGGTATTTTATTCTGCACATCTCATTCAAGCACTTTTATACATATTACCTGACTTAACACAACCTGTGTTCAGCATACTGCACACCCAAAACAACTCTCCTGTGCTCTCTCCCTCTGTCTTCCAAGAAATATGATTTAGTAAACTCAACTACTCCTGCCAATATCAGTTCAATAACGAGTTTGTGGGCAAGGTAATAGCCCATAATGAACCACTCAGGTTGCATATTCACTTGATCACCAATGATCTGATTTTCATTTTCTTCCATATCCTGGTATCATCTGAGGTACTGTTTCTCAAAAAAATAGTAGTTATCTGTGGAAGAGGGTGTGAGTTTACTCCTTAGCCCTGGGGTTTTCTGTACAGATTTACTTAGGATTCTCTAGAACTTATCGAGGCATTCCTATTTGCCACAGGTCCGTTGAGTTCATTGTTGTTTTATAAATTACAAGTGCAGAGTGCTTCTATAATTTCTGGATCTGCTACAGAGCTTCCCTGGTTCTTGGCCCTACACAAAGATGGCAGCCTTCCTGGTTTCACAGTAAGTGTGCCAGAGTAGCTCACTCAAATGTAGCACGTTGCCTCCAAAATCCAAAGAGGGCCACTGAGTGCTGTGCTTCTGTGTTAATGACAGGCAGTGCAAACACAGCATTTTTTTTCCCACTTTAGAGGAGGATATCCTGACATGCTCTTGACCACAAAACCAATAGAAATTACTAAGAGTCTGGGTCCCTGAATTTCTTTTTCTTTCTTTCTGTTTCTTTCTTAACCTCTAAAATAATGTATGCTACCAAAGCATCTGAGTTATTTTTGCTTCTCTCATTAGGTCGTGTCAACAAAATAGTGAAACGGTGTGATACTCGGTGGGATGTCAAGAAGATCAGAATCTCAGCAGCCTAATCTATAGCAGATTGCAGGATTGACATAAAGCTGAGGTGTGAAATTGAAGGAATACTGTTGTCTGCCAGGTAAAAGTGAACTGCTTCTGGTCTTTTTTTCCAAATCACTATGGAGACAAATACATTTGCTACATCAATAACCACACATCGGACCACAGGGTTTTGTTGATTTGCTTCAGTATTTATACCACATTTGGAACAACAGCTTAAAATGGAGTTGCCTTCTGATTATGATAACCCGTAATCATTCTTTTTATTTATTTATTTTATTTTATTTTATTCTATTTATGTTATGTTAATCACCATACATTACATCACTAGTTTTTGATGTAGTGTTCCATGATTCATTGTTTGTGCATAACACTCAGTGCTCCATTCAATACATGCCCTCTTTAATACCCATCACCAGGCTAACCCATCCCCCCACCCTCTCCCCTCTAGAACCCTCAGTTTGTTTCTCAGAGTCCATAGTCTCTCATGGTTCGTCTCCTCCTGATTTGTCTGCTTTCTTTACAGATGAGGAGGTTAGAGTTGGTATAGAACTCATGAAAGTTTGAAAATGGCTTAAAATTTCTGGCATGTATTTGGTGACAAATAAATATCATCTTTTCTTTTGTTCATTTTATGTCTAGTGGCCTCTGTGCTTATTTAATAGAGAAGTGATGGTAAGCTCAATAAGACTTTCATGGGCATTTAACAAAGAGATGTGCTACCATTATTTTGAGGTAATTTAAGGATTTTCTTCAAGAGTAAACTCCTACACAATTGAGACATACAAAAACAAATGCTGTTTTTATACCAACATTCATAAATATATTTTAATTCCTTACCTAATCTCAACTATATTAGGATTTCATGTACTGCATAGTTTCCTTCTATTAAAAAAAATCAATTACCCTCATCTCCATCTGAATCCTTCCTTTTATATCCGTTTTCAAAGCCTTAAATAGTACCTTGTTCCCTCACCCATTTAATGAAGGCATGCATTTTACAATACCTCTGAAATATATTCAACCAGTCTTCACTGGAAACATATGAATTTGTGACACAAATGTCAATCAATATCATTGATTATATTAATCACAGTTTGCACAATATAATCTTTCTAGAAGCAAGTACAATATGCTTCGATAACTATACTCTGTATTTAACAAATTCAACAGAAACTTCATTTCTTTATTTAGTCATACAAAGAGTAAAGCAAAGAGTCAAATCCTCATGTATTCTTGGAGCTGGGGAAATGATTACTGTCCAACTCTTCACCCATTTCATCAAATACTTGTCTAACCATTGACAATATTTTTTGACATTCATTTCTTGGATGTTTCTTCCAACTTGAAATGCAACCATGTCTGTACTATTATTTGGTGCCAGAAATGTGGATGTATTAAAACACCAAAGACTACCAGATCATCTCCTCAACTTTCCCAACAAAAATACTATTTCCTTACATACCATATATTTTCTTTTTTTTTCTTATTTAATATATACAGTTTAATGAATTTGGACATACGCATACATTCATGAATTTATCATCACAATCAAGGTAATAGACATACCATATATTTTCAACTGCTGAGTAGGATACAATAGGCCAATGCACACACATACACACACACAAAAACCCCACTGAATTCCATAGGCCTAACCACATCCAGCGACTTAAGAATAACTTTTCAACAAAGCAGACTTTTTAGTATCATGTTGGATCACAGCTTATTTCTCTTCTGTGGGCATAGTACATTGATGATCTTTAATGTCTCTCTTCCTGACTAATTGAAGTGCATGGTATACGTTAATTTTAATTTGTAGCACTTTGATTGTGGTTCAGTTGCCATGAGATCAAACCTATCATAGTTTAGATTAGCCATAATGTTCCATAGATGTATACCTCAGCTCAAGTAAGTCATTGACCATTTAAATATATCAACTTCCGTTGCAAGCAGTATACCAGTGAGTTCCTCCTGAGTTCCACATGACCTCCTGCAGAGTTATTGGCAAGTAGGAAGCTCTATCAGTTTAGTAATATACACACTCCATTTACACATTGCTTCATCCTCTTCTATGCCAATTTCTGAGTATGGTCGGTGCTCCAAAAGAACAAACCCTCCCTCTAGAGTCCCAAACTAGGTTAAAAAGTTTCCTCATCCAGGGTGAGGCTTCAGGAAGCCCAACAGTTCCATAGGCTCAAAGTGCCTTCTTGCATTTTGAGGCCATCAAATTGTAACCTGTTCAGTGTGAATCATTAATGATATGAGATCATTGGATCATGCCAGCATTCACTTTCTTTGACCTCATTCTGATTACACAAACTTCTGTTTACATAATGTTCTCTCCACTCTCAAGTTTGGTGTACTCACAACAGCAAAGTAGATTCTGAGATCCTTGTCTACTTTTATCCCAGAGGGTCATTTTGGTACACAGCATTAAAATGACTCAGTTGTTCCTTGTCAACTGCCAGTCGCATCCATATAATCTGATTCAAATGCAGAATTTCTTTGAAGATTAAAAAATATATTACAAATACTACAAAACATTTGTCAAAATCTTACAAAATAAAACAAAGTATTTGTAAGATAAATGTTCAAATGTGATACAAAAATATGACTCAAATTATATTAATGCCAATCTGCTGTTATCCAAATGACCCAGGTAGGGTTCTTATGTAAATCTTTTTTTTTTTAATGTTTTATTTATTTATTCATGAGAGTCAGAGAGAGAGAGAGAGGCAGAGGCAGAGGGAGAAGCAGGCTCCCTGCCTAGCAGGGAGCCCGATGCGGAACTCGATCCCAGGACCCCGGGATCATGACCTGAGCGGAAGGCAGACGCTTAACCATCTGAGCCACCCAGGCGCCCCTCTTATGTAAATCTTAAATTTTGGTTCTTTCAGCGTAAGTCATGATTCAGAATCACAATAATAAGAAATACCTAAGAGTTTTATTCTCTTGCTGTAAGATACTTTTTTAGAAATGAGTGATTATTGTACACTTTCTGGCATCTTAACTCATGTAATTTAATCATCTTTTTATCCTGGACATTAACAAAGAGACAGATGGGCACATTGATAGGTATTTGTTGCATTAATGAACTTAAATATTGAATGATGTAGAAGATTTTATTTCCCAATTTTATGGTTAATCAGGAATGTTTTTACTATAAATTTTAAGTAATTTGGGGATGTATGTGTGTATGTGTATATATACAGAAATATAATTTAATTAGATAAATCATTTGTTTCCTAGAATTTTTATAAATATTTTTTGTTTTATAAACTATATTAGATCTAAGTTATTATGCCACAGATCCATAGACATATTTTTGATTGAATGTTCTTCATTGTGTGTGTGCGTGAATGTGTTGTGTCTCAATAAAAATGAATACAGGAAATCTTTTTAACTCAATAAAAGTTAGTTACCTATCACTGTTTCAAAGCATAATTTTGATGACAATTTTTAAACTTGATTATCATCACCACTTTGGGAAAAGCTTATACTGTTTTTTTTAAACTTTAGATAAATAATACTAAAAATAGTTGATACAAATGTAATGTTTTAGTGACCCCTCCTTAATTGAACAATAGTTTTTGAATCTTAATAATTTATTTAGGTCTATCTTTTTTTTTGAAGATTTTATTTATTTATCAGAGAGAGAGAGAGACAGAGGTAGGCAGAGGGAGAAGCAGGCTCCTTGCTGAGCAAGGAGCCCGATGTGGGACTAGGTCTATCTTTATTTAACTATAATCATGTGATCAAATAAATACATATATCAATTTTTTAAATAAAAAAACTAGATTGTTTATATACTTTAGGAGGAATTAATATAGGATTTCATTTTGTTGTAACTAGAAACTATATGGATAACATAAAAAATTTCAAAATTAATTTAGCTACTAAATATGTAAGTAATATATATTGCAAATCAATGTATGCATTTTAAATGTTCAACAGAACACTAATCCAACCTTTAGAAGTAGAGGAGTACAAGACACTGTTAATTATGCTAGTTTGGTACATCTGTAAATATTCAGTTTCTCTTTATTTATATAAGTAAACCCTGATTTGACAAACTCATGATATAGAAATAAAATCCAGATAGAGGGGCCCCTGGGTGGCTCAGTCGTTAAGCGTCTGCCTTCGGCTCAGGTCATGATCTCAGGGTCCTGGGATCGAGCCCCACATCGGGCTCCCTGCTCAGTGGGAAGCCTGCGTCTCCCTCTCCCCTGCTTGTATTCCCTCTCTCGCTGTGTCTCTCTCTGTCAAATAAATAAATAAAATCTTTGAAAAAAAAAACTATACTGCAAAAAAAAAAAAAATCCAGATAGAATACTATTCTGATTTTTTCCATCGATGAGTAGAAATGTTAGTATTTCTCTTACAATAATTTAAAAATAATTCATGTTAACATTTTTGTAATATACCTGCATTTTCTCACATATTTTGAAGATCTTTTCCTTTAATAATGTTGGAAACTAACTGCATTAATAAAGAGAATGGATTTAAATATTATGAGGGGGAATGGATTTCTTATAGAAAAAATTATGTGACCTTAAGGCCATTTTATAGTTAATGCCACATAACATTAAGGCAAAATATTCACACTATCTTAGAGCAAAATAAATTTTTAAAATTACAAAGAAGTCATCTATAAGAGAAATAAGGTCTTAATACATCTAAGTCAATTAAAGTAATATCAATAACAACTAAATTAAATGTAAATTTACAGAATATTATGCTCTGGTTTTCCATCACTTAATAGACTTTAAATTGACATACACTTTAATTAATATAAAATACAAAGTTGAAGTGAAAAACAAGATAACCCACATGAACAGAGTAAAAGATAAACCGTTCTTAGGTTGTAGAAATTAAAATTGATTCTGATGTCCAATTAACCCACAACTTGATGAATTTACAACTTGCGCAAATATTCAGCATATTAATTTGTTCTCCTTTCCTTTTATTAATGAAACAGTCTCCAGCTATAAAATGAATCTCTGGAACTGATTAAAGCACTGATTAAAAAAGGGCATGGTATGCTTTTGTTTTGTTGTAGGTTTCAAATGGAGAGCAATGAACAAAATTGTGAGTTCAAATAATCTCCTAATTTATCTTAGTATTCAACTGGGACAAAATAAAATAATGTCTACTTTAAGTCATTATGTTGATTTGATCAAGTTTAATTTTATGTAAGTGGACAATAGTTAAATGTATTGATAGAAAATTACTTAAATTAGAATACAACTTAAATATCAGGGAATATAAAAGAGAATAAAGAGAATAAACTCTTTTTTAAAAGATGTCAATAACTAGGGGTACCTGGGTGGCTCAGTTGAGCAGTGGAACCTGCTTGGGATTCTCTCTCTCCCTCTCCCTCTGCCCCTCCTCCCGCTCAAGTGTGTGCTCTCACTCTCTCTCTCAAAAAAAAAAAAAAAAAAAAAACCAATACCTAAATCAAATAAATTTTGCAATGTATTTTTGATATATTAATTTTAACATTTAAAATTCAAAGAGGAAAAGTATCTTGCAGGTCTAAACCTATGAATTACTTATGCAGCACATGAGACTATGTCATCGTATATAGAACATATGACAAATACTTTGAGAAAAAATTCCCACTCTAAACATTTTAAGATTTTATTTATTTATTTATTTATTTATTTATTTATTTATTTATTTATTTGAGAGTGAGCAAGAGAGAAACAGCATGAGAGGGGAGAGGGTCAGAGGGAGAAGCAAGCTCCCCGCTGAACGGGGAGCCCGATTTGGGACTCGACCCCAGGACCCTGGGATCATGACCTGAGCTGAAGGCAGTCACTTAACCAACTGAGCCACCCAGGCAGCCACTCTAAACATTTTAGATTCTTTATTTTAGTGTTGTAAATTTCACTAATCAGAGTGGAATTTTTAAGAAAGTGAACATCAAAAAATAAAAACCTACCAATTAATATTTATGTTTTGTAATCCAAAGACAGATTTAGGATAATAATTAATATATTAAATATTGGTAGTCCAAACTTGATGTATGACTCCTTACAAAGTATTTTTCTTTCTGTGATTTTTCTAAATCATATTTGTTTCTAAATATTATTTAATTTCTATATTCATGGGAGGTTAGTAGAAACTCTACTCCTTTTAACTCCAATAAAGGAAATAATTTCTAAGAAATGATGATGAAAATATAATTTATTAAAATGTCCATTACAATTAATAATATTTCATAAAAGTTACTGGAAAACATTCCATTTTTCAGTGTTTTGGAACAGACTTATAATAGAGAATAGACCTCTCTGCAGGGATCATAACTGTTTAATATTGTAATTTATTATTACAATATTCATCTCAAATTTCTTCCAAATTTCTCTTTTTCTCAGTCTAATTTACTTCCTGTTAAGTTCCCCTGTTATCTTTCAAATCATGTTACAGATTTGTGGTTTTCTTGTATTTTGGAGTCTATGGAGCAATTGTTTTCTAAAAGTATCCTGTGAGCTCTGTAATAAATAAATCATATTCAGAAATGTATTCCTCCAGTGATTCAAGTTCTTGCTGATCCTACCTTATTTTGCATATTTTTGATATGTACTCTGCTGTTTGTTTTCTTTCTTAGTTTTTTTTTTTTTTTTTTCTGAATAACTATCTGCCCAGTTCAGGTATTTACCCAAAGAATTAATGGCCCCAGAACCATCACAAAACAGTGGAAAGTTGGCTGAGGTTTGAGTTCTGTTTCCTAAAACTTTAACTTGGAGTAACTCCAAAAAAGTGGGTTTCTTCTGTGTTCACTGACTGTGACTCTGATTATTTTTCAAGAATCAGATTTATTATGTGACTTTATCAAAATACATCTACTTTAAGTCAGGGCTTGCTTTAGCATTATGTATGGAATCAAAAGCTTTGGGATTTGTCATTTCCTAAGTGTCATTGCACATGCAAATACAGCTAGAATCCACTCACTTTAAAATGATTCTTGAGACTTTATCCACAGTGCATTATGTCCCGGAGTTAAGCCAGTGTTCTTTGGTATCACAAGCCCAACATTTTTGTATAATTTCTTTGTTTTGCCTTAGTATTTTTTGCTGTCTCAATATCCCGAAGTATTTTATTGTGACTTTTGAAATTATCTCCTCATAATCAATAAAATTCCCCATATTCAATCTCTCTAAATGCTCTTTTCCCCACTACGTATCATAATTGACATGGTCTTACCCCAAGGGCACCAGTTACTTTGAAGCTATTATAAGTAGTGACTATTTGCTTTATGTCAGTCCTTATGAATTAAAAAAAAAAAAATCTATGTATACCTATATAGCGATTGACACAGATAGAGATATACAGATTGTATAGATATGGATATGTATTTATTCTAGTATTTCACACCAATTTATCACTGAAAAATATAGGAAACTATTTCTTGAACATCTTTCTTCTTTAAACATAAAAGCTGTCCTTCTTGCTAGCTAATGTGTATCTCTGTACTCCATTTCCATATATCTCAAATGCATTCAACATCTCTCTTGCAACACTATCTTATTTTTAAAGATAGAAAAAATCTTGATTAAAATTATATCGACCTCTCCAAATACAATGTATTTCTTTTTCTTAATTTCCACATTTATCAAAATATTTTATCTAACTACCATCTTCTTTCTTCACTCTCTAACACCTCCTATATCTCTCCTCTGGAAGTACTTTTATAGAGATTTTTTAGCTTCCATGTTATTCTCAACAGATTTTGTACTTGTTAAATACCCTGTCCTTTTGGAATATTCTATTCCTTCTTATCTGTGCTGGATTTCTCTTGTTTTTCCTTTTCTGACTCTTGCTGGCTAATGTTATATTATCTGGATATTAAAATTTGGAAAGCATCAAGCTTATTATAGGCTATCTGCTCTCCTAAAATTATAACCCCTCTCTAGGGAATTTTACACACATTCTGACACACACAGACCCACACCCACCCCTACATTTTCCAATTCTGCAAATGAATCAAAATGTATACCTTAATCACTTCTGTTCACCAACCCTCATATCCAACTTACCTATTTGGCAATGTCTTAGTGTTAATTTAAGCAAGTTCAACATGCTCAACTGGGAATTAATGATCTTCTTCACATAAACCAGTCTGCTTTCTGTCCCATTGGATAATATGCCTTTCCAAAGAGTTTCACATGCTAGAAGTGAAACATCATCCTTGCCTTCATGCATTCACTTGTCTCCTCCATTCTGATCACCAAGTCATGTCAGTTTTACCTGCTAAATATCTCTGACCTTTGAACTCTCCACCTGCCCAGTTTAGTCTTAGTTATTATTATGTCTCTTGCCTGAAGACTGCCATAGGCTCTAACTAGCTAACTGGCATCTAAAATAGTTCTTGCCCAATGTATTTTCATATTGTGGCCAGGTTTTTCTTCTCAAAGTGTGAAACTATACATTTTGATCCTCTGCATAAATCCTTCTAATATATTCCTATTGCATTTTGGATAAATATGGAACTTCTCAATTTGGCCAGAAAAGCTCTCTATTGCCTGGTGTCTTTCCTGCTTCTCTCACAATCCTGCCATGAAGTTGTTCTTAATTTCTGACTCACATCCATCCTGGGCCTTTGACATCCCTTCTCTCCACTTTGCCTAATTAATGTCTACTTATTATTCACATCTCAATTCAAATTTTACTTTTTTTTTAAGATTTTATTTATTTATTTGACAGAGAGAGAGAGCGAGAGCAGGAACACAAGCAGGGGGAGTGCGAGAGGGAGAAGCAGGCTTCCCGCCGAGTAGGGAGCCCTATGCGGGGCTCGATCCCAGGACCCTGGGATCATGACCTGAGCTGGAGGCAGATGCTTAATGACTGAGCCACCCAGGTGCCCCGCAAATTTTACTTTTTAAAAAAAAACTATTTTCTGACTTTCCTGACTTCATTAAATATCTCAATTACGGGATCATTATTTGGAACACTTGTTCTTATGTAAATTCTAATTTTGTTCAATTGATTATATGATTTGTAACTATTTTCATGACTGTACCGTAGGCAAAATAAAGGCAATGGATCCTGTCTACTTTTGCTTTATAATTAATTTACCTATCCCTAGATCAGTGCCTCACACATCACTGGTACTTGATAAACTCTTAATCAGTTAATGACTAACTTATGAATAAATGAATCATTGAACACAAATTACTTTAAGATTATCACTGTTCTGCA